>NC_090187.1:26815814-27415814 GCF_024679245.1 Pseudorasbora parva
AAAGTCCTTTTTATAGAATTTTGCATCGCAGCTGTTTCTGTATCACACAACTGCAAATTATAGGCTAAGTGAAGTAGGTAAATACACTTCATAAAGTCACAGGTGCAAGCCGTGTCACATGCATGAGACAGCCTGACACCTAATTGCCTAGCACAGCTGTCAATCAAACTCATCAAGCATTATGCAAAAACCATAGACTGTAAAAAGTACATTTTATTTATTTCAGTATTTGAGATGTAATAAGAATTTTGTAATTATGTTAAAATAATTTATCCCCTTGCCTGTCACCCCCCATTTTGGCAAGTGGTTCATTTTCACATACCCCAAATAAAAGGGCTGGTGCTCGCAATGGGCAGAGACATAAGTAAGACACTAGAAAGCCAATGCTTAAGAGTTAGGGGTTTTAGCAGGGGGAAAAAAAGTCAGAATTCTGAGATAAAAAGTCACAATTACTCTTTTTATTTTTTTATTTAGCGGAATGGGCTTCCATAGCAGAGACACACAAATTGACCCAATGTGGGATATTTAGAGCATATGGGTGTCTTAAATAGTTATTTTGCATTTTAGTTATTAATTATAATTTAATAAATTATATTTATTGATAAAATCTAGTAATTTAAAGGTAAATAAAATAAAAAAATAAATAAAAAAAACCATACAAATATTATAAAAAAAGATATTGAAATGGTACAGCTTTCTGCACAAAAGAAAAGTATATAATTTTAGGGCTTTGGGTAATTTTGACTCGCAAGGGAAGAATTTGTTACAGGATGTGAGGGAAGGGTGAAGGTTTAAAATAGTTTAAAATAGTTATATTATGATGTGGATATATTCCTGTGATGGTTCTATATGCTGATTTTCTGCTCAAGAAACAATTATAATTATTATCAATCTTGAAAACAGTTATGTTGCTTAATATTTTTGTCAAAACTAGTAATAGTAGTAGTAGTAGTAGCAGCAGTATTAGAAATCTGGTGGATTTTGTAGGCAGCTTAAAACTGGATTTATATTTTTAAAATGTACTATAAAGGAATAATTTTTATATAAAAATAATATTTAAAATGATTATTATTTAGATGTATCTGTTGCATTTCATAGGTAGTTTAAGACTTGATTTAGATTTTTAAAAATTAATTGTAAGGCAATACTAATATTTTTTATGTTTGAAAAGCCATTACAATAATGAAAATATTACATGTTTTTGGTGAGTTTATAATGTAATAAATTTCTCAAAATATAAAAATTATTACATTACCATGAAATTAAAATGGACAATTCTTTTTATTTTATTTTTATGTAATATGTATTTTTTTAAATGCCGTATGTTATTATAAAGGATTTGTCTGTGCACATCTTTTTTAAATAATGTGCTTTCATAATCTTGGCTCCAAACAAACTGTTCTGATGATGTTTATCAGCACAAGAACAGGACATCCTGTTACTCATATGATTTCACAGCAGTCACATCCAACCAATCCTAAAATCAAGTCTGGTCCTCCATGAAGCCATTTCACTCGGATACGTCACAACAGGGACATACAGCTCTGGAAAAAAATTAAGAGACCACTTAAAGTTCATAAATCAATGTTAAGTGGTCTCTTATTTTTTTCAAGAGCTGTATAATATTTGATGAACAATAAACTGGAGTATGAGAATCTGTTTAACATTTACATACTTCACCTTTATTTGTATTTTAAATGCAGGGTTATTTTTGAGCTTGGTCAAGTATAATAGTGCAACACTTAAATATTTAGCATTTCATAATATTGTAGATTGCTGTCTGCCAGAAGAGAGGGTTTCTTCACCATGGCCTGATTTAGGTCTGTCAAGATATACAAATGTGCAGTGTCAAAGGAGCAAGGCTTTGAAACACACTGTTTTAATGACTAAAACAGTGTATCTACTACAGTGAATTCTCTATAAAACTTTACCATCATGCTGCCCAGCCCTAGTAATAGATTGTAAATGTTATTTTCCACCCCTCATTTCTTTGTAATTTAATACGCCTGTGTAGGATTGTGGTTCCTGCAGATCAACTCCCTTAACATATGATTAACATGTACTGGACAATTAAAGTTGGCACTAACTACCAAACGCTGAGTCATTAACCATAGAAATGACTCAGTCTGTGCTAATAATTATAGGTTACTGTATAATTATAGATTACTCGTATCATGTTTGTCAAGTTTGATTTTAAATGTAATTTAAAAAAAATACCTTTCCCCAAATTTATGATATAGGAATATCATGCTTGTAAAATAAATGTTTGGTACTACTACTTTATCGAATATAAAACAATGTACATGTAAATTGTAGTGCATAATACTACTAGTAAAATCCATAAAATTTTGACTCAATCTGGAGATTTACAGACTTTTGTTGCACTTGAACGACGAATACACAAACAAAATGAACTGGATTCGAGGAGTTTATGTGGTTGTAATAAAAATATTAATAAATCCGTCCCTCGTGGGTCAATATTGACCCCCGTAGGAATGAATGGAATGTGAGGAATGCTTCAGAAAAACCTAAAAAAAAATGCTCAAATTCAACCAAAAAATTAATGTATAATGTCTACATGTGTATCTGAATGAACAGTGAAGAGATAAACTCGAGAACTGACTGTAGGACCCAGCGAAACAGCTCATTTGCTCCATATAGACTATAAGGCCATTTAGTGGCAAGAGCCATGGAATATTTTTATTTTATACAAGAAGTCAGCAGAGACACCTAAATTGATATTTTGAGCTAGTTATGCATGTCTTGGAGAGTTATTTTGAATTTAAGTTGAAAGAATGTGAATGATGTTCTCTGCTGTTATATTTATTGATAAAATCTAATTTAATGGTAAATATTTTAAATAAAATATTTATAAAATATAAGAAAATAAAATATAAGCTTTCTGGATAAAAGAAAAGTATAAAAAGTATAATTTTAGGGCTTTGGGTAATTTTGATCCGCAAGGGAAGTATTTAAAGTTAAGGACGAAGGTTAAAGTTAATTTAAAAGTTTGTTTTTTATTATGATATACATTTAATTTATTCCTGTGATGGTTCTAATATGCTGATTTTCGGCTCAAGAAACATTTCTCATTATTATTAATGTTGAAAACAGTTATGGTGCTTAATATTTTTGTAGAAATTGTGATTTTACTAGTAGTAGCAGCAGCAGTATCAGTAATCTGGTGGATTTTGTAGGCAGGTTAAGACTGGATTTATATATTTTTTAAATGTTCTATAAAAAATAATATTAATAATAAAAATTGCATGAATATTTAAATCTGCATTTCACTGGTAGTTTAACACTTGATTTAGATTTTTAAAAAATAACTGTAAGGGAATACTTTTAGCTATTAAAATAATAAAAATATGACATGTTATAAGTTTTGAGTTTATAATGTAATACATTTCTCCTAATGTAAAAAATATTATATTATGAGCTCAAGATTTTGTTAGGTTTTGAAAAAATGATAACATTATGAACATTACAATAATAAAGTAATGCTTAATACATTGAAGTGTAGCTTTACATAATGTGCAGTTTTTACACAATGTGCAGTTTTTATGTGCAGTTTTTACGTAATGTCTGCACATCTTTTTACATAATGTGCCTTTGTCATCTTTTAAAAAAACCAACAACCTGTTCTGATGATGTTTATCAGCACAAGAACGGAACATCCTGTCACTCGCATGAGATCACAGCAATAACAAACCACAACCATCCAACCAATCCCTGACTCACAAAATCAAGCCCGGCCCTAATTTTTTTCCCATTTGAGAAGATGTTTCACTCGGATACAACACAATAGGGACTATATATAATATTCAATGAACAATAAACTGGATTACGAGAATCTATCTATTTAAACAAAAATCTTAACCTTTAATTTGTATTTTATATGCAGGGTGATATTTAAACTTATTAAGTATTATAGTGCAACACTTAAATATTTAGCATTTCATGAATTGTAGATTGCTGTCAGCAAGGAGAGAGTGTTTCTTTACTATGGACCACACATTTAGGTCTGTCAAGATATCCAAATGTGCAGTTTCAGAGGAGCAGGGGTGTGAAACGCACTGTTTTAATCGATTCAGGCATTACAACATGCGGTTCATCCAGAAGATTGGATGTTTCCTTAAGCAGCAGATTTCTAGAGTTCAGGTGTCGTTAAGCAGATTTCTGTGGTGGCAGCGGACACGTGAGTAAGTTGGAACCAGCGGTGATGTTTCATAAAAAATTAACACTGTGCTTTTTCTTTAGCTCACCTGCTGTCATGCTTTCCAGAGTGGTTCCTATGGCTGGGGTTACTGCACACAAGATCAGTAAACGCATCACCTTCTTCGCCAGTGATGTTGGTGCTGGGACTCCTGCGGCTAGCTATTCACCTGGTCAACCCAAACCTTTATTGCTGTTACTGCCGTGGCTGGGCTCCAGACCGCAAGCCATTGCCAAGTACTGTGAGATTTACTTTCGCACCGGCTTTGATGTACTCGTTGTGGAAAGCGAAGTGAGCCAGTTCTTGTGGCCCCGTTGGGGATTGGAATATGGTGGCCGTTTGCTGGAATTACTAGAAAGCGAGGGATTCTCACAGCGCCCCCTACTGGTCCATGCTTTCTCCATAGGAGGTTATACATTTTCTCAGGTGCTTGTTCATGTGGCCAAAGATACCCAACGTTACCAAAGCCTAACAAACAGGATCAGGGGTCACATCTATGACAGCCTGGTCATGGGATCACTGGAGCATATGGCTACCGGTATGTACAGAGAATGCAATGTAACATATGTTCAGGGCTTGACATTAACTCTATTGCTCACCAGCCACTGTGGCTAGTGGTTTTCCAAAGTTACTAGCGTTTTCACTGGCCACAATTTTGCTGTTTGGCAAATACAATTTATATGATTAAATTTGACGTTGGCATGCTTAATCTACTTAATTTTGAGTCATTTAACTTGATTTAGAAGATTTCAAACTTTCAAATGCACAGTGGCCACCCAAATCAAGAAATTTAATATGAGTTATTTTTGTTAAGCTATTTAACTGAATAACGCAAATGACAAAAATAATAGTACATTTATTTATTTTTTATACAAAAAAAAAGATACAGTAGATTTATTTAATATGTATACATTTATTTAACATCTGTAGTTGTTTGATTAACATTAATTACAGACTGGTATTTAATTGGGCTGCTGAATGCATGGACGTGATACGACGGTCTTGGCATTTCATTTGGCTGTAGGCTGAATATTCAACTCGCCAAAGTGGCTGCCTTACCTGCCACAGCTGAAATCTACCCGCATTTGGCTTGTTAATGTCTAGCCATGCGTATGTTTTAATATATATATATATATATATATATATATATATATATATATATATATATATATATATATATATATATATATATATATATATATATATATATTATTATAATAAAATATATTATATTATAAAAACCTTTTAGGCTGCACTGCTAACACTATTGGGTGGATGGTATGATCAGAATCTTGCATCATGGTATGACTATTTTTACCATATATTAATATGTATATTTTTAATTATTCAAGTCGTAATATTAAACAGTCAAACACTACAGTTGTAAAAAAAAAGAAAATAATATATCTGCATTTGTACTGCATTGTCTAAATAATAGCTACTGTACATAAATGCAGTGTATCATATCTACTACAATATTTCAAATTTCATCATCATTACATTTTCAGTGTCACATGACCCTTCAGAAATCATTCTAATGCTAATGCTGCATCCGAATAAGCTGATACATTGAATGATACTGAATAATACATTTCTTATATTATCAGTTAAAACTGATTTTAATCATTCTGATTAATTGTTTGTGATGCTTAATGCTCTATTAATGAATAGAAAGTTCAAAAGAACACCATTTATTTGAAATAGAAATATTTTGTAACCTTATAACTAGCGCTGCAACTAATGATTATTTTGATAATCAATTAGTTGGTCGACCATTATCAGTATGTATGTATATTTATCTGCCCACCACCTAAAACAACTTAGCAACCACCGAGGAACACCCTAGCAACCTTGTAGGGTTGTAAAAAACATCAAATTTATTTTCACATGGCTCAAGTATTCAAACTGCATAAGGTCTATACCAGGGGTTTTCAAACTTAATGATGCCAAGGACCCCCAATTATGATGAACCTTTATGAGGGACCCCCTTCCTAAAACCTATATATATATTTTTCTTTATGAAAAAAACAAACAGTAAGTCATAGTAAGTGTGACATTATGAATACATCATATTGTTTCCAAACTTAAACTGGCTATATTTAATGCTGGATGTATAAACCTGAAGAACATTTTCAATTAAAAATTATTTGTATCAAATCTTTCGCAATAAATGCATGTAAACAAGCTTTCATACTGCGTTAGGAACTCTGCCTTAGTGAGATAAAGGGAGAAAACTCACTATAAAAGGTGCAAGACAAACATATACAATTCTGGGAAGTGTGTATATGGCAAGAAAGGAGTGAAACATTTAGAAAATTAAACAGTTTATCCATTTTTGCTTAGCCTTTTTTATTCCCTGAAATTTTCTGGGGACCCCTTAGAACCTTCTGGTCCCCGGACCCCAGTTTGAAAACCCCTGGTCTATACAACTTCAGAGAGAAATGTATCCTGCATTTTCTAGTAGTCAATTAAATCTTTTGATTAATTATTTTTGGCTTGTTGCTTGTTTTCTAGGCCTGGGTAAAACCATGTTTCCCCGGCTGGAAGGTCTCGTGAGAACGGCTGGCCTCATGTACTTCCGTGTCTTCAAACACCAGACGGTTGACTACTTTGACTCATCCATCAGCATTTTCTGGAACACTCCTTTGATGGCGCCTGCTCTCTTCTTTTTCTCTGAGAACGATGCAATGTGCGATTACAAGAGCTTGGAGAAGATGGTGGAGTTCTGGAAGAAACGAGGCCTATTGGTCGAGAGCAAGAAGTGGAAAGAGTCAGTTCATGCAGGTCATCTGCGCACCCACCCTCAGGAATACCTGTCCACCCTAGAGAACTTTGTTCTGTCTCTTAACATGGTACCTCTAAAGGCCAAAATGTGAATTCTGTACGACCATAATCTGCTTATCGTACATCAGAAATTGCCTGAAGTGCCTGATTTGACTGTTATATAGACATTCTCTGGTTCTTGGTTCTAGGTTAAGTTGGTTCTCTCGCAAAATTTGATTATTTCTCAAACCTCCTCAGTCTGTTGAAATATTTATGTGAATATATTTTGGTAAACGAAAACTATAGCACAGGTGTTTTGAGATTGTGTATTACAACATTCAATCTATTGATATGTGACTAATTTGGTTCATTGCACTACAATGTGCACCTCCTGTATTTCTGAACCTCAAAACAACCATCTTGAAATACACAACTGTATGTCATTATTTTGTTGTAGATATTTATGATAAACGGTAAAAGCCTTAAGATACCTTTTGTTTTTAGTGAGTCCAAGCTTATATGACAAGTTGACTTGGAACTTTTAACATCTATAACTCTGTTTCACAGACAAGGCTTAAGCCTAGTTTCGGACTAAAATGCAAGTTTAAGCTGTTTTAACTGAAAGCAACTTGCTACTATATGTTGAAAACACTGACTCCACTGATCTCTTTTCTTTAGAAGGAAAGATGCCTGATTTATTTGACTAATTGTTTGGTTTCAAGTAAAGAAATAACCTAGCTATATCAATTTGTCATTGACAAAATCTGAATTAAATATAAAATATACCCTGACATACTGCTAAACCTATTATATCGGCAAAAGGATGCTGAGGTTAGAGCTGTTTATGGATGTAGTGAAAGAGGACATGAAGTCGGTCTAAAAGAGAGGAGAATACAAAAGTTAAGACTAGATGAAGGCAGATGATTCGCTGTGGTGACCCCTGAAGGGAAAAGAATAACGCTGAACACATGACTTGATGTTTTTCTAGAACGAGACGTGTGCATAAAATAAAGGTTTTGTCTTCAGAAAATAATATGGTGAATACAAGTAAAGTCGGACACTTAGGTTTTTGTCTGACTTATTTCTATACTTGTACATGTATAGTGGCTTTTAATTGGTTTATTTAATGGCATGGTGGTAATGCATGTTGCGATCTGCCAAAATGAAGAATCCATTTGGCATTTTTTAAAGCAACGCCGATGACAAATGATTAAAATGTCCTGCTTCACCTGTGTTCACCCTGTTTATCAAGTTTTTAGTTGTTGTTGCTTCACTTTGCGATTTCAAATAAATCAATCATTCTGAATAATAATGTTTGTTTGTCTTTAGTGTAGAAGTCTCAAAATAGGACTCAGGCAGAAATCATGTTGATTGATGCGGTTATTAACGTGTGAAGCAGAGCAGGTCCGAATGTTGTGGAGCTGAGCACGGCTGCTGGAGTGATTGTTATACAAACGCCCGCCTCGCGAACACCAGGACTTTTATTATGACGGGACGGGACACAGTCACAGGGCGCGCACACTATTTCCGCTTTTCATGAGTATAAGGTAAAGCAGCTCTGTTAATCATATTGGATACATTTGAGTGTATTTAAAATGATTTTATGACCTTACTCTGTGCGTTCGCTCGGCTCTGCTGTGACATGTTCACACTGCTAAGATCAAAGCACTTCTGCCAAATAAAACTGAGGGTAACGCAGATATGACGCAATTGACAGGCGACTCCTTCAAACGCTATGCTGACACGTCCTGGGTCCTTGGTTAAAATAGCAATTTTCTCACAATTTACAAATAGTTTGAAACTTTTGGGATATTGTAAGTACTCAACTGAACAAAATATATAATACTGGCCTAGTGGTTTTTGGATATTTTACTGCATAGTATAAATACTACATAGTGCCCCTTTAACAGTTTGCAGAATTTGATCTAAAATATTGCTGCTTTAGTGTTTTTCCTCTAGATGGCGCTTGTCGACTCAAATGGATTCTCCATTGAACTCTTATTGGATTTATTCTTCTTAGAAATTATGTAAATTCAGTAATATTATCAAAGAATATATATATATATATATTAAAAATTATGTAAATTCAGTAATATTATCAAAGAATATATATATATATATATTAAAAATTATGTAAATTCAGTAATATTATCAAAGAATATATATATATATATATATATATAATATTCTTTGATAATATTACTGAATTTACATAATTTTTAAGATGTTAGTGTCCATCCAATAAGAGTTCAATGGAGAATCCATTTGAGAATTTGAAGATTATGCTTCAAATGTTTTTTCTAATACTAATAATTAGATTAGAATATATATATATATATATATATATATATATATATATATATATATATATATATATATATATATATATATATATATATATATATATATATATATTCTACAATTATTAGTATTAGAAAAAGTATCTTCAAATAGTGATTATAAAAATATATTATCGTCAGGTGTTGTGTAATATTCAGTTCCTCTGAAAAACTGTTCCAATGGGTGGAGTTTCATGAATATTCATGATTGTTCCCGTGTTGTGGACGTGGCATTGAGACAATGCAAACGAATGAAAAAACTTAAAATATTCAGCACGCTCCTCAAATCGCTACCTGTTTCATGGATTATTTCGAAAGGATAACGAAGTTACAATAATTAGGCATTAACTGCAACAGCCAGTTCACATTTTAAAAACAATGACTAGTTTGTGTAATGGGATACATCGTCTGAGTTGTTGTGCAAGATTGATTACAGGCATTCAGATAAATAAGAACACAGAGCATGTCTTTACATCTTTACATACAAAAATCTTTACATACACCTGCTGTTATACAGTAACTTTTCTGTCTCTATGATTTACTTTTTCATATTCTCTATAAAATGAGTCACATATTTATAAGAAATGGCTTAAATTATATATTTAGGTCTTCTTTATCACTTAAACAGATATAGCCTAATAGACACTAAAATAAATTTTTGTATTTTACCAACTTTTTTGATATGCATTCAATTTCATCATGTCCTCAGTGAAAAGTAATCAACTTCCACAAGAACTATAAACCATGAAAATTAACTAAAAATATTTTTAGATTATGTGGTAGAATAAACTATCAGCTCCCGGGTAACAACATTTCTCCAGAGGCTCACTGAATTTGAGTGGAAAACTTCAAATTAGGTAAGCTTTCTTATGCAGGTCTGGACTGGCCACCACAATCAGAAAGACACCAACCACCAGTACACAATCGTTCCAAACCTGTAAATAACCACTTTATTCAACAATATCTTCCCTTCTGTGTCATTCTCCAACATTGTTTGCGTTCTGCATTTTCCAGGTTCTACGATAGAACGCCGGCTCATTATTGCCTGGCTGCTCACATGAATAGTAGGAGACATGACGGGAGAGACATTCAAAACATTAAGGTTGAACCACTGCAGTCACGTTGACTGTTTTAACGATGTCTTGACTACTTTTCTGGACCTTGAATGTGGTAATTTCATTGCTTTCTATTGAGGATTAAAAAAAACTCTCGGATTGCATAAGAAATATTTTAATTTGTGTTCCGAAAGATGAACTAAGGTTTTACGGGTTTGTAACGACATGATGGTGAGTAATTAATTTGGTAACACTTTACTTGATGGGGTGTGCATAAGTAAACCAAGTAGAGATCTGAATGTAACACTTGCCTACGTGCGCACGCTTTGGGGTGTAAGTTAATGGTTATCAGTAAAAAAAAAAAATACCGTTCTCCACTCGCGGTTTGGCATGACTCATATCAGACTCGCATGAGCATCAATGGTTTGTTGAAAATAAATAAAACAGACAGACAGATTAGGCTATTGTATGTTACTGTCGATGGATGCATTCTGGCTTCCCCTAAACTTTGTTCAATGTGAGTGCCCTATGCTCTATGACCACTGACCAGTCATTTTACACTGTTTTACCCGGGTGGGAGTTGATAGCTCGCAAGTGCAGGTGACATGCAATATTATTCATATTACATGTGTGGCGCTACCAAATCAGGTGCTGGTGCTACAATCTGTAAAACTGTAGCTGTGTGAGTGTGTGATGTTACGTCCAATGATGTATTTGTTTTGATGTCTTTATTATTTTATTTCCCTTTCTCCCTATTTCTCTCTCTCTCTTTATCCCATAAGCAGGAAGTAATGGCTGCCACATGACTCCAAATTATCAAGAGGAGGAAGAGGAATTATCAGGAAGAGGAGAGGAGCAAAAGCAGCAGATATTATTAGTCATTATTTGTTTGTATACTTTTTTTTTTTTTTTTTTTTACACATTTATATTGTTAATTATTTGGGAAGGGATTAGTGGGTGGCGTTTACTTTTGATCTTGTTTTCTCCTGTTGTAGCTTTTGTTTTGGGGGGGGGGGGGGGGGGGGGGAGGAGGAGAGACGTTTGATGGAGTATTTCTGTGTCAAAAATACTCCTTCCTTTTATTCACAAGTTTTGGAGAGTTTTTTCCGAGTATGGTCCGCTTGACGTTGACAGAGCTGAATGTCCTTGTATGGGCCGTACGGGCTCTTCTCCTGGAAGGGTGCGCGCACGCGTGACTAGAGCGAGAGACATGCACGGCCATAAACACTGCTCTCAGGTGCAGATCCACTCGTCCGTGCAACACTTCTGTCACGCCCTATGGTCGCGCCGCGCTCCCCTTTATTCCTACGGGGGACGTCAAGCGACTTCAACGCTTCAGCACAGCATTCCGGGAAGGCAGCGCTGCATTTGAACCAATTTGAACGCAGAAACGACGGGAAGCATCACAACATCACGCTTTAATCGTGTCGCAAAAGTGGATCTCTACGGTCACTGCTGTCACAGGACTTCACGAAATCAACACTGTTACCAAAGAAGTGTGTTTTTGACGGAGCGGTCCCAACGATAAAGGTTCACGGTCGTGCTTTGGAAGCAGGCGGTGAGTAAAACTGCTTCAAATGTCTATGTTGTTGGCTATCGTCGCGTAAGTAAACATCAGTAAACAACACGATCGTGTATAACGTTAGTTAATTTATCAATGGAGCATGCGATCTATGGTGTGTGTTTAAATACATTTGTTTAGCTGACCAATAAAGATGTCAGTTTGTTTATTGTAAAACCACCCAAACATAAACCTAGCGGACGTTCTCACAAAGCGCGCTTCGTCATTCAAATCGGTTACTCCATTGTTGTTTTATGTATAACGTTACACTAGTCTGACGTGCAAAACCATATTGCTTGCTACTGCTAAGGTTTAGTCACATACAATAGTCCATAAACCGAATCATGTCCTCATGAACTGCGAGTAAAACACACAAATGTTGACAGGCCACTAAATACAGTACATACCACAGAGACGGACATCCTGCTGTTGTTGCTTCTCCTGTTCAGTTTATTTCAGCCTCCGGATCCGATTCTGGATCATATCTGTATTAGTTGAATCTGATAGCCATGGGTTTATTTAGGGTAGCGTTTTCTTCTCCACGCTTGAGGACGTCACCACTTTGTGCGTGCTCGTCATTCTTTAGCTCCGCCCACACGATACGCGTCCAGGCACTCATTTTTTTCCGGAAAGACTCCGTACAGCCTATATTTATTTTATAAATATAATAAAACTAAAGATTTTTCGGAGATATGAAGGATGCAATACTACTCTATAGGTACTCAAGATTGACATGAGATTGACTGAAACTGAGTGTTTCACCCCCCCCTTTAAGTGTAACGTATGAGTGAGTGTATTTTTTATTGTTCTTTTCTTTTGTAACTTAGTTAGTTTCTTCTTACGAGTTTGAGGGTTTATATTTGAAAGTGTGTTTATGTTTAAAATAAAATAACTTGTTTTTTGACATTGATTGGATTTTGGTCTTTTGTAAAAGGGTTGGGAGTGGCTCCACACATCACACAATTTTTTTTATTCTGTTACACATTCCTGCAACCACTAAAACGGGGACGTAACAGTAATATTGTGAAATATTATTAAAATTTTAAACTTTTACTATTTGGGTATATTTTGAAATATATTTCTTGAGATTTGCTGCTCAAAAACATTTGAAACAATCTTTATTCAGGATTCTTTGATGACTAGAAAGCTCAAAAGAGCAGCATTTATCTGAAATAATTTTAGTAGTAGTGAAAGCACTACTTTTCAAAATTTTGAGGTCAGCATTTTTTTTATTTATTTTTTAGAAATTAGTATTTATTTTAATTGATCAAAAGTGACAGTAAAGACATTTGTAATGCTACAAAAGTTTTCTATTTCAGGTTTAAGTTTAAAGGGCCATAAAGTTACTCAGTAGCTTTAATGTGATTGTACATTCAAGCAATTAATAGAGGATAATAAACTAGGATGTGCAATAAAGCTATACTATTTAAACAGTCTACTGGGAATAACTACTGTTGCACCTCGTCTGTCCATGAACAAATTTAGATTAAATAAACCCATGACTATTTCTCATACATTTTCTCTGTTTTGTTTCAGATCAACCATCAGTTGTTTACCAAAGGGCAGCCAAGACCAACTGGGATATTTTGTTCATGCTTTTTGTTGTGCATAGTGAATTTGGAGTTTATTTGGAATTTATTAAACTCAGTAGCATTCATGTAAAATAAAAATAAAACTGAATAAAAACTCTGAAATAAATTACACTGTAAAAAATTATACGTTCAATAAATTATGACAACATATGTTTTTACATTGTTTTAACTCATCAAAATAAGTTAAGCAATGTTAAACTTGTTTTTATTAGTTATACAAGATGTAACTCATTTTTTAAATAATTTAAGTTGAAATAACTTAAACATCCAAGTGGATTGTACTGCAAAAGTTTAAAATTTGCCCTTTTTTTACAGTGTACAGTAAAATTACTGTAATATTAATATACTGTAAAAATAAGTTGTGGTAATGGTATCATACTGTAAAATGCAATTACGGTAAGGGTATCATACTGTAAAATTGCGGTTAGGGCATCATACCATAGACCGTAAAAAAATATGGACGACTCGACATCATCCGTTTCCGCTTGCCATATTTGAAGCTTTCAGGCGGGGGTGCACGGCGCTGACATCTTGGGACCGAGTCTGCGCAGTAGAGAGCAGGAAGTAGAGGAGGAAGGACAGCTGCGATATCAAAAGCCCACCCACACTCTCGCAGATGCAGAACAATTAATTATGTTGGTGTAAAATAAACAGTTATGGAAATGTAGAAATTAAAGCTAAAGCACCAATCTGCTCCCAAAAATTCTGAAAAAAGTCTGTTAGTGCCTCAGTGACAACTTCACTCAGAGAAGACGTCACACTCCCCGTTTTTAAAGCGTCAGATAACTAACTAAAACTAAACTTATTTTAAAAACGAACACTTGAAATGAAATCATCGTGATGATAACTGCCTTCAATGACATAAACTAACTTTGGGGAAAAAATATTTGAAGTGTAATTTTATTGTTTAGTTTGTCTCGCGTCCATTAGAAAACACAGAGGGGCGGCTATACTGGGACCGGTCACCGGGGGGCGATCGAGGCGCGAAAGCTTCAGTAAATGAGAGGGAGACTGCAGGCTTGCATCATACTGTAAAACATATTTACAGGTAAGCTACTGTAAAGGGGCAATTACAGTAACTTACTGGCAATAGTGCTGCGAGTAAATTACTCAAAAATACAATAAAATGTCTAACAGTATCTATCTATCCATCTATCTATCCATCTATCTATATAAATTATTTAACAACACTTTCACGTTCACAGTTCTCTGATGTTGGTTATGGTGACATGATGTAGCCTACATGTAAAAAAAAGTAATCTTTTTTTGTTTTATTTGGATTGTTTTTATTTGTACAGTTTTATAATAATTACAGTTTTGTAATAAATACATATTAAAGCAGGCCTTGGCATTCAATGAGAGAGAAAACAGCCCCCCTTTGTGTACAGATTACACACTGCCAGAGTGACTTCAGCTCTTACATCCATTCTAAAACAGACTTTAGGATATGATGATGATGAATATATGCATAACAAAAGCTAAATGAATTCATTATGACATTGATGATGAAGACGTGTAGCCTATATTTTTCCTATCCCCTTTTAAAAATAGTAACCTCTGGCCTATGTCCAAGAAGACTGGCCATGCATCAGAACAATGCTTTAAAGCGTTATGCACTGTACTATATTGCAATGTTAATAATAATGACAACACGATTAATAAAACTTTTTCCTCAGCAGGTATGTTAACAGAAACACTGGCTTATATAATTAACAAGAAACTCACACCAAGCTAGTTTTTAAACATTTTATTAGGGCACAAATAATGAATAATAATCTGTTAGCCTCCCTAGACGATTCACTTATTGTTTACTCTGTGTCCGTTTATCTGAACGCCTAAAATGTCAAGAAAACCAACTTCATCATATTACACAAACTGCAGTTAATGCTTAACATCGTAACTTCATTATACTTTCGAAATAATCCATGAAACAGGTAGCGATTTGAGGAGCGTGCTGAAAATTTTAGTTTCCATTAGTTTGCGTCTCAAGGCCAAGCTCACAACACGGGACAATCATGAATAGTTCACCCACTGGAACAGTTTTTTACAGGAACTGATACTACACAACACCGGTAATCGTAGACGACTGTGATTGGGCCCTCTCTACCAGCGCTGAAAAAAGTAAGAGGTACCACATGACCACCACATGTTTAATAAATTACTACAGTAACGGTAACGGACTCGACTATAATTTACACCAAAATAATGACAGTGAGAATCTTTATAGCCACTTAATTGAAAATTAAAACAGTCAATCAATAAGATCCAATTAAACACACCTGAACCGGCTAATCAAGGTCACGTGAACTTCCAGGGCCAAGCAGTTGTAAGTCGGAGGAAACTGCGGGACAGTGGCCCTCCAGGACCGAGTTTGGACACCCCTGAAAGAAACCGCATGATAATTTCATTAAAAATGGCCAGTTTTACATGAATTAAAATTACATTAGCAACTTACCCGTCACATTCCCCCTGTAATTTCCCATAAAAAGCTAAATAACCACGTTTCCTTGTGTCCAATTAAAGATAAAATGTATAAAATAACTCCCTTTGTGCTGCTTCGGCCAGAGGCATGGGTGAATGTTATGCTTCTGAAGAAATGAGAAAGGCCTTTCAGGCTTGATCATGAGTGCAGGGGGTTCAGAGATGATCCTCTCCTCATGACCAGAAACCTTCTCAGTCCCACCCGCAACATGGAGGATTTCAGGACGCGCACGCTGCTTGGAGAGACTTTAACGCTGGTGAGAGAAGAATCTTTACTTTTTTAAAGTTGTCGGCTTGTTTTTTTATTATATATATTTAAGGAAAAGATGTTCTTTAGTTTAGTGTTTTATTTTAGACGAGATGAAGAAATATTTTTTAGAGATAGGCTACGTTTTAATTATTTACTTGCTTGGATCATGCCAGGCAGAAAATCTTATGATCAGGTGTTACATGATACATTATGAAGCATAATTAAAGGGACAAATTATTAAGACCAACATAATCATGGTTAGGCCTATGGAAAAATCCAGTCAAATCCAACTAGTTAAATTGTGAATTTAAGCACCTGTATTTGTTCATGCCAACTTGTTTCCCTTTAAGCGTACTGTTCTTAACCTGGCTATAGGTGGACTCACATCTCTGTTAGTCCTGGTGAGTTTTGATCACACACACACATACACAGACACAATGTGTGTGGTTTGCTATCTTTGTGGGGACTTGCCATATAAGGTTTTTATACCTATTTTATATGGTCTATGCTTACACTAACCCTACCCCTAAACCTACACATCAAAAAAAGTTGAATTTTTTATAAGCTGTTTTCCTCATGGGGACCAAAAATGTCCACAAACATTTTGTCCCCAAAACGTTGGCTTTACCAGGACCACACAAATACATATATTTGCAGTATAGTATTTTGGCTATCACTCTTACAATGAATTTCAGGATCCTTTTATTTATTTGTAAAAGTTTTTTTTATGGTGTTGCCCATATTTGCAATATTGATTACTGATCACTTGCATCTTACTACAAGTGCTAGTTGTACCCATTTTCCCTCTTTTTCAGGTAACCGTCATCAGTTCATTTGTCTTCCCTACACCACCTCCAACAACATTAAATATCTTCTTCGTGGTCTGCATCATCATGATATGTTCCTCTGTATTGGTGCTGGTAAGTTCTACAGAATTTCCGCTTTATCATTCTGTGCTTGATATTAACTGTCTGATTCCCCCCTATTTAATCTGGAACTAAATTATTTATACTTTTTGTAAAATCATGGCGGTTTTACGATTTAGTTTTAATATGTAGGCCTAACTTCTTGAAAATGTCGTTCTCTGTTTGTTGCAGATTTTCTGGTATCGTCAAGGTGATCTGGATCCAAAGTTCCGTGGTCTGATTTATTATTCCATTGGTCTCATTATCCTCCTCTGTCTGTGTGCCAATCTGTACTTCCATGATGTTGGAAGATGACATGATTCAGGCACACCACTCATATTGAGCACCTTAATTCTCTTAAGTACAAAAGTTGTAATAGGAATATAAAATCTATAGTTTCTCTGTCAGAAGGGATAGTTATAGGTGATCAGATGCTTGTTTAAATCTATCAGTTTATTTGAACAGAGTAACGTATACATATTTTTTTATGCAAATTTGTGTTCATTATTTTCTGTTGCTGTCGAGTCATGCTAAAAGCTACAGTATTTATTTTCCTTGTATAAAATATTGTGAATACTTTTGTTCTTTTTGTGTGTGTGTGTTGTTCTGTGAACAATGTTGTTGGACAGAGCTCTGAAAATGAATAAAATAATATACATGTACCACAGAAGTTAAGTGTTTTGTTGGTTAAAGACCATGATCATACGAGTCTGGTTTTGCTCTGCATGCTAAATAATTTTCAATAAGGCCAGGGGTCCCCAATCTCGGTCCTGGAGGGCCACTGCCCTGCAGAGTTCAGCTCCAACCCCAATCAAACACACCTGAAACAGCTAATCAATGCCTATAAATGCATTTATAGGCATTGATTAGCTGTGTTAGGTGTGTTTGATTGGGGTTGGAGCAAAGCTCTGCAGTGCAGTGGCCCCTCCAGGACCAAGATTGGGGACCCCTGAATAAGACCAATAAACGGTTGAATGACCACCACCATAAGAGGCAGAACATCAAATTTAGCATGCAATAATAATTTAGACATACATTTATGCATATGCATGCATATAATATATATATATATATATATATATATATATATATATATATTACTTTTTCAGTATCTGAATTTAAAGCTGTTAATTATTGGAATGGTCGAGAAAACATATTTTTGTATTAACTTTTAACTGTTAAAATAAATACTGGGGTGTGATAATTTTTTTTTAAATTTTTTTTAAAAATATTTCACATAAGATAATCTCAAGTAATCTTAGATCATGGAGATAGTACACAATTATACAACAAGTAGAAAATGTGTAAAATGGTTTTGCATGCAAGTTCATTCCACATTACAGAACTCTTGCTGTTCTAATTTCTTTACAACGACACTGCCATCTAGCGGTGTGCGGATGAATAACAATTGCAAACTCTTTTTTTATTATTATTATTAGTGAATGTAAAAGCAATGTTTTAAATGTTCATTCTGAAATCCGAATGTATTTTAAGCGTAATTTTTTTTTTAAATTAGCTAATATGACTCTACGGCGTGTGAAATTCTGCGAATTATACAATTTGATGGTCCTTCAAAGTAACTGGCGAGTTGAAAAGTACTATTTTTAGGCTTGTGCTGCCTTCACGTGCTGTCGGACGTTTCCTTCTTCCCACTTGTGTAGGCTATCGCATAAATTTTGCTTTGATGACCCATTATTAAAAAGGAAACTCGTTAGGCTACGATATAATTCCGATAGCACGTGAAGGCAGCATTATTAACACATTTGTGACGTAATTAAGACTTCAAACCGGCTCTGTCAGATGACGTTTTATGTCGACGTCGCTAGCTGATATGGGACGGTCCCGTTATTCCGTTCAGCAAGCGATGGAGCGCACGAGGAAAAGCATCGTCCTCCACCGAAGGCGTTTTATACTGCATTGTACGGCGTGGATATGTTGCGTTTTCATCCTGACCGCGTCCACGGCGTCTGCCGCTCACATGCGTCAGTGTAAAGAGGTAAGAGACCATTCTTGCTCATATACTTACCGGCGTTATTTGCGTTTGATCCATTTGTCTAGTTATGTGTTTTTGTCTGTGGGTTTTTAAAAGCATTTCCTTTTGCTAACGTTTATCTACTTTTGGATAGGATAGGATAGTATAGGATAGGAAAGGTTGTCACACCTCACCAAAGTAACAGGTGGGTCAGATATAGGCTATTGAATAGTACAGTAACCGAAGAGACTGTGTGGTATGAATAAGAAAAAAATATGTTAAGAAACATTAACAAGAATCTCGGAGGTAGTCGTTTAATCGATTTAAATTCATGGATATGTGCTTGTAAAAGTCACAGTGCCAGAGCCTAAATCATGTCTTATAGAAGTGCTTGATTCCTCTCGTGTCATTGGGGGAAAAGGCTTTGAGGCTTTTGAAGTTTCTTCATATTAGATATTTGAGGCACTTTTAGATCTCACACTGATGTGCCTGCATAATTAAATAATAATTAAAAAAAAAAAAAAAATGTTTTTATATAGTGGAGCTAGCCTATAATTTAAATATTCACATCACTTTTGGTTTATAGTAATTCCATATCCATATATCCAAATATGTTGGTGTCCAACAACTTATTTGTCTGTCTCTTTTGGTATATTCTGGTAATTGGATATATAACCAAAGTGAAAGCAGTTTTTTTGCCAAATGTTTTTGATGTTTAGATATTTTAAAACGATACTAATGCTTTTATTTGAAGTGTAAAGATATCTAACAGCATATATTTAAAAATATATAAAATATACATGCTAAATATTGATCTTTATTTGAAATTCTTGGCTTTTTGGTACCTCTTCACGATGTGATCGTTATCATGTAGTTTCGACCTGTTAATTGTTGTATTTAAAGGTGCCCTAGAATGAAAAATTGAATTAACCTTGCCATAATGAAATAATAAGAGTTCAGTACATGGACATCACATACTGTGAGTCTCAAACACCATTGCCTCCTACTTCTTATGTAAATCTCGTGCATGAAAAACACCACGGAAAAATAAGTGCTTCTCAACATAAACCCAACCGTGACGCAAACGTTGGGGATCATTTATATGCACGCCCCCAACATTTGCATCTGTCCAAACATGTTCCAGGGTGTTCAGGAGACGAGAGGACTTTTCTACCCTTCCCAAAGATAAAAAAATGTCAACAGTCATGGTTGATGTTTAGAACACAACAATTTAATTCAAGATCGTATGTTTGTTTGGCCCATTTCAAGCAAGCTTCGCTCAGCCTCTTAAACTGCTGAAAGGGGCAATTACAACTGTATTCCTGCAAGCAGTAAGTAGCAATTTTATCCACTTATTGGCTGTTTAAACAATTTCTGATTAAATTGAAAGTTTCTTAGACAGACAGCATTGTCTAGATGATGCACGATGCTAGTAAAGTAACAATAGGAAACTCCAAGTACCATACAAAACTAAATAATGTGTCTAATGACAAAGGGTAATATTATTTTGTATTACAAAATACAACTGTAGATACATTGCTTAGATTGTTCACTCGATCCTTCTAGCAAACGTTCCACCATATAAGTTAAAACGATAGTCATTTGACAAGGCTATTCATTTTGTAAAAATATAAGTTTTATATTTATATATTTGAGAACTGAAGTATGGTGTTTCCTATGATGTTTTTGCCTATTTGTATTTCAGATAAGGCTACATCACAGTCACTGCGTAACCTTAGCCTACATGTGCTAACGCATTGTGACTAACGTTATATAAACATGCCATATTGTTGATGAAAAAAGACAATTCTAAAATGTAGACTGAATGACACTTTAAGCAGAACATCTCAAATGGAGATTGCTGAAAGGCAGCTTACCTGTTTATTGGTGTTTTCAGATCATCCGTGCGCGAGAGAGAGCATGCATGCATATGGTTGCCAGATTGGACATGTTTAGGTAAAACACTGGATAGTATACGGGTTTCTTTTCACAGAAAAGCTCTGTTTGGGGAATTTAAATTACTGAAATCTGGCAACCGCACAAACGCTCTCTCTAGCGCGAGGATGATCTGAAAACACCAATAAACAATAGGCTGTATTTTACCAATCTCCATTTGAGAAGTTTTTTAAGTGTCTTTCAGTCGGTCTGTGCTCTGTCAGGACGGTCACGAGCCGCTTCGCTGAACAGCTGAACTGCTGTGAGCTGTGAGTGGCTGAAATAAGCCAATCAGAGCAAAGCTCAACATTATTCATGAGCCTTTCAAACAATGCATCACATCCTAGGGACAATTTATAGGGTTGTAAATGGACCTGTAAAACTATCTGGACAATTTTTCCCTTAAATAAGCCCCACACCCTCTATGTAGATATCAGCGAACAATTTAACATATTGTTTCAAATCATTATAGGGCACCTTTAAATGTTGTTTCTTTTTGCCGTGATGAATTTACTGTAAGTCTGTATTGCTATAAATATATTTACAGATATTCAGTCATTTAAGCCCCCAACATTTCTGAATATCTGTTTATTCTGATGTCTATTGTGTCTTTGAATACTAATGTGTTTACTTGAGTTTTTCAGCTTAAATATTGATTAAGAAGCTGATATGCTTTTTGTCTGGGTATATATTGATTGGTGTCAGATTGCTTTTTTTTTTGACTGGGCATCACATTGCAAATGTATCTCTGCAATAATGTGTTAGAATTTAGCTAGAGTGCATGTTTTATCTTTTAACCTTATGCTGATAAATGAACAAGGTTCCAGTGGAGTGCTAAGCGACACTTTTCACAAAGATGGTCAGCCCTGCGTGCTCATCTCAAGAGCCTGGTGATATGATGCTAAGAATAGCCTCCCTCAAACCGCTTTTACTGAGAGCTCAGCACCTCCTCTGGCCTTTGTGAATGGAAAAACGGTGACTGTTAAAATCTTTTTGTGTCTCATAAACCAAAAGATTGACTGCAGTGCTTGTCTATGAATGTGAAACAATTTTGGAAAATTATGCATTTATAAAAATGAGAAGGTAATTCAACACAGTTCCATCAAAGACACATTTAACATGTATGCAAACCCACTTTGAATAAGGATGTAAGAAAAGTTATTTAAAACTTGCAAGGAGTATTATTTATACAATCTGTTGTTCAATAACTATGCTTAATTGCTTATAGGGAATTACATACATTGGGAAGTGTGGGGTTTGGCATGTAAATTTGATTCGTCATTGCATAAGGACTGAACTATTACTGAAATATTACTCCCTTGTGATAAACTATAAACAGAAAGTATTGATTTTACGACATGCTTTTTTGCACTTTCTCATTGTCATCATCAGGTGCTCATTTATATATAATGTTGATTAGCACTATAGGCTGATTTCAGGCATATGGGTTGTACTTGGGTTTTGTATGGTAATGTGTGTTTTCAGTCTGTCTGCACTGCCGTATTTTGACCCGCAGGGCATTCTGGGTTTTATTATCAGTTTCCTCCTGATGGCAGCCTTTCCTTCCCAATCACTCAATCAGTTCTGGAGGACCCGTAGGAATGTGCTGGTAAAGAGATGATTCAGTGGTTTGAAAAAAAAAAAGGTCACATCATATCAAAAACAATAAATCAGTTTATTAACATGGGTTTTGTGTTATAGTTGTCACCTTAGGTGGGGCAGATGCTGGGTTTAGCAATTTTTGGGTTCATTAACCTACAAATAACTCTTTTATACTATAGTTTGTTTAAGCTCAGGTTCAGCAAAGTATTTTAAAGATTAAAAATGTTATTTCATCTTTCTTGTTTTCCATCAAGCCTTTAGGTTTTGTTTTCCTCAAGCATTATTCTGTGTTTTCAGTAGGCTCTTGAACTGAATGACCTAACCTAATCAGCATCTTACAGGTTTGCAAAACACGATGTCCAAGGTCGTTCAGTTCTTTCATCAATGAGATATGCCTGTTTGTTCACAAACATGTCCATGACACGATGTCCAAGTTTGTTTGGGAGCCAGGAGTCGCAGTTCTGTTCAGGAGCCAGGAGTCGGTGTTCGTTCGGGAGCCATGCAACGTAGATGTTCATGAGCCAGGTGTCTCAGTTTGTTCGGGAGCCAGGAGTCGCAGTTCCGTTCCGGAGCCAGGAGTTGGCGTTCGTTCGGGAGCCAGGCGTCGCAGTTCCGTTTGGGAGTCGGGAGTCACAGTTCCATTTGGGAGCCAGGAGTCAGCAGTTCTCCAGGAGTCGTTGGGGGCCAGAAGTCTCAGTTCGTTAGGGAGCTGAGAGATGCAGTTTGTTTGGGAGCCAGGAGACGCAGTTCATTTTCGGGAACCAGAAGTCGCAGTTCATTTGGGAGCCAGAAGTCGCAGTTCATTGACAAATTATGTCTGCGCAAGTTCCTTCACAAAACATGAAGTACTAGTTTGCTCGGGAGCCAGAAGTCGCAGTTTGTTTGGGAGCCAGAATTCACAGTTCCTTTCGTGAGCCAGGAGTCGCAGTTCGTCCGAGAGCCAGGAGTTGCAGTTTGTTGAGGAGTTACGGCTACACAAGTTCCTTCACAAAACATGATGTCCAAGTTCGTTCGTTGGCCAGGAGTCACAGTTCATTCGGGAGCCAGAAGTCGCCAGAATTTGTTCATTGACAAATTATGTCTGTGCAAGTTCCGTTACAAAACACGATGTATAAGTTCGTTTGTGGGCCAGGAGTCGCAGTTCGTTCAGCAGCCATGAGTCGGCGTTCGTTCGGGAGCCAGAAGTCACAGTTCATTCGCGAGCCAGAAGTCACAGTTCATTCGGGAGCCAGAAGCCGCAGTTTATTTGGGAGCCAGAAGCCCCAGTTTATTTGGGAGCCAGAAGCTGCAGTTTATTCGGGAGCCAGAAGCCGCAGTTTATTTGGGAGCCAGAAGCCCCAGTTTATTTGGGAGCCAGAAGCCCCAGTTTATTTGGGAGCCAGAAGCTGCAGTTTATTTGGGAGCCAGAAGCTGCAGTTTATTTGGGAGCCAGAAGTCGCAAGTTCCTTCGGGAGCAAAAAGTTGCAGATCATTCAGGTTCATTCGGGAGCAAAAAGTTGCAGATCATTCAGGTTCATTCGGGAGCAAAAAGTTGCAGATCATTCAGGAGCCAGAAGTTGCAGTTCATTGATGAATTATGTCTTTGAATTTTCCTTCACAAAACACAGTGTCCAAGTTTGATTGGGAGCCAGGAGTCGCAATTTTTTCAGGAGCCAGGAGTAGGCGTTCATTCGGGAGCCAGGAATCGCAGTTCCTTTCGGGAGTCGGCAGTTCTCCAGGAATCGTTCGGGAGCCAGGAGTTGTAGTTCGTAGAGGAGTTATGTCTGCACAAGTTCCTTCACAAAAAACAATGTCCAAGTTCATTCATGGGCCTGGAGTCACAGTTCATTCGGGAGCCAGAAGTCGGAGTTCATTCGGGAGCCAGAAGCTGCAGTTTATTTGGAAGCCAGAAGTCGTAGTTCATTCGGGAGCCAGAAATCGCAGTTCATTAGGGAGCCAGAAGTTGTAGTTCATTCGGGAGCCAGAAATCGCAGTTTATTCGGGAGCCAGAAGTTGTAGTTCATTCTGGAGCTAGAAATCGCAGTTTACTCGGGAGCCAGAAGTTGTAGTTCATTTGAGAGCCAGAAGTCACAGTTCATTCACAAATTCACAAAACGCAATTCCTTCACAAAACAAGATTAGTTCGTTAATAAGCATTCAATCCCATTTCTTTAATGACGTGTCAGTTTGTTCACAAACATGTACCGGTTTGTTCAGAAATGAGCAGTTGCAGTTTGTCCAATTTATTCAGGAACAAGATATTGTCCCAGTTTGTTCATGAATGTGATTGTTGCAATTTGTTCATGAACAAGATGCTTCTCTAATGTCTTTCCAATCAATGTCAAGCTCCGTCACAGTCTGCATTCAAATGCTTGTTCTGTAAATCCTTGCATACTGTAGATGTGAACAAGAATTATTTGTTCAAACTGATTTTTTTACTTAAAATATTATTTTGTGAATTAAACAGCAGTAATGCTGATTTGTGAAGAGGAAAGGTGCGGCCACATGCTCAGGACAGATGACTCATGCATTTGTTAGAGTCCTGTTACAACCTTTTATTATCGTTTTATTGTCCTCTGCATTAATACTTAAGCGTCCATGTGCTTTACTCTTTTTCAGTCAAACTTCACACATCCACACCCACAAACACAAGCATTGACAAGATCCTTGCTAAATTTAGATGTGTTGTTTGTTTTCACAGACGGACTACTACTTTCAGTACACTGAGTGTGACAGCACTGGGTCCAGATGGAGGGTGGCCATTCCTCTGAATTCAGGAGAGTGTACAGGACTGCCCGACCCTGTGCAGGGCACCGACTGCAGTAGGTTCACATACATTAGTGTGATAGTCAGAGAGGATGTTTAATTTATGGGAGGCTTTTGACTTTGGGAAATTGACATTGTGTGTTTATTTGGATGTTCATGCATGATTGTGTGCACTTATGTGATTCAGTGAATTTCGGATGGCAAGAGTGTGTTTTTAAACAGCATTTTTGTCACCCCTTATCAGCACTGAGGAATTTCCTCTTGGATAGGATATGTTCATTGGCCCCTGAATAATGATTCCCCAAACCTCAGAGTCTTCATGTAGTTTGGTAGAAAGCAGTAAAAGTTATTCTGAAATCAAAAGGACATAAGTTTTCACTTTATTAATAATACATATCTTTGGTCATTATTCTGCATGTTATTATTAAATTCATCAAAACATTGTCTGCTTCTTAAATTACTTTTCTTTCTTTTGAAATAACCAAGGCTACACAGGTGGTGGTGGTGGTGGGGGGGTGGGGGGACAATAAAAAAAAATAATATTTTCACCCTTATTATGTAAAAGCTTGGTTTAATGTTGTCTGTAGCAGATTTTGTATTGCATGGAAGATCATTTAAATTTTTATTTATTTATTGATAATCACTTTGTAATTGATATGGAACCAAATGTGATGTTAATTTTCCAGAGGAATTTATTGTATTATTTACTATATTTTATTTTATTTAAATTGTTTATTTAAGTTTGTTTTAATCTATTCATTCATTTATTTTTAGTTTATTTATTAGTTTGTTTTGCTTATTTGTTTGTTTAAAATAGCCAAAGAAGGGGACATGGTGATTAAAAAAAACACACAAATAAACAACAACATTATTTATATATTTATTTAAATGACCAAAAACCTGGAATGGTGTTAAACATGCATTTATTTATTTGGAATTAATTAATTAATTTTGTTTATGTATTCTTTTTTATTTGTTTGTTTAAAATAGAATTAAAAATGTGTTTATTTATTTTGTATTATATTTTATTTGGGTATGTAAGTGGTCTGCATATTAGATCATTTTATGGCATAACTGATTTCAGGTCTAAATTAATTACCATGGTACACTTGCCCCACCCAATATTTGGATTGGTGTTCGATCTGGTCAGTGTGTGTGTGTGTGTGTCTAATATATATATATATATATATATATATATATATATATATATATATATATATATATATATATATATATATATATATATATATATATATATATATTTGTGTGTATATATATATAAATGTATGTGTGTGTATATATATATATATATATATATATATATAGACACACATACACACTGACCAGATTGAACACAGATCGAATTTATTTCTTCCAATAAAATATCATTAAACTGTATTGCACATTGGATTATATCATTGTCGGTCAGCATTCTCGTGCAAGGTGGGGGAGTTTCTGGAGATGTCTGCTCAGGAGTGCACACAGTGTGCGGCTGGCACTTACTCCCTGGGCAGCGGCCTACGTTTCAATGAGTGGGACGACATCCCTCCTGGATTCAGCAGCCTAGCAACCTCCCCTGATAACTCACCCAACCGACTGGATGCATCTACCTGCAGCAGGTGAGTTACTTTAGAGAAGTCAGTAATTTTTAAAAGATTTGTTTTTAAGACCCCATTATTATTTTTCTTATTCTTGTTTTGGTATATTACCTATCGAAATGGAAATTCTGAGTGAGACATTTGTTGCTTTCTTTTTCTTTTTTTAAAATTAATTAACTTTTGCTTTCTATATTTTGTGTTTTAAAAGGTATTGAGAACATATTTTCTTCATTGGTTCAACCATAGCCATTAGTGTAATCCTATTGCACATACATAATGTAGGACTTGCATGTCAAATTCAGTTTTACTGATAGTCATTCAGATACACTATATTGCCATAAGTATTGGGACACCGCTCCAAATCATTAAATTCAGGTGTTTCAATCACTTCCATGGCCACAGGTGTATAAAATCAAGCACCTAGGCATGCAGACTGCTTCTACAAACATTTGTGAAAGAATGGGTCGCTCTCAGTGGATTCAAGCGTGGTACCGTGATAGGTTGACACCTGTGCAATAAGTCCATTTTTATAATGTATGCAATACTAAATATTCCATGGTCAACTGTTAGTGGTATTATAACAAAGTGGAAGCAATTGGGAACAACAGCCAGCCATGTGGTAGTGGTAGGCCACGTAAAATCACAGAGCGGGTTCAGTGCATACTGAGGTGCACAGTGCTCAGAAGTCACCAACTTTCTAGCAGAGTCAATATCTACAGACCTCCAAACTTTGTGTGACATTCAGATTAGCTCAAGAACAGTGCATAGAGAGCGTCATGTAATGGGTTTCCATGGCCGAGCAGCTGCATACAAGCCTTACATCACCAAGTGCAATGCAAAGCGTTGGATGCAGTGGTATAAAGCATGCCATCATTGCACTCTAGAGCAATGCAGACGTGTTCTCTGGAGTGCCGAATCACACTTCTCTGTCTGGCAATCCAAAGGACGATTCTTGGTTTGGTGGTTGCCAGGAGAACAGGACTTGCCTGACTGCATATTGCCAAGTGTAAAGTTTGGTCGAGGGGAGATTATGTTTTTTCTTCTTTTTTTTTCTTTTCTTCAGGGGTTGGGCCTTGCCCCCTTAGTTCCAGTGAAAGGAAATCTTAATACTTCAGCATACCAATGATTTTTGGACAATATCATGCTGCTAACTTTGTGGCAACAGTGGGAATGGCCCCTTTCTATTCCAACATGACTGCCCATCAGTGGACAAAGCAAGGTTCATAAAGACATGGATGAGCGAGTTTGGTATTGAGGAACTTGAACACCTTTGGGATGAGTTAGAGCGGAGACTGCGAGCCAGGCCTCTCGTCTTACATCAGTGCTTGACCTCACAAATGTGCTTCTAGAAGAATGTTCAAAAATTCCCATAAACACCCTCTTAAATCTTGTGGAAAGCCTTCCCAGAAGAGTTGAAGCTGTTATAGCCGCGAAGGGTGGGCCAACTTCATATTAAACCCTACAGATTAAGAATAGGGTGTCATTAAAGTTCATGCGCATGTAAAGGCAGACGTCCCACAACTTTGGGCAATATAGTGTATGTCTGAAATTACTGTTCCTAATCCAAGTTCTCTTTTTTTTTTTTTTGGTTTTCATCAAAGCACTTTATTTTTGCCCTATACTTTTTATATTATTTATTTAATTTTAAATCAGCACACTCAGATTAAAGCATAGAGGCTTTTTTGGGCAGACTTGTACAGGCTTCTAGAGACATGAAACAATTCAAGTATTAAACTGTCATTTATTTTTGATCCTGTTATGCAACTGAAGGCTGTAGTCACCACAGTGTGTGTGTCTTGCGTATTTCTCTGCTTTTAGTTCAAAGTGGGTTGCTCAGGGCTCGTATCTGGAGTCCAACAGGGATGAGTGTACTGTGTCTCTGATCTACACTGTCCACTTAAAGAAATCAGGGTCAGTGTCATTTGACTACCAGTATGTGGATAACAGCATCTTCTTTGAATTCTTTGTAAGTCTGGATTCTTTCCTACTTTGGAGACACATTTGTTTGTAAGATATTTTGAGACATAAAAAGCAGCTATTTTGTACTGTACAAATAAAAATGTTTTTGGACAGATTCAGAACGACCAGTGTCAGGAGATGGACCAGGATTCAAATAAAAAATGGATCAAATTGACTAGTCATGGAGAGTGGGGAACGCATAGTGTAAGTCAAAAACGTCTCGGTTACGTATGTAACCCTCGTTCCCTGAAGGAGGGAACGGAGACGTACGTCAGAACTGAACCGACGAATGGGATCTTACTTTAGAGACCAATCCTACTTCGAGCATCTAACAACGAGCCAATGAAATTTGGCATGCGATCACGCATTCCACGCTCCGCCCCGCAGCGCGGGTATAAAACAGGAAGTGGAATGATAGATCAGCGCTTTTCCTGCTGAGGAGCCGAAAGGTGACCGGACTCCCAGCGGAAGCACAGCATCTGGCGACGGGACGTACGTCTCCGTTCCCTCCTTCAGGGAACGAGGGTTACATACGTAACCGAGACGTTCCCTTTCAGTCGGTCACGTTCGACGTACGTTAGAACTGAACCGACGAATGGGATCCCTATGGAAAACGCCAGGATGCTGGCCCTTCCAGCGTCCTGCTTGAGCACACTGTACCGTCTAGTATGGTACGGAAGTCAGGGCTCCAAGCAGGGAGTACAGTCACTGCTGTTTCTGCAAGACCCACTCAGAATGACTATTGGATAACGCTGGGAAAGCGTGCCTACCTCGAGAGAGAGAGGGTACGCTGCGGGGCCACGTCCTTCAGGGAAGGAGAGGTGGCAGAATACACATAAGGACTAACCTGGCAGGGTAGTGCAACATATGGCAGTCTCTGGGGTGGTTCCAGCCTGATTGAAGGGGGGAAAGAACACGCCCAGAGACGACAGAGCGGGCTCTGTCGAGGGAAAGACACGGGGCTAGCCCGAAGGGTAGCTGGTACCGTGGAAGAATACACATATGGGGTTGCCGTGAGGGAACCGCTACATATGGAACCCAGCCTACAGCCACGTTTCACAAGCATACGGGTGCAGGCCTGGCGTCAGACGGTCCGCAACGTCTGACACCGGAGGGGTGACGGAGGAGCTCGACAGGGTTAGCCGGTTTCCCGGGGAACACAACTGGAGACAATGGACGCACGTATCCGGCCCAGAGGGCGGGAGTGGCGTTTCGCAAGCCGACACTTAGAACGGGCACTTAACGCTCCTGGCCACTAGGGGCGAGGATGCGGGAAGATACCGGCTCTACACGTAAGCTATAGAATCTAGCAAACGTGTTAGGTGTCGCCCAGCCCGCAGCTCTACATATGTCTGTCAGCGAGGCGCCTTGAGCCAGCGCCCAGGAAGAAGCAACGCTCCGAGTGGAGTGTGCTCTTACACCGAACGGGCAAGGCACGTCTTGGGACTGGTAGGCCAAGACTATAGCATCCACTATCCAGTGGGCTAACCTCTGCTTGGAGACAGCCTTTCCCTTCTGCTGGCCTCCGTAACAGACGAAGAGTTGCTCTGAGGTCCGAAGGCTTTGGGTCCGGTCAACGTAAGCGCGAAGGGCGCGGACCGGACACAGCAAAGCCAGGGCTGGGTCTGCCTCCTCCGAAGGCAGCGCTTGCAGGTTCACCACCTGATCCCGGAAGGGAGTGGTAGGAACCTTGGGCACATATCCGGGCCGGGGTCTCAGGACAACGTGAGAGTTACCTGGCCCGAACTCTAGGCACGATTCGTTGACCGAAAGTGCATGCAGGTCCCCTACCCTCTTGATCGAGGCCAATGCCGTCAGGAGCACTGTCTTCATTGACAAGATTTTAAGCTCACAAGACGCTAAAGGCTCGAAGGGAGGGCTCTGAAGTGCTCTGAGCACTAGAGCTAAGTCCCAAGAAGGTATCGAGGATGGACGAGGAGGATTTAGTCTCCTCGCACCTCTGAGGAACCTGACGATTAGGTCGTGCTTCCCCACGGACTTACCTTCTACTACATCATGGTACGCTGCTATTGCCGCAGCATATACCTTCAGGGTGGAGGGAGATGGAGCCTTCTCTCCAACCCATCTTGCAGGAAGGAAAGCACGACACTGATCGAACACCTTCGGGGGTCTTCCCGGCGGGAAGCGCACCACTCAACGAACAGGTTCCACTTCAGAGCATAGAGGCGCCTCGTAGAGGGGGCTCTAGCTGAAGCGATGGTATCTACGACAGCTTGTGGTAGTCCATCTAGAACCTCCGCGTCCCGTCCAGGGACCAGACATGAAGATTCCAGAGGTCTGGACGCGGGTGCCATAGCGTGCCCCGTCCCTGAGAAAGAAGGTCCTTCCTCAGGGGAATCGGCCAAGGAGGGGCTGTCGCGAGGAGTGTGAGTTCCGGGAACCAGGTCCGGTTGGGCCAATACGGCGCAACTAACAAGACCTGCTCCTCGTCCTCCCTGACCTTGCACAGAGTCTGTGCAAGAAGGCTCACTGGGGGAAACGCATACTTGCGTAGGTCCCGGGGCCAGCTGTGCGCCAGTGCATCTGTGCCGAGGGTACCCCCGGTCAGGGAATAGTACCACTGGCAATGGGTCGAGTCCGGAGAGGCAACAGGTCGACCTGTGCGGCTCCGAACTGGTCCCATATCAGCTGGACCGCCTGGGGGTGGAGTCGCCACTCTCCCGGAGGTGTCGGCTGACGAGAGAGCTCGTCGGCTGTCTGGTTCAGCACACCAGGGACATGAATGGCCCGAAGCGACCTCAGCTGCTTCTGACTCCACAGGAGGAGGTGGCGGGCGAGTTGGAGCAAACGACGGGAGCGTAGACCACCCTGACGGTTGATGTACGCAACGGCCGTGGTGCTGTTCGTACGGACCAGTACATGCTTGCCACGCAGCGGCCCCTTGAGGCGGCGGAGTGCCAAGTGTACTGCCAGTAACTCGAGGCAATTGATATGCCAATGCAATTGCGGCCCCGTCCACAGACCAGCAACTGCATGCCCGTTGTACGTGGCCCCCCAGCCGGTGGCGGAGGCATCCGTGAATAGCACAGCATGCCTGGACACTTGTTCTAGGGGCACCCCGGCCCGGAGAAACGAAGTGTTGGACCACGGGCTGAAGGTTTGGCGGTAGTAAGGAGTCACTGGGACCCGGTACTGACCGCTCTGCCACGCCCACCTCGGGACTCGGCCATTGAGCCAGTGTTGAAGCGGTCTCATATGAAGCAATCCGAGCGGCGTGACCGCGGCTGCAGATGCCATATGCCCCAGGAGCCTCTGAAAGAATTTCAGTGGGACCGCTGTCCTGCTCTTGAACATATTCAAGCAGTTCAACACCGACTGGACTTGCTCCTCGGAGAGGCGCGCAGTCCGGTTGACCGAGTCCAGCTCCATACCGAGATAAGAGATCCTCTGTGTAGGACAGAGTTTGCTCTTCTCTCGGTTGACCCGAAGGCCCAACTGGCTGAGGTGACTGAGCACCAAGTCCCTGTGTTCGCACAACTGGTCCTTCGACTGGGCTAGGATCAGCCAATCGTCGAGGTAGTTGAGAATCCGAACGCCGCGTTCTCTGAGCGGAACAATGGCTGCCTCCGCGACCTTCGTAAAGACGCGGGGCGACAGGGACAGCCCGAAGGGCAGGACATTGTACTGATATGCTTTCCCCTCGAACGCCAAACGTAGGAACGGTCTGTGTTGAGGGAGAAAGACACACGGAAGTACGCATCCTTCAGGTCGATCGCTGCAAACCAATCCTGGGGACGGATGCATTGGAAATGCGTTTCTGCGTCAACATCCTGAACGGGAGCTTGTGCAGGGCCCGATTCAGAACTCGCAGGTCCAGGATTGGTCGTAACCCACCCCCTTCTTGGGCATAATGAAGTAGGGGCTGTAGAACCCCGTCTTCATATCGGCTGGAGGACCCGGCTCGATCGTGTCCTTCGCCAGTAGGACCTCGATCTCTGACCTCAAGACCTGAGCATCGCTGCTTCGCACGGAGGTGAAGAGGATGCCCCTGTACTTGGGCGGCCGGCGCGCGAACTGAATCGCGTAGCCGAGTCTGATGGTACGGATGAGCCAGCGAGACGGCCCGGGGAGACCTAGCCAGGCCCCCAGAGACCGTGCAAGCGGGACCAACCGCACCACAGACGTGCCCGGGGTGGGGCAGCGAAGCGGAGTACTCTGGCCCGACTCGGAAGGCCCGGAGGCGGCCCGAAGTGTTGCCTGAGCACTCCTGGTTTGGACAGAGAGTGGGTGAGAAGGCCCGGAGGCGTCCTCGGAGCCCACTCTGCTGCCCACTGCCCGGAGGCAGGGAAGGGAAGCACTCAGCCCCGACCCGGGAGGCCCGTGGGCGGCCGGAGTGTTGACTGAGTGCTCACGAGAGAGGAAGTGTGTGGGTGAGAAGGCCCGGGGGCGTCCTCGAGGCCCACACAACTGCCCCCTGGCGACGGGAGGGTAGGAAAGGAGTGACAAGGCCCGTGGGCGTCGCACACTGCCAACCTGACCCTCTTGGGGCCCAGAGAGAGAGGAAACTGCTCTTAAAATGTGGGTACCGCTGGACTCCGGAGAGCCAGTGGCAGAACCGAAACCAGTCAGGGCCCCCCGGTCCTCCTCCGGGGGGGTGGGGGAGGGATGCGAACATCGTCTCCCCCGAGCAGCTCCTGTTCTGCCTAGCCGGCCCGTCTCAGGGCCGCGTCCCCTTGCGCTTGCCTGCCGGTTAGCGGGCCCTGGACGGGTTGGGCGTCCCTCGCGTCCGGCACCCTGCTCCTCCAGTGGAGGCTGCTGCTCGGCTCTAGCAGGGTGGAGGCGGACGCAGGAGGGGATGCCATCGGCGACGAGCCGGCAGAGGCGCTGCGACCGACGGCCGAGCAGCTGGTCGTCGGCACCCTGGTGCAACGCCTCCGTCTGCTCTTGGGCCACCAAGAACTGCTGGGCAAAGTTCTCGATGGTGCCGCCGAGGAGGCCAGCCCGACAGACAGGCTTTTATTGCACATATCTGCCAGGTTAGCCCCCTATTCCTGGACCACTAGTGTGGACATCGCCTGACCCAGGGAGCGTGCAGTGATTTTCGTCGCCCATAGGGCGAGGTCCAACACCGCACGCAGTTCCTGCACAACCCCTGGGCTGGGACTACCCTCGTGCGTGCAGGGCAGAGGGCAGTGAGAGAGGGAAAACAATGATACTTTTTTTTTTTTTTTTTTTTTTTTTGTCTCATTTTTGGCCCTTTTGACCCTCCATATTTCCCTCTCTCCGATGCAGCAATTGACATCTGTCCTCTGCCAGAGCCAAAAATGAAACGCTAAGCCCTTTTCTCTTTAGGATCAGCGATTCCACCTTCAACTACCAGCAGGCATGCGAGACAGTGAACGTGGCCGTCAGAACGGCACACAGCGCACTGAGCGCTCAAGCCTCTATGAAGAAGGCAAGGCGAACAATGCCCTGACGTGGTCGTGTTCTCATGAGAGAATCCGTACCACCCACGAACAGAGTCTCAGCATGCTTTTGATGCGATAGAGGAGTGGGGGCCCGAGGGGTTTTACCCGGCGGGGAATCCCCACTGTAATCCTCAGGCCACCAGCGCTTATCAGCCAAAGTAGCCCTTTTCCAGTAACACTAGAAATGAACTAGATCGGGGGATAGGCGAAGGGACTCGACCCCATCTGAGGTTTCATAGTCTCGACCGCGCATCTAGAGCGCCGACTGACGCGCGCCGGTTGTTGTGACAACCACCGCTGTCAGCCGGTCGCTCGACGGCACACGGCGCGCTGAACACTCAAGCCCTTTATGAGAAGGGGGAGACGAACAACGCGCCGACGTGACCATGTTCTTTACCAGAACATGAATCACCCACGATCGCAATCTCACATGCGCTCGTGGCCGTCAAAGAGGACAGGAAACAGTTGCATACCAGGAATACACGGTTTGAATGACATCTTGAAAAAGACGCAGGGTCAAACCGTGTTGCTCTTTTGTGAATGGAAAGCTGCTCTTTTAGTGTGCTGAAGCACTCAGGGAGATGACCGCGGCTCCACACAGTTCGTTCTGCAAGCCTGTGTGAGCTCTCAGTGATGTGTATTTGTGTGTGTGTAACGCCCAGCGAACCAACAGTTTGTATGGGAAACGCTCAGCGAACCAACAGTTTGTATGGGAAACGCTCAGCGAACCAACAAGCTCCTTTAGATCGCTTGATCACTGATCAGACGGTCTCTCACTGACGCGCCGTATCACCCGCACTGGCAGACTCTCTCACTCAACACTTTGACTCGTAGTCAGACACTCTTCGTAGGAAACAGTAAGCACTGCTCGGCTCCGAAGTAGAAAGCGCTGATCTATCATTCCACTTCCTGTTTTATACCCGCGCTGCGGGGCGGAGCGTGGAATGCGTGATCGCATGCCAAATTTCATTGGCTCATTGTTAGATGCTCGAAGTAGGATTGGTCTCTAAAGTAAGATCCCATTCGTCGGTTCAGTTCTGATGTACGTCGAACGTGACCGACTGAAAGGGAACGAATATATACATTGTATGGTAAAAGTTTGGAAACTCTACTATTCTTAATGTTTCTGAAAGAAGTCTTTTATGCGGCCTACATTTATTTGATAAAAAAATACAGAAAAAAAAATGTAATATTGTGAAATATGATCACAATGTAAATGTATTTTTTTGTGGAACCTGTGGTACTTTTTCAGGATTCATTGACGAATAAAAAGACATTTATGAAAAAAACATCCTTGATTAATAAAAGTATTAATTTCGTAAACTTTTTGAACAGTAGCATATATTGTTACAAAAGATTTCTTTTTTAAATTTTTAAATGTTACATTATTGTACATGCACATATTGTACATTGCACAGTTTTGTTTATCAGTGCTCAAAAACATTCACAGCTCAAATAAGTCTTTATAAGATTAATATCTATATGATATCTTCCTCATATGATCAGGTTAATCTGAATTCTGGGACTAATATCCTGTACTGGAGAACTACTAGAGTCACACTCGGCTCTAAAGCGGTCAAATCGGTACTCCTGAAGAACATACAGATAGAAGGTGAGGATGTGCTATGAGTACATTCTCTTGGATTTTAATCTGAAAATTGCTTCTCACTGGAAGATTGTATAACATAATTTTTCTCTCTTAGGTGTGGCGTACACATCAGAGTGTTTTCCGTGTAAGCCTGGGACTTTCAGTCACACCCCAGGCTCCTCCTTCTGTGAGCCCTGTACACGGGACACTTACTCTGGCCGGGGGGCCAGCTCTTGCACGCCTTGCAACACAAAAACACATTATGCCTGTAAGTGCATACATATAAATACCAAATAGGCTGGTTTAAAGAAAATGGAGATATATGGCCTCGTAGTAGTACTTTAAAAAACATATACTTTGAAATAATAATTGTATGCATGAATGTATTGTGTGTGTGTCATACACATACATATTTTAATAGTTTATTTAAATGTTTTTTTATTTTAATTTTTTATTTTAAAAAGTTAATTTCTACATTAATGTATATTGTATTTTTTATGATGAGCCATTAGAATATTTAAAGAATAGTACAACCAAAAATTTGAATTATGATATAATTTACTGACCATCATATTATTTAAAATTCTATGAATATTTTTTTTTCTTCTGCTAACAAAGAAGCATGTTTAGATATGTATCTCCCCATTTCTTTTACTTGTCTAAAATACACTAGTAAAACTTTATTTAATTAAGTTGTTATAAATCAAATTGTGTATTGAATCAAATTAAAATCTGATTTTGCAAAAATAGGTTTTGAATTAAAACCTAATGAATTGTAAATTAAAAAAGTTTGCTATCAGCCTCAAGAGTCACATAGCCAATGTGGACTATTATTTTTTATTTAGAACTACTTTTAGAACTATGTTTTTATAGTTCTCGTCCTTGGTGTGATGTGAGATATAATTATTCTGTATCTTTAACAGCAGAAGGTTCTGCCATGTGTAAAAGTAAACCTCCATGCTCTGAGAAAGACTACATCCAGACCTACAGCACCTGTGATAAGGAAGGAAAGGTACACACACACACACACACACGCACACGTTTGTGGTTTACAGGGACTCTCCATAGGCGTAATGGTTTTTATACTGTACAAACCATATACCGTAATTCCTCAAATAAAGACCGGGGCCTTTATTTACCTGAAATGCCGATGGGAACCGGCTTTTATTTGAAGCGCTTTTATTAGGGGCAGGCCTGTATTTCTAATTCCATCTATTTGAAATATAATTGCTTTATGTAAACCATTTTCAATTTAAAGTAATTGTTCCAGTGGACAAATATAATTGATTTTTTAAAGAAACATTTGCAAAAATATCACAATACAACAAAATAATACGCATTTTTTGTAACTCTGCACGCAGCTCCGCATCCGAAGATGAACAAGTTCTCAGCGAATCTAGCCGAGCATGACGTCTCATTACACCGGCACCCAGTTTGCACATACAAATTGGGTGTCTTGTTGTTATTGTTCTGTTATTGTTGTTCAAGGAATAAAAATAAATAAATAAATAAATAATAATAATAAAGATCCAGGTTTAAGCAAATAAATAAATAAATCACGACATTAAAGTTTAGTGAAATTGGGAAATATTTAAGAGATTGTTATGTCACAAGTAATAACATCAAGCCAAGGTTTACTGAGTTTTACACGATTCTTTTGTAGTGTGGTTTTTGGTGAAATGTACTAAAATAAATATCATCACCTGTGCACGTTAGCCCACTTCTTCTTGACGCGTTGGTTTATAGAACAATTACTCCTAATAATCGCCCTCTGTCGTTTCAAAGAATAGCACAACGGCGAGCGCCTCAAGTATAAACGCCTCGTCCGTTTGGGGAGGAACGCGCGCAGTCAGGGGAAGCTCGCGCCGCGGAGACAGGCGAAAGTATAAATTGAGACGGCGCTGCGCGGAGCTGAGCTTCGAGGCTTGGGTGCGACACCCTTAAGACATAAAAGAGACGAGAGGCTAATATTAGGTGCGTCTTAATTAGCTCCCTAGTTCAGTAGTCAGGGCACTGATCAGGACATACCGGTAAATCAATGGGCTGACTCCCTGATCAGTGCCCTGAATACTGACGGTGCAGATTGAGACGCACACATTGTGAGGATCGATATTTGTAGCCTGCCTGACCCGGCATTTTCACAGTTGTCGCATCTCTCATAGACTACAGTAGCCTATTTAAAATGACACATGCATCCGTTATATTCTCAATTTAATTTACAAAGCAATCCCTGTAAAGTTTTTAGGTTAACTATAGAAGAGACCAGGATTAGTGTGTGTTGCACTGGCATGACTCACATCGGGGCGCGTGGCATCAGGATGGTTTTGCATTAATTTAACGGCATTTAGGAGATGGACTGCATTTATATAGCACTTTTATCCAAAGCGCTTTACATTTTTGCCTCACATTCACCCATTCATACACCGACGGTGATGTCAGCCATGTAAGGCACCATCCAGCTCGTTGGGAGCAACTGGGGTTAGGTGTCTTGCTCATAGACACTTCGACACTTGGTCAGGTGGAACCGGGGATTGAACCCCCAACCTTCTGGTTTGAATTGGAGGAGATTATCCACTCATTTTCCCCCAGCCTTTATTTGAGACCGGCCTTTATTTGTTCGTGCTGACCACGCCCCCGGCCACTATCAGAGGCCCTGCGTTTATTTGACTACAGGCTTTTATTTGAGGAAATACGGTATTCTTTCCCCCTACACTACCCTACCCCTACCCCTAAACCTATACCTTTCACAGGAAATATTATGCATTTTTACATTTTTAATAAGTGTCTATGAAATGTGTAATACCAGTGTAATACCCATGTACATTTGTCCTCATAATACACACACACACACACACACACACACACACACACACACACACACACACACGCACGTGTCGTGTTTCCATGTTTTATGGGGACTTTCCATAGGCGTAATGGATTTCATACTGTACAAACTGTACATCCTATCCCCCTACACTGCCCCTGCCCCTAAACCTACCCATCACAGGAAACATTTTGCATTTTTACTTTCTCAAAAAAACTCCTTCTGTCTGATTTATAAGATGTTTTCCTCATGGGGACCTAAAAATGTCCCCACAAGGACAAGGATTTCGGATATTGCTATCTTTGTGGGGACATTTTGTCCCCATAACGTAGGGATTACCAGGCCACACACACACACACACAAAAACTAAGTTAAAGTTAATTAAAGCAACATTTTTTCAATAAAGAAAAGAATATGTTCAAGTAAAGTATGGTACTTAAAGTCCTCATGAAATCAAAATCGATCTTATTTACATTGTTAGCACATATTACAAGTCTATGTGGGAACAATTAATCAGTACAAATTAATACACAGAAAAAAATTGTTTGCCGTGGTAAACTTCCGGTCTGGAAATTGCGTTGCTTCTCAGCAGATGTCAGTTTGACACCTTGCGTTTTAAAATGCGTAACCACACCCCTCCAACTGTTAGTCTGCTATCAGCGAGATACGGAGAGGAGGAGCGCTGAGGTAAAACTCTGCCCTCTGTTCAATATTCCGTTTCATTTGGAAATACGTCACAGGACTGAACAAAACTCACTCGCTACTTCCGGTTCACTGGGACTTTAAGGTACAAGCACCCCTGCTGTTGAGGTAATAATTAACATAATGATAAATATCTGGCTTTTTCATTTGTTATAAAGATACTTCACCTCTTTTTCATATTAAACTGTTATTCCCTTAACTAAGACGAGTTGATACATACCTCTCTCGTCTCTGAGGATGTCTCTGACGCGCAGTGATGATCTGATAGCATTTAGCTTAGCCCACTAAGCCCAGTTCATTCCCTATGGTACCAAACAGAGATCAAGTTAGAAGCGACCAAACACCTCCACGTTTTCTCTGTTTAAATACAGTTACACTAATAGTTTAACGACCTAGTATGGCGACACAAAATAAAACATGGCGCTTTTCTAAGCGGATTAAAAAGGATAACTATAATTTATGGCGGAATAGCACTTCTGAGAGTACTTCGACTCGGTGCAGTAAAAAGTCCCGGCTGAAAAATCCTGCCTCACATCTACCCTCCCGCCTATTGACAGAAATGAGTGAGTGCTATTCCGCCCAAGGGGGTAATCTAGCGCTCGGAAAGCGTTCCACCCCTAGGGGCTGCCATTGCTAACCAAGCCATCACCTGCTGTTAGCATCCCATTGACTCCCATTCATTTTTGAGTCACTTTGACAGTGAATAACTTTGCATCTGAGACGTTTAAAGACTCCATTTGTCCATTGTTTATTTCTAAAGAAACACGACAATGTATAAAAGGCTTCATTACCTTGTATCTTACACTATCGCCCCGCAGAAGCTGTTTTTGTAAAAATAGGCTAATGATTGCGTCATAACCAACGCGACCCTGTCGCACAGTTGAGAAATTACCGTATAGACCTGAGGAGACGCTCGCAGGCAATCTTTTACTGTCTATGAGACAGTCGGGGGGACGTGGAGACATGTCCTGGAGACTAGTCTGATAAAGTCAAGGGGGAAGAATGGGGAGAAGCCCATAGTGAGCCAAAAGCAACGGGAGAAAATATTTAAACAACGTGATTCAGATTTCGCTTTCCACATCTACTAGAAGACTCACAGCTGTCAGACAGGAGGCTCACGTCACATCTACGTCGTCAAGCTCAGTCTGAGCCTGCGCAGTTCGCTCAGCCATCAGGAAGTGAGTGCCCCTAGGTTGACTTCATTCTTTCGCCGTTGACGTCAATGGGAACGCTCCGTCCATTTCTTTTACTGTCTATGATTCCGCCATACATAGGTATATATGATATTATAGGTAAATATCAGCTCGTTTTAGTTAAGGGAAAAAGTTTTGAAGTATCCCTTTAACATGACATGGTTGGACTCTGATTGTCAATATCATATATCAAGTTGCGTGTCCACCTTAGAGATAATAACCAAATTTATAATGAAACATCATGTTTAAAGATAAGATATTATTCATATACAGTGCCTTGTGAAAGTATTCGGCCCCCTTGAACTTTGCGACCTTTTGCCACATTTCAGGCTTCAAACATAATGATATGAAACTGTAATTTTTTGTGAAGAATCAACAAGTGGGACACAATCATGAAGTGGAATGAAATTTATTGGATATTTCAAACTTTTTTAACAAATCAAAAACTGAAAAATTGGGTGTGCAAAATTATTCGGCCCCTTTACTTTCAGTGCAGCAAACTCTCTCCAGAAGTTCAGTGAGGATCTCTGAATGATCCAATGTTGACCTAAATGACTAATGATGATAAATAGAATCCACCTGTGTGTAATCAAGTCTCTGTATAAATGCATCTGCACTGTGATAGTCTCAGAGGTCCGTTTAAAGCGCAGAGAGCATCATGAAGAACAAGGAACACACCAGGCAGGTCCGAGATACTGTTGTGGAGAAGTTTAAAGCCGGATTTGGATACAAAAAGGTTTCCCAAGCCTTAAACATCCCAAGGAGCACTGTGCAAGCGATAATATTGAAATGGAAGGAGTATCAGATCAGTGCAAATCTACCAAGACCTGGCCGTCCCTCTAAACTTTTAGCTCATACAAGGAGAAGACTGATCAGAGATGCAGCCAAGAGCCCCATGATCACTCTGGATGAACTGCAGAGATCTACAGCTGAGGTGGGAGACTCTGTCCATAGGACAACAATCAGTCGTATACTGCACAAATCTGGCCTTTATGGAAGAGTGGCAAGAAGAAAGACATTTCTTAAAGATATCCATAAAAAGTGTTGTTTAAAGTTTGCCACAAGCCACCTGGGAGACACACCAAACATGTGGAAGAAGGTGCTCTGGTCAGATGAAACCAAAACTGAACTTTTTGGCAACAATGCAAAACGTTACGTTTGGTGTAAAAGCAACACAGCTCATCACTCTGAACACACCATCCCCACTGTCAAACATGGTGGTGGCAGCATCATGGTTTGGGCCTGCTTTTCTTCAGCAGGGACAGGGAAGATGGTTAAAATTGATGGGAAGATGGATGGAGCCAAATACAGGACCATTCTGGAAGAAAACCTGATGGAGTCTGCAAAAGACCTGAGACTGGGACGGAGATTTGTCTTCCAACAAGACAATGATCCAAAACATAAAGCAAAATCTACAATGGAATGGTTTAAAAATAAACATATCCAGGTGTTAGAATGGCCAAGTCAAAGTCCAGACCTGAAAACTGCTGTTCACAAACGCTCTCCATCCAACCTCACTGAGCTCGAGCTGTTCTGCAAGGAGGCAGGGTATTCTCACAAAAATGTGTATAAATAGTACGAGTGTGCAATGTCGTGGAATGTATACGCCAAAACTCATTTTGGCGTGTCTATGGCACGCTGTTTTTCGCGTGCATATGATACGCATTTTATGGCGTATTATACATACGAACCCCCCACCCCACCACCCTAAACCTACCCAAGAGCGTGTCATACGCCCCACTACCCTAAACCTACCCAAGAGCGTGTCATATATACGCCATAAAGTGCGTATCATATGCACGCGAAAAACAGCGTATCATATGCACGCCAAAATGAGTTTTGGCGTATACATTCCACGACATTGCACACTCGTACTATTTATACGCATTTATGTGTGATCGGGTTGCAGGAGGAATGGGCAAAAATGTCAGTCTCTCGATGTGCAAGACTGATAGAGACATACCCTAAGCGACTTACAGCTGTAATCGCAGCAAAAGGTGGCGCTACAAAGTATTAACTTAAGGGGGCCAAATTATTTTGCATGCCCAATTTTTCAGTTTTTGATTTGTTAAAAAAGTTTGAAATATCCAATAAATTTCGTTCCACTTCATGATTGTGTCCCACTTGTTGTTGATTCTTCACAAAAAAATACAGTTTTATATCATTATGTTTGAAGCCTGAAATGTGGCAAAAGGTCGCAAAGTTCAAGGGGGCCTATATATATATATATATATATATATATATATATGTATGTGTGTGTGTGTGTGTGTGTGTATTTTATTTTTTATATAAAATATACATTTATTTATTTATTTGTTACTACTGTAAAACTATATTAAATTGTTATTGGATCTCATTCAGCGCTTTCAGAATCTTAAATGTTTTGATAAATAATTATTTTATTTATCAAAACAAACTGAAAATAGTACAAACTTTGCTAAAGTGATTGTTCTGAACAAGTATTAACTTGGACAATATTAAAAAAGTATTTTAGCTCAACTATTTGAATAAACTACATTTTGCCCTATGCTGTTAAGCCTTTTTGTCCACCTTGCCACCAATATTTTTAAACAAACATGATTTATAATTTATTTTTAACACAAAAGATGTGGCTCTATCAATGTTCAATAAAAACACGTTTTTTTTCATACACTATCTTTTTTCAATCATACACTATGGGAGTAGTGAAAAACACACGCACACCAAAAAAATATAGGTGTAATAAAAAAAGAAAATATATATAAATGCAATTTATTTTTTATATACATTCATTCTTTATCAAAATTATGTAAAAAATAAAACAAGCTATATACAATCTCTCTCTCTCTCTCTCTCTCTCTCTCTCTCTCTCTCTCTCTCTCTCTCTCTCTCTCTCTCTATATATATATATATATATATATATATATATATATATGTTTTTATTTTAAGTAAATAATTGAATGCATAAATGCTGCTGTTCCTTTCATAGACTCAGGTCATATATAAGTGGGTAGAGCCTCAGATTTGTTTGGAGACTCCTGCAGGCGCAGTAACACTGCCACCTTCTGGTCAGCGTGAGCCGTGTCCACCATGTAATCCCGGTTTCTATAACAACGACACTGCCACCTGTTCTCCCTGCCCACCCGGGACTTACTCGGATGGAGTCAAAGGTGATAAATATCCTAACGCCTTAAGAAGGACTTATGAAACGTGATCATTTCAAAAGCATGAACATCATTTTAAATAAATGGCCAAAAGATATTAAACATGGATTGTGTGGTATCTGCAGCATGCCAGTCTTGTCCAGCTGGCACGGAGCCTGTCCTCGGGTATGAGTACAAGTGGTGGAACGTGCTGCCTGCCAACATGAAGACATCCTGCTTCAACGTGGCCAACAACAATTGTGATGGCTTGAATGGTGAGAGATTACACAAGGATGGTGTGGTATGTTACAGCATATGGTGGTAATGCTTATTTTTGCTGCTAGATGTCGCTGTTGCATCACTGATAAATGCAAATCGGCTTTTCTGTACATTCTAGATGTTCCTAACATTTGTGCATAATACCTTCATATCTGTGTCTTTTAGGCTGGGAAGTAGCGGGGGATCACGTGCAATCAGGAGCAGGTCGTTCGGATAATGATTATCTCATATTAACTCTCAGAGTGCCTGGATTCAAGTGAGTCTTCAAGTAGGCTATTTGTCCACCTCCTCGCAGCTACACATTTCAAGTGCCGCCCACAGCATGTTACGTTCATTAAAGCTCATTAAAGCCATCTGGTTAGAATGGTTAAACGGTGTTCTTCACCCCCTCTGCTGTGTGAATTGGTATTACATGAAGTGTTTCCTTACATAACCTCTGCTCTCGGTGTAAAAAAGAGCCTGTATTGTTCCTATCAGGTTGCCTCTGTCTGTTCGAGGAGCATCTGGCAGTGAGTACGGCCGAATCACTTTTGAGTTTGAAACGAGCTGTTCAGATGACTGTGAGTTTTACTTTATGACGGTGAGTGTGTTTATATGTGTCTGCGATACTGTTGTTATGGTAGATTATTTGTTCCCAATAGAGAGTTTTAATCCGCTTTTAATTAGAATAGTAATTTTGACATCAACACTGACAGTAACAGATGGCATTTTGCAATAATTGGTATGAAATGGTGACTGCCGTATAATGTTGTACAACCTAAATCAAACAAAACCTTAAATTTTCAATTAAGTTTTTATTTAAATGTATTATTACATATTACGTTATTTATTTATTTAGCAGACAATTTTATCCTAAGGTGACTAACAAATGATTCATCAAGTGATTAACAAGTGATTCATTTTAAAGAGGCAATCATTTTCCAGAATAGCACAAGCTAGAACAAGGAAAGCTTACAAAAAGCTTATACCATAACAAAATTTTCCTACCCACATAAACTCTTTCTGCCCAATTAAATAAGTAAAATATACACAAAAATGAAAAATACAAAAACAAAAAAACTTAACAAAATTGTATTCTCCTCCTCGTTAAAGGCACAATATGTAAGACTTTTAGATTAAAATATCCGAAAATCACTGGAACAAAGTTATATAATTTGTTGACTTGTGTACATTCTCCCAAATGTTTCCAAAAATGCTTAAATCCAGAGATATAAGCTATTTTAACCAGGACATGGACCGTGTCTATGCGCCACCTATCAACAACATCATACAATTAATGTATATAAAAATAAATTGCATTTATATATATTGTCTTAATTTTTTTATTACACCTATAGTTGTTTTGTGCATGTGTGTGTAACAAGCTAAAGGCACACCTTAAGAAAATGTTAATGTTCATTACTCCCATAGTGTATGATTGCAGAAAAAAAGAAGTTTTTATTAAACTTGATGGAGCTACATATTTTGTGTTAAAAATAAATTATAAATAATGTTTGTTTAAAAATCTTGGTGGCAAAGTGGGCTTTTTACCCCACACACATGGGTTAAAAGGCGTACCAGCATAGAGCTAAAGGTAGTTTATTCAAATATTTGAACTAAAATAATGTTTTTAATATTGTCTAAGAAGGTAATACTTGTTCAAAACTATTTTTAGTTTGTTTAGATAAATAAAATAATTCATTTTTGTTAAATAAATATACTGTCATTAAAATGTTTATTTTAAAAATACCCTCAAATTCCGGTTTTATTTTGTAGAGATCATGGAAACTGTCATAATAAGTAAAATATATAAAATTTAATTAGACAGTCAGAAAGAAAGCCTACAAAAATCTTAATTCCATAATTTACCCTTTCTGCCAAAATAAAAAAGTAAAATATACACAAAATAAATGTTTTTATTTTTTATTTAAAATTAAGCAAAAAGCTTAAAGGGGGGTGAAACACTCAGTTTCAGTCAGTGTCATGTCAATCTTGAGTACCTATAGAGTAGCATTGCATCCTGCATATCTCCGAAAAGTCTTTATTTTTTTTATAATTATATAAGAAAGATGCGCTGTTCCGAGTCTTTCCGGAAAAAGCCGAGCGGGTGGGGGCGTGTCGTGTGAGCGGAGCTAAATAATGACGTGTGCCCGCTGCTGCTTTTGTGTTGAGTCGAGTGCGTCGTAAAGCTGTCATCCCTAACAGCGGGAAAAAAACTTTATTCAAAATAAAAATATGGCTTTTAATCAGATACAGCCATACATCTATGATCCGGAATCAGACCCAGAGGCTGCAGTTGAACAGGAGCAGCAGCAAAAACGACTAGAGCAGGACGTCTCTATGTGGTACAAGTTATACATAACTTGTTATACATACATAAACATAACTATATAATATGCTTAGCGGCTTGTGTTATTTACATATTTATACTTGAATTATATCGTCGTATTTTTGTCTTTGAAGGTGTACATGTGGGAAGTGCAGTTGTGCACGTGTGTTTGTGTGTTTACGCGTGTTTTGTGTAGACAATTGTAACGTTAGTAAGCGGACTGGTTTTGCACCGCAGGCTAGTGTTTACATAGATAGACACGGAATAGTAGCGCATTTGAATGAAGAAGCGTGCTTATTTAGTTCAACATTGTAATACGGTTTGTAGATGGGAAGGAAGGAGGCGGGAACCGGCAAACGTTTCAAACATTTATTAACTCAAAATAAATAAACAAAACGAAAGTAAAACCGCGGACAGCCCCTCACGGACGACTGCCCGCAAACACACACAAAATAACACGTGGGCAGCCCCTCACGGACGACTGCCCACAAACACATAACACAAAAACAAAACATAAAATTCCAGGCCTGGTCCTCTCTCTTCTTCCGCTGCCCTGTTCCTCCTTTTATGCTCCCGTCACATGGCCGCGAGACGAGACCGGTGTGCCACGCAGCTGGCACTCGTTGACATTAATCACCGGCCCGCTCTCGCGGTCCCTCGCCCCGCTGCTTGCCACACCACAAACATATTTCCCCACTCTTTGTGTATTGTTGTTTGGAGTGCTTTTACAATACACAAACATAAAGTTACACATATAGTGGCCAGCTAAACAAATGTACACGCACTACACATCGCATGCTCCATTGATCAATTAACTATACGTGATCATGTTTGGGCTACTTGATGAGCATAGACATTTGAAGCACTCTTACTCACAGCCTGCGGTTCTAACGTTAGGACCTTTATCGTTGGGACTGCTCCATCCTTCAGCATTAGGCGATTGGAAAAGCCGGCGTCAAGCTGGGCCTTGTTTATGAAACAGTCGGCACCGAAATGCAGCGAACAGATATAAACATTCGCGCAACTCAGTTGCTGATCCGGAAAAGCAAATTACATCCACTGTTGCCTTAACGCGGGGGTTTTGGGGAATCTGTGCAGGACTGTCTTGGTCTGGCAACCAAAAACGCACTTTTTTGGTGACATTGTTATGTGCACATCACCTGTCCAGCAGCCTACGAGCCAGCGCTTTGATGGGCGTAGGCTGTTGCTTTCGCTCTCTCCCTCTCTCTCTCTCTCTCACGCTCTTCCGGTAGAATTGTCCGTAAGGCCCATACAAGGAAATTCCGCCCCCATTAACGTCAAAGGGGACGCATGATCTCAAAAAACTTGCCGAAACTTATGACTAACCGGAAGTAGTATTTTTGACAAAGAAATACTCCCATCAAACGTCCACCTTAACTTTTGAAACTTTGTCTATGTTTAGTATGGGATTCCAAGTCTTTAACAGTGTAAAAAGATCAGTATGCATGAAACAGCATTTCACCCCCCCTTTAAAGGTACACTGTGTACATTTTAGTGGTATCTAGCGGTGAGGTTGAAAATGCTCACTCCTCCCTTTCAAAGCAAGCTGAGAAGCTATGGTGTCTGACACAGGACAAAGATTTCGTCATCTGAGAGAGAAGAGAGTGGCTAGCGCTCTGTAGAGCAGTTTGTCCGTTTAGGGCTACTGTAGAAACATAGCAGTGCAAAATGGTGACTTCAATGTAAGGGAACCCGCAGTGTATGTAGATAGAAATGTATCTCATTCTAAGGTAATAAAAACATAACGGTTCTTTAAAGACCACTGAAAACGTTAGTTATGTATATTATATTGAATTTCTGTCAACATAGCCTCATGAATACTACACAGTGCACCTTTAATACATTAAAGTTATATTTCCCTCTACATTAACCCTTTCTGACAAAGTAAGTAAAACATGCATACAATTAGATTTAGGTTCAAATTGTAACAAAGCTCAGATGAGTTATTGCTATTATGCTATAAATAATTATAAAATATAACATTTCTCTTGAATCTGGCAAGAATATGTTTAAAATGAAGAATCAAAATGTATGCAAAAAATACTGGTAATTATTTTTTAAATATTAAGTTTGTTGAGGCACAAGTCATAGTTAATAGTGAATATGTGTTCCCATACTAAAGTGTTACCATATTTTTTTTAAACATTAACAAAGGTTAATAAACACTGTAAGTATATATTTTTCAATGTTAGTTCATGTTATTTATTGTATCAACTAATGATGATAAATGATACCTCATTGTGATACCAAAATACATTGTGTACCCTTAAAGGGATAGTTCACTTTAAAATGAAAATTCTGTCACCCTTTACTCACCCTCAAGTTGTTTCTAACCTGTATGAATTTCTTTCTTCAGCTGAACACAAGGGAAGATATTTTGAAGAATATCAGTAACCAATCAGTTACCTGGAACCATTGACTTCCTTAGTAGGAAAAAAAATACGATGGAAGTCAATGGGTCCAGTTAACTGTTTGTTTACTGACATTCTTTAAATCTTCCCTTGTGCTCAGCTGAAGAACGAAATTCATACAGGTTAGAAACAACTTGAGGGTGAGTAAAGGATGACAGATTTTTCATTTTAAAGTGAACTATCCCTTTAAGTTTTCCCTAAGAAAATTTTTGTAAGTGTCTTTTTTTCCCTTTTTTTGTTGTTGTCGTTTTAGGATGTAAACAGAAGAAGCACAAATGTAGTTGAATCATGGGATGGGAGTAAAACCAAACAGAGTTACACACACATCATGACTGAAAACTCTTCTGTTGCGTTTACCTGGGCTTTCCAACGCACCAGTCAGGCTAGTGATGTCAGTACAAATGCATATTTAAACACACAGTGATAAAGAAAAAAAAACATGTTTATAGAATGTCGATAGTGATAATGGTCATTATCCATCAGGTGCGTCATCATGTAAATGACATGGTGAAGATTTACTCGGTGTCTGTCACCAATGCCGTGGACGGGTTGGGGTCAGCGTGCCGTGCATGTGCTCTGCAGTCTCGGCAGGCTGGCTCCTCCTGTGTGCCATGTCCAGCTGGACACTACATTGATAAAGAGACCAACCAGTGCAAAGAGTGTCCTCCCAACACTGTCCTGTCTGGGCACAACATCTATGGCAAAGAAATGTGCCAGCCATGTGGGCCGGGCAGCAAAAGCAACAAGGTATTTCAGTTTTTCATTCTTTTTTTCTATTTTTTACTTTTATTATTTATAATTTAATTGTATTATTAATTTCTAATTATTATTATTATTGTTATTATTTTCTCTCTATATATGCATTTGGTAACACTTTAAAATAATTGTGTCTTGAATTGATAATTTATTTAATTAAATTGCTAGAATATTTCCATTTTAAATACATTTATCAAAAGTTGTTTTAATTACCCCCCAATAAATAATAAATAAATAAATGTTATGTATTCTTCATTCCAATTGCTTATTGGTTAAAAAATTCATTTTTAAAAGTGATTAGTTATAATAATAACTACTAATTATTGTGTGTTCTCTCTTGAATGTTTAAATTATAGGAGCACAGTGTGTGTTTCAGCGACTGCTTGTTCACATACACTCACCAGAATCGGACTCTTCAGTATGACTTCAGTGCTCTGACGTCTGCTGGGTCTATCATGAACGGACCCAGCTTCACTGCAAAAGGCACAAAATACTACCACCTCTTCAATATCAGCCTGTGTGGAGCTGAGGTACAGTACACACACACACACACACACACACACACACACACACACACACACACACACACACACACAGCTGAAATGAAAAAAAATGACATCACAGAATATTATTTATTCCATCATCTGTCTTTTGTCAGGGTCACAAGGCTGCAGTCTGCAGAGATAATATCACAGAGCTGCCCAATGAAGACGCTGAAGGTGGTCAGCTGAGCCGTTCAGTGGAGGCTTTTCTCTGTCAGTCAACGATTATTCCTTCAGATGGACGGGGCTTGCGAACAGCCCTTTCCTCTCAGTCCATAAGCCTGGCCGACACTTTTCAGGGTGAGAGAAATGAGAGAATTTTTTTTTTTTTTTACTTCTTCATAATGTAGCAGATGCGATGTATAGATTTAATTTATTTGAAACGCTTGCTACTAGGGCTGTTGAGGTTAATGTATCTTATGATATCAATTCAATGGTTAGCTCACCAAAAAATTAAAATTCTGTCATTAATTACTCACCCTCATGTCATTCCAAACCCGTAAGAACAGAGATGAAGATCTTTTTGATGAAATATGAGAACTCTCTGTCCTTCCATAGACTGCTACACAACTGACATGTTGACGCTTCAAAAAATTCATAAAGATATCGTAAAACATCTGTATGAATTAAGCGATCTAGTCCAAATTTTCTCAAAAAAAAAAGAGATCACTTTATATGATAAACAGATTGACTTATATAAACAGAAGATGAACCAAACTTGCTTGCCGTGCAAGAACACTCGTTGGTTGGCGCAGGTAGAGCATGCTTAAGCCTCCGTTTACCACAACTGATGTGTAAGTTGATCAATGTTTATGTGATTTAAAGGGGTGATGAATAAAAAAATCAACTATTGATATATAAAAGGTCATGGTAATATATAATAATAATATCCTGTAAGTTTCAAAGCTGAAAACTTCCTTGTTAGTCAAAGAAAAGCTTTTATAGACACCAGGCCCAGAAAACGATCATGTTCGCATCAAGACATCATCGTGTGGCAAAACACAGTCTCTACAGAATAAGCACGTCTAATTCAGTAGCCCCGCCCACCTACTCATCGGATCACACTAGCCAGCAGCAATAAACATGTCGAAGAAGATGGCAAGATATTGCACTTTTCCTGGCTGTGGAAGAACACAGTTGCTGCATAAGCTTCCTTCAGATCCTAATATTAGAAATGTGTGATACTACTTCATTTATTTTAGTTCCAGCTCATGTGGGGAAGACATGTACGTGTGTTCGCAATCGCTTTATTTCACTGCGGAATCGTTTGCAAACAAGTCTCAGGTCGCGCTGGATTTGCAGACACACTGAGATTAAAACACAATGCTGTGCCTTCTATAATGGATCCGACAGGAATGGTGCGTCACACTTATGGACTTAAAGGTGGGATAGGTAGGACTGATCTAAAACACTTTTGTCCAAATTTGTTTAAACTTTTTTTTATATGTCAATACATAATTAAAATGTAAGTACTCTGAAAAGGGGAGTATAAAAATCGAGTGACTCTAGACTGTTTAATCTGCAATAAACACCGCTCATTATTTTTTCGTTCGGGACGAAACAAATGATTGGCTTGGGCGACTGTCACTCTCTCTCGCTACCATGGCGACCACCGCTTTCGCTACAGGATCTGCCCACATGCGCGCGCTCGTTTGATTTGAGCAGTTCAAAAGGCAAGAAACCTAGGTAAAATAATGGCAGAGAAAGAGCATTCAAAATTCAGTGCAGGGTTTTACAGTCAGCGAAGGCAAACAATGCAAAAAAAGGAAGACAGTACGAGAAAAGGCAATGCACAGAAAGTCTTTGGATAAACAAAGAAATCAAACGCGAGTAAACATCTGTGTGGCTTTTCAACGATGGTGAGAACTGAGGGACCTGAAAAACGACTCATTGCTGGCTGTATTTCTGCTGGACAGGTAATCTTTCATTTTGATTATACATTTTTTTGGTTTATGTTTTCATGAAGCATGTATCAAGAGCACATGTAGCTGCCTAATATAGCTAATAACATTACTTAGCATAAAGTTATAATGTTATACACTTAGCCATTAGTAGAGATGATAAATACTCAATATGTTTAGCTCAAGTTGATCGCTGTCGTGTTGAATTTCGCACAATTTAAAAGCTAGTACACCGCATCCAGGGACCTTTTTTTTTAGAACCAAGTTAGCTTTAGCTACTACTAATCAACAATGCTTTCATCATGGAAACTCTTACATGCAAAACACTGTGTATGTTATGAATCTTACAAGAAATTCATCTTCATTACAGTATAACTGATGTTATTGAAAAAACATGATGCTACCCGTTTTCTTTGCCTTATAAATATAACTAGCTTGTTACCAAATCAAACAAAAATAAATTTTAAACTTTACCATTCTAGCTTGATAGTGAGTACTAAAAGACATTTTATTTGTTTATATTCATACTGATAAAGTTAGATGTTTTATTACATGTGATTCTGGCATGATGTCACTACATGCACACTGCTCGTCTCAGGTAAATAAAGCGTCTTCCAGCTGAGCGGCCGGTGAGGCGCGTTCATGTGTTTTGGGGCGTGGCTTTGGAAAGAGCCCAGAAGGGAGAAGGTGGAGTGAATGGAAATAATGAGCTGTCTTTAAAACAGTCGTGAGAGGTCTACAGACACTCAATTTTTTATACTTTCTTTTTCAGAGTACTTACATTTTAATTATGTATTGATATATAAAGAAAGTTTAAACAAATTTGGAAAAAAAGTTTTTTAACCAATTCCTACCTATCCTACCTTTTTCTACTCCATTCATATGGATTAGTTTTACAAACTCTTTGTGAAATTTTTGTGAAAGTGTGAAAGTTTTGGTTGCATAGCTGTCTATCGAGGGACAGAAAGCTCTTAGATTTCATCACAAAGATCTACTTTTGCTTTCCAAAGATGAATGAAATTCTTACAGGTTTGGAACGACATGAGGGAGAGTAATTAATGAAATAATTTTCCTTTTTAGGCAGTTATACACCTTTACATGTTTAACAGACTTTCCATTATCAGTAAATAATGAAGAAAAGTGTCCTTAATGGTTTATTAAATTATAAATTAAATCCCAATGGGACTGTTAACTAAAGTAAAGTCATTTGCAGTTTAATCACCAAAGCTTAATAATATCACTTACGAGCAAAACACATTGTCAGTGCTGCGTTAATGAGAACACAACCAGGGGACTGTGGCAACTATAAAACATCTTAATTTCATCATGCGTTATTTATTTAATTTAGTCTTTTCTATCTGAATGCATTATACGCCTATGATTATATTATAAAAGTATAATTATGCTATATAATTTTATGTATATAAAAAAACGGAATAAATACAGAATTTGTTTCACACACTTTTGCACGTATTATACCCTAACACTGTCAGAAAACAATATAATATGTAATATTTTGTTTGTTTTACTGTAATATTTTTTATGTAATTAAATAAATGAATTTTTTAAAAGTTATTACAATATAATTATTATAATATAATATAATAATTATTAAATTAAAGGTGCACTTTATAACTTTTCCATGCTTTAGAGATCGCCTATTCAAAACAAAGGTGTAGTTTGATTACGCCAAGTTTGAGCGCAGAATCTTGGGACGTGGTCTTCACCTCACAGCGGGTGGAAAAGAATCGTCATAGGACTCAGGCAGATATCATGTTCATGAATGTGATTATTAACATTACTGTAGTATGAAGCAGAGCAGGACAGAGTGTTGTGGTGCTGTGGAGCTGAGCAAGGCCGCTGGAGCGACTGTTAATAAGATGAACTTAACACGCCTCGCGAGCAATGGGACTTTTATTATGCCACAGTTGCTGGCACCATTTCCGCTTTTCCGGTCATGAGTATGAGGTAACACAGCTCTGTTTATCAAATTAGATACATCTGAGTGTGTTGAAAATTGTTATGACGTTACTCTGTGCGTTCGCTTGGCGGCTGCTGTGACACTTGTTACACTCTGCAGTGAGAGTAAAGCGTTTCTGGAAAATAAAGCCGGAAACAGAGGGTAACTCAGATATGACGAAATTGACAGGCGACTCCTTCACCTGTCCTGGTTCCTTGGTTAAAAATGCAATTTTCTTACAATTAGTTGTAAAAAAAATGGGATAATGTTAGTATTCAACTGAACAAAATGTATACCACTGGCCTTGTGGTTTTTGGATATTTTACTGAAAAAATGTTACATAGTGCACCTTTGAAACAAATGCACCCATACATGTTTCCAACCTTTCAGTGAAGAGTTATCAGCTCCTAGATGGAATGCAGTATTTAAATAAAATTCTTGAAGATTGTTATATGTTCTTTATGATTCAAAAGTGAAATTTTGTTTTCATTAAAAGATCATTAAATCCTTTTTTTCTTCTTCTTTAGACTATACTCACAAAGATATAACGATCAAGATAAACGTAAAAATTCGCTGAAGTTGTCCTTTAAGTCCTGACACTTGGAAAATGTACTTTTCATAACCGACAGATTAGATAAGCACCAGAAAATAAAAATGTGTTGTAGATTGCTGTTGCTTTAGAATACATCTACATAGTGCTTGTTATATGCGTTTTAATTCACAGTGATAAATAGGATTAATTACTCTAATTTAAGGGGGTTCTACTGACTAAGCACTTCCTGCTGTGCTGTCACCCCCATGTGTCCTCTAAGACAGGTTGTGTGTGTTTGTGCCACAGGAGCCACAGTGGAGAAATCACTTAACGGGATAACCGCCAGACCAGAACTATTTCCAACTCCATCCAGGAGAATCCCAGATGTCCACTTCTTCTATCGGTACACGTCATCAAGCCTAAAGTGCCTCTTAAAGCTCCTCTCACAGATAGTTGTCTAGGGTTGTAGTTTTAGGAGTTTTGTAATAAGGTGTGTGGTTTGTTCTTCACCCTCTATCATCCATTATGTGTTTAATGGTGTCTTTTTATTTGTAAAGATCTGCACAGGTCACAACCTCATGTCAGAGAGGCAGAAATGCAGTGGTTTCACTGCGCTGTAACCCGGAGAAAACAGCGAGGGGAGACATAACCGTGCCCAGGTACACACACACACACACACGCATGCACACGCATGCACACGCATGCACGCACACACACACACACACACACACACAAACACACACACACACACACACACACACACACACACACACACACGCACACACACACACACACACACACACATGTCGTGTTTCCATGTTTTATGGGGACTTTCCATAGGCGTAACGGATTTCATACTGTACAAACTGTACATCCTATCCCCCTACACTGCCCCTGCCCCTAAACCTACCCATCACAGGAAACATTCTGCATTTTTACTTTCTCAAAAAAACTCCTTCTGTGTGATTTATAAGATGTTTTCCTCATGGGGACCTAAAAATGTCCCCACAAGGACAAGGATTTCGGACATTGCCATCTTTGTGGGGACATCACACACACACACACACACACACACTGCTGTCACTGCAGTCTAAATTTTTAAATTTGGCACAGGGCATCTCCCATCATGACATATCAAATCACGTCACTTCAGGGCCAGTGAGTTGTGTTTTATTATTTATTATTTATTTTAATCACAAAGGTGTCACTTCTTTTTTTATAGCATTATATTATAATTATTATAGTATTTTCTAGACTATTAATATTATAGTAATAAAATTGTTATTGTTATAGAATTATTAAATATTTATATAATAATAATAGTTTTTACTATGTATTTATACATTATTAAAATTATAATAATACATCATAATAAAAAAAATATTATTATTATGGACATATTTATTTTATATTACAATAATAATTTGATTACTATAATATGCATAGTCTAGAAAAATACTATTAATATTAAATTAATATAAACAATTTATGACATTTTTTGTTTACACATTTCTATTTATATTCATATCTAAAGTTATATATATATATGTGTGTGTAAAATATATAACACATATACATGCAAATATTTCTTAAATACATAGTTGAGAAATAACATAGGTTATTCTATTCTTCATTTTAAATCTTTACATTTAAAATAATGGAATAAATAAAAGGTGACATTTCAATTTAAAAGTAAACCTTTTTTGGCTTTGGCTCTAGATTCTATGACAACAATTGCTTTTAATTAACTTCTTAAACCAATGTCTTTCTTCTACAGTGTGATAGATAATACTAATATGTATTTAGTTTTACTCTTTCTGTCCTGTGTCAGTGAGTGTCCTGCTGGGACCTGTGACGGATGCACCTTCAACTTCCTCTGGGAGAGCTCCAGTGCGTGTCCACGCTGCACTAATATCGACTACCACACCATTGAAGGAGCCTGTAAGGGAGGATTGCAGGTACTCTCTTTCATTATTGCTATTGATGATGTACTATACATATTTTTGACCTATAAATGTGCGTATGCAGGCACCAAATGTAATTAAACATTTGCTTTAGTAGGGAACTGCAACATTATACATGGCTAAATCAAATAGTAAGAATAATAGCCTAATCCTCGCTGGTGTATGCAATATAAGCTATTCAAATCAGTCTACCGTATTAAATAAAAGCATCGTGACTTGTACAACTTCTACTGAATTTATCATCAGAAATGTATCTAGGGTAAGTTTGTTTTCTCCAGAACTCCATGTGGATTATTCCTCACCTTAAGCCACCAGAACAAAAATCACAGTGGGTGTTCACATGTTTGTGACAGGTGCAGTTTGAAAGACGAAGACTAGCTTGAATATGAGGCTTTGAGTGACACAAATGACTTGCTCTGTTTGTTACAAACATGAAAGGAAAAAACTAAGTACAGTACTGTTGAAAAGTTTGGGGTCAGTTAGATTGATGAAAGAAATTAATACTTTTATTCAGCAAGGATGCATCAAATCCAAACTGACAGTAAAGTCATTTATAATGTTACAAAAGATTTCCTTTTCAAATAAATTCTGTTTTCTGTATTCAGCTCGATGATGATAAATGTTTTTTGATCAGCTGACAATGAAGACTGGAGTAATGATGCTGAAAATTCAGCTTTACCATCACAGGAATAAATGACAATTTAAAATAGTTTAAAATAGAAAACGGTTATTTTAAATTATAATATTATTGCACAATATTTACTGCTTTTACTGATTAAATAAATGCAGGGTTGGTAAGCATAATAGACATCATTCAAAAATCACTAAAACAATCTTACCGACCCAAACTTTAGAACTTTTTAGCTAAATAATCATATCGTCGTATAGACAAAAAAATATGATTTTAATTGTAATAATGCAAAAACATTGCTGATAAGAAATATTTTTAATTTGTATCAGTTGACTCTCCATTTTAAATGATAATTTTGGCAAAATAATGATGTGTTTTCATTCTAAGGACACGGTGTATATGTGGACTGAACCTCGGCTGTGCACTGGTGGACTGACTCTCCCACTGAAGAGAACGTCTTCATGCGGGGCAATTGATTTCTGGCTGAAGGTGGGCGCTGGGCTTGGAGCGTTCTGTGCAGTTCTGCTCGTCTCAGTGACCTGCTACTTTTGGAAGAAAAACAAAAAGTATGATTCCTGTGACTTTTTGTTTTTGTTTTTTTTGGAAATATACAACAATGTCTCTTTATTTATGCTAACAAGGTTGATGCTACTTTGTCTTTGTCCTCTGATAGACTGGAGTATAAGTATTTCAAACTTGTGATGACGGCCAATAAGGAGTGCGAGTTGCCGGCGGCGGACAGCTGCGCCATTATGGAAGGAGAAGGGGAGGAGAATGAGGAAGAAGATGTGGTTTATGCCAACAAGTCTTCTCTTCTGGTTAAGCTAAAGGCTATCGCCACCAAGGTTAGCTAAACCACAGGTGTAAATGCTTTACTTAAAATGAGCTTTGTTAGTAGGGCTGGACGATTTGGGATTTTTTTTATGATGGAAATTGCTATTTAAAATGTGATTTTAAAAAAGTCCAGGTTTTTTGTTCTTGTTTGTAAATCTGCAAAATTAGTTTATTCATTTTAATTTATTTGTACTGTATTTCAATAATTGTTTTATATCATATGGCTATATAATAAACAATAATTAATTAATTAAATTAAAATTAAATTAATTAAAAAGAAAAAGAATGATTAATTCCTCTCAATTATATAGCAATAATTGTATTGCCATTATATAGTAAAATATTATTATTATTAATAATAATAGTAATTATTACTAAATAAAAATAACAAAAAATTTAAATACAGTCTTAATTTCTTAATTTTCAAACATTAAACCATCAAACTTTTTATTTTGATGCAAAACTGTGTTCATGTTGAGCAGCATTTACTTCAGAGCAAGTTGGCCAACTGTCACGCTTCACTCTGAAATGCGCAGCACATAGTTTTATTTTATTAATTCACACATATCACGGTTTTGGATTTATTTCAGTCAGTCGTAAACAGTGTTGCCACAGTTTGAAAAAGTAATCTGATTACTGATTAGTCCTTTAAAAAGTAACTTAGTTACTTTACAGTTACATTCAGCAATTGCTGACAACACCCCTGCCGCCTCAACGTAGAAATGAAAACCGTTTTTGGCAACACTCACTTTATTGGAAGTGCATTTTTAACAGTAACATCAACAATGTATCTCCTGACATTTTAAGTTGAAATTAAAAAAATATTTTCTGAAAAAATGGTCTCCCTGAGACGCAAGAAGAAAGCAAAAATATATTTTAACATTTTTTACTAAGGAAAATGACTAAAATAGTCATATAACTCACAATAACTTGGATAAGTTACATTAATTTGATTACTGGTTTGGAAATAGTAACATGTTAGATTACTTGTTACTGGAAAAAAGGTAGTTAGATTAGAGTAATGCGTTTCTAAGTAACTAAGTTACTGGCAACACTGGTTGTAAAGCCGTAGCAGTTAGCATGTATGCTAACCATCTCTCCTTAGTTCAATCTCTCCTTTAGTTTGTAGAGTCACTTGTTACTATTTTTGTGTAATAGAGACAAAGAAAATAAGCTAATGAGAAACATATACAGTATCACCAGTGGATGTTATAGCCATACAGCTTTTTGTAATGGTGCACTGCAGTGTTATGTTTCTGTGTCACTAGCAGCACCAAATAGAACTGCAAAAATAATGACTCATTCAAAACAGTTGCTTATTTAGTTTGAGATTTCCTGTGGCTTGAACATCAGTGCTTGCCACTAGCGAAGCCAATGTCATGGGTTCAATTCCCAGGGAAAGCAAGAACCGGAAAAAATGCGTACCTTGAATGCCTTTGATAAAAGAGTCTGTCAAATGCATAATGTAAATTTATTTAGTGACCTCTACTGGTCATTCACAGAAGTGTTTTCAAAAATATGCTTCAAAGGGATAGTTCACTTTGAAATTAAATTTTGATATGTTTTAGCTTACCTCATGGGCATCTGAGATGTAGGAGTATTTGTTTCCCCAGTAGTTTCAATTTTGATCATTTTAGGTCAAACCGTTCTTGTCTGTGCCTAACATAATGCAGGTCTATGGTCACCACCTCAAAGAGCATACACAGAGAAGTCCAAATTAAAGAATCCCCCATCGTAAGTACACACTGATGGCCTAAGACATGAAACGAGCGGTTTGTGTGAGAATACGAACAGTATTTATATCGTTTTTACCTCTTGTACACCACAGGAAACACGCACGCGCACCCTCGGATCAGTCGGACATAGTGGTGTACAAGAGGTAAAAACGATATAAATACTGTTTGTTTGATTCTTAATGATTTCCATGGATTGCAATATCTTCATAGCCTTTCAGTCGAAATGGCCTCAGCTCAACCCTCCCTGCACTCTCTTTCCCTCTGTTTTTTTTCTTCTTCTTTGTCTTTCCCTCTCTCACCCTGCACTAGCAGCGACTGCATTCAGAAATTTTAGCTGAGAGTTTGCTTGAGGGTGGGTGTGTATATGCCTTGATGTTTAACTCGGGGCAGTTGAAGGAGCCGCTGAGGGACTTCTAGCAACATCTGTAAGATTAAAGACTGTTGAGCTGCATTGGCATATGCGGCGTGTCACACTGTGCTCACAGCCAATTAGAAGGGAGTTTGAGAGGAAGAGAGTTGTATTCAAGCATCACTTTAGAATTTCCATTGTCACTTAAAGTCTCAAGCGCTCACTCCAGAAAGACGCCATACGACCTCCCGTGGGAACATGCTCAGATTTGCTGCGGTATACAGAGTCAGTTTTGGTCCTGCAATTTTCAGGGAAGTTAATTAAGAGAATCCAAAACGAGAGGAATTAATCAATCATGTTCCCTGTGACTGGTTTTGCTTTAGATAAACCCTGCTGCATAATAATAAGAAAATGCTGGTGCCAGCATGGTTTTAGAGGGGGCTAGTTACCAGCTAAACACCAGCTCGGCCAGGTTGGGTTAAACCAGCGTGAACTAGCAATGTTTCTTTGTGTCTAGTGATGGCAAAAGCCTTACATGCCCAGACATTCTGAACATGCATACATTAAAGTCTTTCAAAGCGTAGTAAAAATTGCAATGCCGTGCATTAAAGGTCAAACTTTTTCTATTGTTCCAACACAGTGGAGCATATTCAATGAATGGTACAAATATTACATTACTCTCTTTTTTTCCCAGCTGTTTTTTGAGCTGTTCTTTATTGTCTCATTGATATAACTACATATAATTTCCTTATTATGTGTAAATATTTTTATGAACATTTTACACACCATATCTTGGTGTTTTTCAGAGTCAGAAAGCTATTGAAACTGTGACATTAACTTTCTTTCACCTAAACGATTAGTGTCTTTTCCACAAGGTACATGTAATAATCATTTATGGTTCATTTATTATGCATGAAAAACATTGATTAAACACCTTTTCCAATAAAAAATGATAAAGACAAAATTAAATGATCTTTAAAATACAGTATCCTGAAAGTACAACTTTTTATTTTTTGCTTACAATATTAATTGAGTGGTAGTAAAATGTAAATTTAAAAACACATTTTATTTAAAATATGCAGTCATAAATATTATTAACATTATTTAAATGGTCAAAATAGGAAACATTTCATGACCATTCCCTTACTGGTTGAAAAATCAATTCAATACATCTGTGTGCTGGATTTTTAACTTGGTTTTATAAAATTGCCCAGCATTCCAATTTTGCAGTGTTTACCCAAATTATTCCCCATGTAAAACTTCTTGAACGTAATAGTGTTTATTTATTTTTTTAAGTGAGAATATTTCGTGGAATCGGTTTGATTTGGAGAAATGTATAATGTGGTTTGAAAAAATACAAAATACAGTTTATTTAAAAAAAATTTTTTTTTGAGTAATTTTAACCTAGCCTAACCCTGAATTGAGGGAATGCATCAACGTCACCATCGTTATTTATAACTGATCAGTCATCACATTTTTCGAGTGAATCCGGCATGTATATGTGGATGGGTCAGTGTATTGAAGTGTGTATGTGGCTGCTTGTCACAAATGGAAAACAAACGTTTTATTCAAATTCTGAATATATTATAGACCTATTAATAAAAAATAAACAATAATTATATTGCCCAGACAGTGCGCAAAGAGTGCTCCCTTTATAATCACTAGCAAATGATCCAGTGTGCATCTGTATTTGCACTCTTCAAATTATTACATCACTCATTCTGTCACTCATTCAATAAACGCAATCTCACAGATTTCCGCAGTGAAGCTGGTATACAATGAATCTCTTATTTTCACAATGTTTGCACTTACAGATGCACGTGGTAACTGAACTCAGCGCCTGGACAAACACTCGAGCGGTGAGGGGATTCCAAGTTCAACACCTGTGATTGGCCAACTGTGTTGTAGATATCTACAAACATGTCTGTGATTGGCTACATTACTCACCGAAGCACAAACACGTTGGAAATGTAATAATTTGACGAGATGCACACTGGATCATTTGCTTGTTCTTTTCGCTAATAATATGCTATTATTACGAATTCTTACGGAGGATTACATATCCTAGACAAGCAGTTATGGGCAGCGCTTCCCTCTTAAAGCAGAAGCAGCAGCAGGTTAGCTGTGGATTGAGAGAGAAAATTACACGCTATTATCAAGTCCGCCTCAAGCTCGGAACAGTGATGTCCATTGGGTCCGTGGACAAGACCCCCCCCCCCACCCCCCCCCCCCCCCCCAAGAATGTTTTCGCTGCATTCACGCTGTAAACCAATGCTGCGTCTCAGTCTTTTTGCCACTCAGTGGAGCGTTTTTGCAGTAACACCAGCTGACGGTGACGTCACGTGCGTTCCCTCTATAAAAATAAATGTTGATTGTATGTACATGGACTCACACTACTCAATTCTTACTTGTGAGGAAGTTAGCATGTTGCCAAGCTAATGGCACAAAATAATATGCTTTAAAGAATACATATATAGGGTAAAATAATGCACTTTTAATTTTTTATGGAAACATTTCAGCATTGAATGAAATACAGTATGAATATTTTTTATCAACATTTCTCTCAGCTCATGTTATCCACCATCTTGAATATAATTTTCACCTGTCGCAATGCATTAGATTTCTTTTCCACAAAACAAGACGTCGGCCCTTGCCCACACTAATATGTATTTTCCACACAAACTATATATTTTCCGTCCACACTGAGACAACGTTTTTGTCCAGCTTTTTTAACACTGCTTTGGTTAAATGGATACATTTGTAAAACGCGCATTTCACGCTGTAGTGTGGATTGTGAAAATTTATTTATTTGAAAACGAGAATGCATGTTTAGTCATGATGTATATTGAACTAATAGATATCTAGGTTATACCAGTATTGTGCGTGTTATGTACTATTCATTTATTTCATACTGCTACTAAAGACATGTCACTTTGCACACTATTCTTATATAGTGCTGTAAAGATGACAGAACATTTACTTGCATTTGCTGTCCTGCGGCAAAACATGAGAAGAACAGTTGTGTATTTGACATAGACTGTAAAAAAAATATGGACGTAGTGTCCGTGACGTCACCCATAGGATTCCGATAAGCCGTTCTGAAGCTTAAAGTAGGGGCGAGCTGGGCGTCGCCATCTTGTGAGAGAGTCATCGCGTGTCACTCCCGGATAACAGAAAATGGGCAAAAAGGCGGGATGTGCGCGGAGCTGAGGTGACGCAATGACTATAGACGGCAGATACATGGCTATCCACCTGTAACCACGCCCTTAGTTATAAAAAAAATCACCCCCCTCACAGTTGTCATGAAAGACCAAAATTAGCCTTACAGACCAAAACTACAATTTGGTCCAGGCTGTAAACATGTTTTTTTTTCTGCTGTAAAGTTAACATTAACATGGGGCTTAATGAGATTCTGCTCCCTTCTGGAGCCTGCCTCTAGTGGCCAGTTAAGAAATTACAGTTTACATTACTTCCGTATTGGCTTCAAGAGAGATCGCGGGAGGTTGCCGCTTGGTATTTGACCAAACATGAGCAATGAAACTTTTGGAAAATGCTAGTTTGGATGAGTGCTTTGAAATAAATGAGCTGTGTTCAGAGATTAACTCTTAAATGCACACATTTTTCACCAATCATTATTCAGGTCTTTAGCCATCCGGATCTATATCTAACACAAATTGATCTCTACCTGCTGTGATAATATAAAACTCTCCTGATATTAGAGTAACAAGCACAGAAGAATAAAATAAAGCATATTTTGTTACCTTTTGGAGCTTGGAAGGGTTCCGTTTGAGCAGATGTTTATTTTTTATTTTTTATACCATCATCGCTATCCTCGTCAGAGCTCATTTTCCCAGCACATTCAGCATCTGGCTCACCATCTCAAACATATTCTCAAAACTATAATCTTCAAAATCAATATTTTCGCTGACAGCTTTTTCACCAGATCCACCATCATTAGTGACACTTGTATTTGATTGCGTTCAGTACTTGATCTGCATTAAATCACTGAGCCTTTTCAAGTTTTGGAGATGACTTTGTAATTTTCTTGTTTTCTGAGTGAAACGTTGCTTCAACATTTGCAAAGGTCAATTGCACTTATTCAGTCATCAAACTATCATAATAAAATCTACCCTGTTACACACTTTGGGTCGTTAGTGACCCTATACAATTTTTACTTTTTTATTGTCTTGGTTGATGTCTAACTTTAAAAAAATGAATGAGGAGAAGGGTAGTGAATGATGTCTCGGGTCACTAAAGACCTGAGGTATCCTTTTAAGGGTTAATGTAGATGTAGCCTTAAAGGCAGAAGAAGGTTGCTGGCTACCTTTTAGAGCAGCTTTTGCATAGGGAACGTGCCTATGATGCATTAAAATACTGCTTAAGGTTTTGTAACCAGACTTGTATGTGAATAACATGGTTTCTTTAGCCTTCCTGAAATCCGTACCGAGGCAGTTGCAGGTCATTTGTCTTTCTGTTTAACAGGCCTAGCTTACCGCAACTCGATGTTTGATTTGCACACTGGTTGTCCTAGCAACGTGCAGTGTCCGTGGACAGTCCTTGGCCTTCACAGGGCAGGCTTTTCAAAGGGAGGCGACCTTGACGAGGAGGGCGATTCTGCACTCTGTTTGTGTACATTTGTCGCGCCTGCGTTCAGTGATTTGTTCCCATTTAGGCTGCGTTTTCAAAACCGTGTTCCTGTTTCTAGGGCAACAAGAAGAGCGGTGAAGCCGTCCAACTGAAATTCTCCAATACGAAGTCTGTGTGGGGATAGAGGAAGAGTGGGAAGAGTGAAGAGGGATACGGAAAAGAAAGGGATGAATGGGAGTCCCTTTCTCTTCGATATCACACAAAGTGGCCTTTACAAAACAAGGGCACAAGGACCTGAGGAAGGAATAGGGTTAAACAAGCCTGCGACGCCTCAGGAACTCGGACAGACATGCTCATTGAATATTTCTGTCAAGGTTTGTCACTATGCAGTTGTGTATGTGTGCGTTTTCCTATTGTAAATCTGTGACAATTCCCTCCCTCTCCAGAGCTTGGGTTTCTCCAGAAGCTTTTTGGAGCGACAACCACGACTTTACATGAGCCTTGCTTGTCAGAGCGAATGTAGCCAAGGGTCAGGGTGAACACACAAATACACTCAGACGTTAAGCTACAATGACAGGCGCTTCCAATCCCAGCTAAACAGCACTGGAAAGTCATGTAAAGTGTGTTGTGTTCAAGTATGGCCAAAATAGGCTTCTTCTTTTTTTTTTTTACTTAAGTAACCTATTTGACTGTGACGGTGACATTCCAAATGAAATATGACAGGAATAAAGTCTATGAATAAAGAGATTACAGCAAAGCAGGAGTCATTTTTATATAGCTATTTTTATGATTTTTTGACATACCTCTGTGTCATTCTGCTTGGCTTACAGTATTAAAGACAAACACAGGAGATTAAGGAGAAATGGTATTCCTTCAGAACAGCAACGGCAGGCTGAGGTGATGAAACTTTTGCTAGATTTACCATATAATTAAAGAACTTAATGAACTGCCGGTGGGGTTTTATTCATGAAATTTTAAGACCCATTGACATGAAATCTGGGTAGATGATCTGTTGAGTCCCATATTTATTTGGATGAAGTGTAAACCTACTGTGCCACTGGGATTTAGTTGTTATGGCCCACTATTACTCTGACGTGTTAGATGTAGGCAATATTATTCACATTAATAATTCAGTGATTTATTTTTTTCCTTCATTTTGTATGCATGTTTACAAGGGAAATTAACCTGTAACTGTGTCCAACTGTCCAGTCAGTTATTGGACAGTTTTTTATATGATGTATAATAAATTATTGTTTGCACTCTCAAATGTGTGTTGAATTTAAGCACTTCAGAGACCTTATTTGGAAAACTTTAATATTGTGTACTAGAAAAAAGTTTTTTGATGGTGATCTTCTGATGATCCCCTCCGAATTTTATTTTATTCATACACTATTATGGCATTTATTAATATTTTAAATTGGCTTTTAGTTGTATATTTTCAGTTTATAGTATTTTAGTAAAATAGTATTTTAGTTTAGGTTTTAGTAATTTTATTTTAATATTTAAATTCAGCTCTTATTTTAGTTTTAGTTTTAATAATTTTTGTTTTAATCAGCTTTATAGCGGAATTGAACTTTACAGTTTTTGAACCAAAATTAATCAACACCAATTTCAACTGAATAATGACTCTTTAATACACTCACCTAAAGGATTATTAGGAACACCTGTTCAATTTCTCATTAATGCAATTATCTAATCAACCAATCACATTGCAGTTGCTTCAATGCTTTTAGGGGTGTGGTCCTGGTCAAGACAATCTCCTGAACTCCAAACTGAATGTCAGAATGGGGAAGAAAGGTGATTTAAGCAATTTTAAGCGTGGCGTGGTTGTTGGTGCCAGACGGGCCGGTCTGAGTATTTCCCAATCTGCTCAGTTACTGGGATTTTCACACAAAACCATTTCTAGAGTTTACAAATAATGGTGTGAAAAGGGAAACCATCTAGTATGCGGCAGTCCTGGGGGCGAAAATGCCTTGTTGATGCTTAAGGGTCAGAAGAGAATGGGCCGACTGATTCAAGCTGATAGAAGAGCAACTTTGACTGAAATAACCACTTGTTACAACCGAGGTATGCAGCAAAGCATCTGTGAAGCCACAACACACACACCCTTGAGCCGGATAGGCTAGAACAGCAGAAGACCCCACCGGGTACCACTCATCTCCACTACAAATAGGACAAAGAGGCTACAATTTGCACAAGCTCACCAAAATTGGACAGTTGAAGACTGGAAAAATGTTGCCTGGTCTGATGAGTCTCGATTTCTGTTGAGACATTCAGATGGTAGAGTCAGATTTTGGCGTAAACAGAATGAGAATGTAGCGACTCAGGCGAATCAAACACACAATCGCCAGTTACATTTAACAAATATGTTTTGAAAGTTGTGCTCACTAGCAGACCTTCCCCCAACACAGCAGAGGGAGATTCTTCAGTCACCCTGGAAACCATCTGATAAGGTGTTTTATGGCCGGAAAGAATGTGGCCACATGAAGTCTTATACACAAAGAGTTTAAGACACAGAGCTTTTGCCTCAAATTATAGACAAACCATCTATAAATGAACATGCACCCCAGGACATTATATGTAAACACATAACTGTCTTGTAAAATGTTTATTCTGTATGGTATTTTGCATCTTTTTGTCTGTGTCTTAACAAAGTACTAGTTCAGATAACCTCATATATGTCATGTCTCCTATCAAATTAATGCTCACTTCACGACTTACACTTCCATGTATATCACTTATTCAGAAAATGCAGTGTGTGTTTGTTGCATTAATTATAGTATGAAGACTCAGAGACCCACTGAGTCAAACTTTCAGAAAAAAAGAGCTATAAATCTGCTGAGGAATTTCCCGCCGGGAAACCCCAACACTCTCATTGGTTAAGTCTAACCCTGGAGGGTGGGACTACGGCCAGACCATAAAAGGAGGACCTCGGATGCCCTCCCTCACTCTCTTACGCTCTTGTTCTCTTACTCCGCTCTCTTCACTTCTCCTCTATCTCCCTGTGGGAGCCAACACCCACAGGGGGGGGGGCTGGCACTTAAGCCATGCCACCAATGCAGGCCCTCCAAGCAGGCCTCATCTCTTCCAAAAATCTTCTCTTCTACAATCCGATCTTCAAGAACACGAAGCCTCGCTAAAGCAAACAGCCGCTTCCCTCCCAACCTCGGAAAGGACCGCCGGACACGCAGGACATTTGAACTCGGAACGCACGCGCACACAAGCGAGAAGCCAAAACGAAACCAAAAAGAATGCAAGTATTCTTATTCTTACTGCTGTAAAGAGGGTGTGTTATTTTCCCGTTGGGATAAATTAACTCTGTGAAGGTCGTATTTGGTGAACTGAAGGAAAGTTGTTGCTTACCCTCCCCCCCTCACTCTCTTTGTCTCTCTCTCTCTCTCTTTTATCTCTCTCTAATTTCAGTCTATTCATTATTCTCTTTTATGTATTCTTTCGTTAATATCTATACTTCTACTCTCTTGATGCATATTTAGTATGTACTTTCTGTGTGAATTGTAGTGTTATTTTTAGTCTGTGTTTATTAAACCTTCAAAAGACATTTAATGAGTTGAATCTGTTATTCTGCCACATACACGAAGTCAATGAAACTTGCGATCTAAACGTTACCTAACTGCTTATGCTACTATGTTAGTAAAGTAAACTGTATGACCATTTGAAATATTGAACTTATCCTGATCAGTAAAGTTAATGTTTCTTATGCGCTCGTAAAGCAGTAATCCCTTTATTGAGAATTGATTTGAAAAGTCTATAACTAATTTGCAGGACAAACTTAGTAGGATAATTTCAAGAAATTTCATAAAGGGTTACTTGTATTTAATTAAACAATTTTCCCTATCGGAAAATTTTAATACGTAATGAACAACTGATAAATTATATTCATAAATTCATGAATATTGAATATTAAATCCCTTTTGAGTTAATTATTCCCCGAGACATTAAACTCATGAGTCGTTGTTGTTACATGTATTTGGTGGAGAAAATATCGGGCAAGTTTCAAACGTTTGTGTATGTGTGAATGATATTCATATTCTATTCATTGTGTATTTTTGGAGTATTAATAACCTGCACGCGCGTTTTTGTTTCGTTTTGTTTTGGTGTTGTTTTGTGAATTGAACGGTACGCGCAAGGCGAACCCAAGCATAAACAGATGCTGAGAAATGTTGAAGTAGCCGGATTATGCTAATGAAAATATGAACGGTACAAAAATCCAATTTTGAAACGAAAAACTCTGCAGCCGTAGGCGCAATAGGGTTATCCGCGTGATTTCCAAACGAATGTATTGTAGAAAATCCATACATTTGACTCGAGCAATATATTATGTGTTCCATCAAAATAATGAGATTTTGATGATGTCTGTAGACACGTACGTTGCGTTATCCCGCTTGATCTGAACTACAAAAGTTTCTATCTGTGCGGAAGATTGGGACAGGACGAGACTCTCCTGTACAATATAAGGGGCCTCAGAATAATTATTATATCGTTAAGATAAACGATAACTCCTGGTTTAAGTCTGGCTTAGCTAACCAAAGACTTGAGACCTAAAACATTTGAATCAGAGATGCTGAAAACCGTCAGCCATAGTGATAAATGTCTATTGGAGTCCATGTAAAATGCGTGAATAGGCAGACGGAAAATTCCTGCGTTCACCCGTTTTGTTACGCGTGCATCTAGAGCACCAGTCATTTGTAAATGATTTGCAAGAGCCAGTAAAGTGCAGAACGCGAGGGCGACTCAAGAATTGCAACGCCGCTTGCAAACCGCCAGAGGGCGACTCAAGAATTGCAACGCCGCTTGCAAACCGCCAGAGGGCGACTCAAGAATTGCAACGCCGCTTGCAGCACGCCGGAGGGCGACTCTAGAACCAGACAAAGCCATCTGGTGAGCATTTCCGCCTAACTAACTCTAGTCTAGGGCGGGCGCAACAGCGCCATCGTGTGGATAAATTCGGATAGTTTCACTCTCCGTTATTTGATTCTGCCTTAACAAAATAAGTTTGAGCCTATAAATTGTTTATTGCTTACTGTTGTACACAGTTTCATTTATACAATTTTTCTAGCAACAACCAAGTCTCCTTTCTCGCTGATTAAACACCCTTATTCGAATTTGAAGTTTAAAAAGAAACATAACTTCCTCTAACCCAAAGTGAAATTAGGTTTAAGTCACAGACAGTCAAATTGGAAGGAAGGACGCCACCGTGTGGCTATACCCTGTTAAGTCAGCGCAACACTAAATCCCTACTCCCTTTCTGATTAATTCTTTTATTTGGATAACTCCCACTTAGAGATTAATCATTATAGGATAAGATTTTTGATTGGCTTTCTTTTATTTGATTTTCCTTACAGGCTTATTTAAATTTCATTTAAACTTGCTTTGAATTTAATTTGAATTAAGATGAGCTTCTAATTTTTTTTTTTTTTTTTTAATTTTATTTATTTATTTATTTTTTTATAATTTTATTTTTAATTTTTAATTTTTAATTTTAATTAATTTTTTTAATTAAAAATTATTATTATTATTTTATTTTTATTTTATTTTATTTATTTTTATTTTTCTCTCTGCAAAAGTTTTCTTTTCCCCTCCCATTGGGAATAAAGCTCAGTCTGGTAATTACAAACGGTATCAAAAGTGCTTTTGTTTTATCATTACTTGACAGAAACTTTTGCCTTTTTCTAAATTGCTCTTGATATATAATCTTCCACTTAAGCGACCTCAATCCACCCCGGATGAGCTAAATGGGATAACCCATAGTACAAGCCGAATTTTAGTATATCTTGAGCATTTAGCCAATTAATTTCCCTAACACTCCCGGCGCGCACGCTGACATTCCTTTCATTACAGACCAATTCATCTTGTGTTTGTTTCCACTGTGCTCTTTCCTATCCTCACTGTTGGACTATCACGATTGTGTTTCTTTCAGTTCACCAAGAGACCCCAAGGAGAATTAGATAGTCCCGGGACAACCGAGCAGCAGTTCACCAAGTGACCCCCCAGGGCTACCGCCCACCTAATTGTCTAATTTGTCTAATTATCTAACTGTCTACATCAGTTAGCCAAAATTCCCAGCTATCCGTACAATAGCTCGTCAGCTTAGAACAAGCTTGCATTGGCTCTCTCTCTGTGTGTGTGTGTGTGCTGTGTTTCTCTCGTCCGCAGTAATGTCCCGTGCCCCCAGCCCTGCCGTCCCGTGGGACCGCCTAACGACATGGCTGGAAGCGCTAACGGCCACCAGTCAAGGAAGTCTGGAGCAGCCGAGCCAGGAGCAACTGGACACCGAGCTAGACCAGCTGATGACACACGACCCCACGCACAGCTACTCCAACAAGGAAGTGGCCAAGATCCTCGGAAGCCTCGCCCACGTCCTCATCGCACAGGCACGTCTAAGCAAAGGGAGCTACGACAACCTGGAACAGGAGGCAGCAACGCTAAAGCTTCAAGCCAAGGAGGCCCGGAGAGACCAAGCCCTCACCCAGCTTCGTCTAGATCAGCTTCTAGACACAGAGAAAGACGACGAAACAGACAAAGAACAAAGACAAGAAATAGAAAGACTTCAGGAGACCCTGAAGGAGCTCCGTCGTGACACCGACCGACGAGTACAGTCAGAGAAAGACGCCAGGAAAAACCTCAACGAAAAGCTTCGGCGTGGCGAATCCCTCCTGGAGAGAGCCACTGATGAACTTAAAGACAGAGACATTAAAGCTAAAGTCTATGCAAAACATTTGCAGTCGGCACAAGCCGAGATCGACGAGCTCATCCAGCAAAGACACGAGCTCAAAAATGAACTTGACATGGTGCAAAGAGAACTGAGACAATCATATATAGTGCAACGTTACCGGAAGGGGGAAACACACAACACACAGTTTCCCCTGACCAGTTACTCCGCACATTTTAGCCACGAAGCAAGAGCTACGAGGGGGGGCGACAGCCCCCTGTTTAAAAGATCACCCGCCAGTCTCCACGAATCCCCGTCAGCAGCAAAGGAAAGGACGCCCTTCCAGGAAGTCAAGGTCAACAGCCACGAAGCTTCAAAGAACCTTGACAAGCTGGCCAGAAATATTCCTACCTTCAGCCCAGACCCGGCAGGAGGACACGACGTCCACGCATACTTAAAAGACATAGACTTTTACTTGCAAACTGTCGCTCACGCGAACAACTGGGACAGACTGTACCTGCTCAGGGCCACGTCTAATCGTGACGTACGCAGCTTTCTGGATCGACAACCAGAGGCCATCAAAGCGGACTACTGGCATCTACGACAAGCTCTAATTCGTGAGTACTCCGACCCCGAGTCAGACCAGGGGTTCATCACTGCCATGGACCTTAAGCAAGCTCGACGTGAGACCTCACAGAACTTTTATAACAGACTGCGACGTGCCTACTTCGGGACACGTAACGACCCAGGCATGGAGGAGGACATCAACTTCAAAACTCTTTTCCTCCGAAACCTGCACCCTACCATCAGTTACCACCTGGGGGTGCTGGCGTGCCCGCGCAGCATGGACACGCAACAGTTAAGAGACTTGGCTCACAAAGCTTACGTCAAACAGAAAACCATTTCTGAAAAGACTGTAAAACAGCCCACCATCTGCCCTGTCTCTGTGCACCACCCAGAGCTAACCCTAGAGGGTGCCAAACAGAACCACAGGTACCGACCCCTCAACAGAGAGTCCAAACCACTCCAAGCCAGCAGAGGGCAGCGTGGTCATAAGGGTGACCGTCCATGGTACCAGAGCGATCGCTCTGAAGGATCCTGGGACCCGCCTCGCCCAGAAAGCCAGCGAAGAGGCCACTCTCGACGGGACAATGGTAGGCCCAGACCTGAACCCACGTCTGGCAAAGAAAGTGTAGCTGCTTCTGAAGTTACAGAGCTCATAAAGATCCTGAAAGAGCTCCTCCGACAGAAACCTCACAAGGAAGACAAGAAGGACGGACCAGGTACAGCACGACTAGACATGATACCTGAAATCAACCTTCCCGCCCTTCCTGCAACTGAATCATCCACCCTGAACAATGTCCCCCAACCACGGACTAGTGTAATAACTGTTGCACCCCCACACGTCAGCAGCACACCCACACGACAGCTGACAGCAACAGCCTCTAATCAAGACAGCAACATGGGGCAGCCCAGCGTACCAAAAAGCGCTGTTTTGATTGTTTGCACGCATAATGAGACACCTGACACATATCCAGACGGCTTATCAAGCAACACACAGGTCCCCACACCAAGACTCCTGGGAAACCTAATCGAGATGGGGATGGCTCGAAAACTCTATCTGACTATCACTATGGAAAGGGAATTTAAGCTCGAAGCCCTAGTTGACACTGGCTCTGACCTCACGCTTATATCCGCCCAACTGTTTGAAAGACTCAGATTTGAAGCACAGAGGAAAAATCGCACCCTTAACCTTCACACTTGTAAGCTAAATGTGCAGTCGTATAGCCAAAACGACATCCAGCTCAAGCACGTAGCTTCCATCCACCTGACAATTGGACCTATGAGGCTGATACACCCAGTCTATATCTCCCCTATGAACACTTATCCGTTTCTCATCGGAAAAGACCTGCTGGACCGCTTCGAACCCGTACTGGACTTCAAACAGCTGAAAGTCTGGGCTCAAGTGCGTGACCCTCTCCCCCTTCAGACACACACATCGTCTGAGCAAGACTGTCAAGTCACAGAGGTCACGAGAACTCCCACAGAGCCAGACTGCCATGTCACAAAGGCCACGGGACCCCCTGCAGCACACTGTGACAACACAGCCTCAGCCCCAAAACCAAGTTCAAGTCCGCTACTTTGCACATTTCAGCTATCCAAAGACTCTGATGCCTTCTGCCCCCAGGTCATGAATGACCTACAGCTGAATGACATTGTCACAACGAACAGTATCCCTGCACTGTGGGCAGACAACTCAACAAAAAGTCTACCACTGTGCAATACAATCAGTAAAAACACACCACACGGCAACATGTGGGCACCCCCGCACCCCACATCCAGCCCCATTGTTGCAGTGCTAACCCACAGCAAGCGATCGACACCGGCTACAATGCCGGCCTTGCAGCTGCTATCGCTAACTCCGCAAATTTCCAACAACGATATTGCGGATATACAAACCTCTGACACTGCAATAAAGACAATTCTTGACCACCTCTCAGACCCCTCCAACCACCCTATCACTGACTCTGAGCTCATTGATGACTCTAGCCACAAGCATCTACATAACTCCAGACACATGATGCGTATTATGGACAACATTCTCTGGTGTGCACCCGATGGCAGCACAGCGCCACAGCTTGTAGTGCCACGGTCGCAAAGGGGGGTGATGCTAATGTACGCCCACAGCACACCATGTGCTGGACACCACGGCACCAGAGCCACGTATGACACACTGAAACAGGTGGCATATGGGCCTGGGATGCATCAAGATGCGGCAGAGTATGTTAGAGAATGGCTAGTTCGCTGCCAGTTCCAACCAGCAAACCCGAACCACAGAGCCCCACTGCAACACAGAGGGACCACGTTCCCATGGTCAAACCTACAAATCGACCGGGTAGAACCCCTGCCCAGGTCCACAAAAGGCAAAAAGTACTTTCTCACAGTGGTGTGCCAGTTTACCAAGTGGGTGGAGTGTCAACCAGCACCCAACGACACCGCCCAGACCACGGCATACCACCTGATGAATCACATCTTTTTCCTGTCAAGATTGCCACTGAGAATCAACTCAGACAGAGGCATCCACTTCACTACTGAGGCCATGCAACAGATCTGGAAATGCCTAAGAAACGCGGCCGTGATCATGCTCCTGTGCCTCCAGACAATCAGAGGCCAGCCACCACCAGACATCATCACACCGGGTCCAGCCTCGGGCATCGTACTGAGAGAGCAACCTGGACTGCTGATCACCAACTGCAAATGAATCCTTAAAAGAAAGACGTACTCTCCTGAACTTCACATCAGCAGCGCAAGCTCCTCCAGCCCTGCACACAAACGCAAAAGGGGGGAGGAGCCCAAGCCCTCTGCCTAACCTTACACCAGCTTCAAGAACCTTCTCCTCCAACACCAGTTAGTCACCTTGTAGGCAATACTGCCAAGCCCCACACTATGTCATGCATGTGATTTGAGAAAGAAGGCCTTTAACGAACACAAGGCCGCCTCTGAAGGGATTCTCAAAACCCCAATGACTTTGAACTTTGAAACAGAGAAACCAAAGTGGATCACCAGAAGGCACCCAGCCTGGCCACAATGCGAGGCACGCTCTGGAAAAGTTCCTAGTCAGCATAAGACATAAAAGTGTCAAGATACACAGTCCATCTTCCTAGGCAGGAGACCTAAAGGACTGACTGGCCATTGCGAGGAACATGGTTCCACCCAGGGCTGCAGAAAGCCCACAGCACACCTGCACCACACAAACGGACTTCTGGATGACAGGTGACGCACCGTCAGGGCACCTGCTGCCTCGACACCTGCTGCACAAGCACAGAGACCTGAACTGGCTACTGTCTGCCTTATCTGCCGTGGAACGACCATCACTTCAGGAGACACAAACAACTGGAGCCTAACATGGCTATGGTGTGTCTGATCTTCCTGAATCTTTGATATCGCTCGTTGTTGTCCATAGGAGGGACAACAACTAGCGAAAGGGGGGATTATGTAGCGACTCAGGCGAATCAAACACACAATCGCCAGTTACATTTAACAAATATGTTTTGAAAGTTGTGCTCACTAGCAGACCTTCCCCCAACACAGCAGAGGGAGATTCTTCAGTCACCCTGGAAACCATCTGATAAGGTGTTTTATGGCCGGAAAGAATGTGGCCACATGAAGTCTTATACACAAAGAGTTTAAGACACAGAGCTTTTGCCTCAAATTATAGACAAACCATCTATAAATGAACATGCACCCCAGGACATTATATGTAAACACATAACTGTCTTGTAAAATGTTTATTCTGTATGGTATTTTGCATCTTTTTGTCTGTGTCTTAACAAAGTACTAGTTCAGATAACCTCATATATGTCATGTCTCCTATCAAATTAATGCTCACTTCACGACTTACACTTCCATGTATATCACTTATTCAGAAAATGCAGTGTGTGTTTGTTGCATTAATTATAGTATGAAGACTCAGAGACCCACTGAGTCAAACTTTCAGAAAAAAAGAGCTATAAATCTGCTGAGGAATTTCCCGCCGGGAAACCCCAACACTCTCATTGGTTAAGTCTAACCCTGGAGGGTGGGACTACGGCCAGACCATAAAAGGAGGACCTCGGATGCCCTCCCTCACTCTCTTACGCTCTTGTTCTCTTACTCCGCTCTCTTCACTTCTCCTCTATCTCCCTGTGGGAGCCAACACCCACAGGGGGGGGGGGCTGGCACTTAAGCCATGCCACCAATGCAGGCCCTCCAAGCAGGCCTCATCTCTTCCAAAAATCTTCTCTTCTACAATCCGATCTTCAAGAACACGAAGCCTCGCTAAAGCAAACAGCCGCTTCCCTCCCAACCTCGGAAAGGACCGCCGGACACGCAGGACATTTGAACTCGGAACGCACGCGCACACAAGCGAGAAGCCAAAACGAAACCAAAAAGAATGCAAGTATTCTTATTCTTACTGCTGTAAAGAGGGTGTGTTATTTTCCCGTTGGGATAAATTAACTCTGTGAAGGTCGTATTTGGTGAACTGAAGGAAAGTTGTTGCTTACCCTCCCCCCCTCACTCTCTTTGTCTCTCTCTCTCTCTCTTTTATCTCTCTCTAATTTCAGTCTATTCATTATTCTCTTTTATGTATTCTTTCGTTAATATCTATACTTCTACTCTCTTGATGCATATTTAGTATGTACTTTCTGTGTGAATTGTAGTGTTATTTTTAGTCTGTGTTTATTAAACCTTCAAAAGACATTTAATGAGTTGAATCTGTTATTCTGCCACATACACGAAGTCAATGAAACTTGCGATCTAAACGTTACCTAACTGCTTATGCTACTATGTTAGTAAAGTAAACTGTATGACCATTTGAAATATTGAACTTATCCTGATCAGTAAAGTTAATGTTTCTTATGCGCTCGTAAAGCAGTAATCCCTTTATTGAGAATTGATTTGAAAAGTCTATAACTAATTTGCAGGACAAACTTAGTAGGATAATTTCAAGAAATTTCATAAAGGGTTACTTGTATTTAATTAAACAATTTTCCCTATCGGAAAATTTTAATACGTAATGAACAACTGATAAATTATATTCATAAATTCATGAATATTGAATATTAAATCCCTTTTGAGTTAATTATTCCCCGAGACATTAAACTCATGAGTCGTTGTTGTTACAAGAACATGGATTGATCATGCCCTGTGCAGGCTGGTGGTGGCGGTGTAATGGTGTGGGGGATGTTTTCTTAGCACACTTTAGGCCCCTTAGTGCCAATTGGGCATTGTTTAAATGCCAGGGCCTACCTGAGCATTGTTTCTGACCATGTCCATCCCTTTATGACCACCATGTACCCATCCTCTGATGGCTACTTCCAGCAGGATAATGCACCATGTCACAAAGTCACGTCACCATGAATCATTTCAAATTGTTTTTTTTAACATGACAATGAGTTCACTGTACTAAAATGGCCCCCACAGTCACCAGTTCTCAACCCAATAGAGCATATTTGGGATGTGGTGGAACGGGAGCTTCATGTCCTGAATGTGCATCCCACAAATCTCCATCAACTGCAAGATGCTATCCTATCAATATGTGCCAACATTTCTAAAGAATGCTTTCAGCACCTTGTTGAATCAATGCCAGGTAGGGCAGTAATAAAGTAAAGGCAGTTCTGAAGGTTAAAGGGGGTCAATTACAGTATTAGTATGGTGTTCCTAATAATCTTTTGGTGAGTGTTTATTGTCTTTTTAGAGTTGATTTGAATACTGTTTGCATCACTGAATCATAATTTTCCTGTTTATCACTGTTAACTTGCTTAACAGTGAAACAATCTGTATCGTATAAAGCTGTATAGTAATAAAGGTGACTCGACTTTACTTAATTTTAGTATTTCACCGTATGTTCTCAACTTGAGTGTTTGTATATTTTAATATTTTGTAATAATCTTCTTATACAATTCAATGATTTATACATTCACAAGTTTTATATTGTGATGTCATGGCTGATTTGATTACATCATTTGCAGTGCTTCATGGGATGAGAAGTTCCCATGATGGGAAGTTTTTGTCTTATATCATGATATGAGTAATTTTATTTCACGATAACGACACTATATGCCAAAAGTTTTGGGACGCCTGCCTTTACATGCACATGAACTTTAATGACATCCTATTTTTAATCTGTAGGAAACAATATGGAGTTGGCCCACCCTTTTCAGTGATAACAGCTTCAACTCTGCTGGGAACAAGGTTTGCCATTCTTCTAGAAGCGCATTTGTGAGGTCAGGCACTGATGTTGGACGAGAAGTCCTGGTTCACAGTTTCCTCTCGAATTCATCCCAACGGTGTTCTATCGGGTTGAGGTCAGGACTCTGTGCAGGCCAGTCAAGTTCCTCCACACCAAACTCTTTCTCTTCTTTCTCAACTATTCATGTTCACTTAAGACATAACTGTCAGTTTACTTATACATGTGTGAAAAGTTACGTATATTTACGTGTATGTCTAAGAGTCCCATTAGGCGGCAAAAAGCACTCAGTTCAGTACTCACGCGCTCTATGAGCAGTGACTTCGTGTCGCGCGTTTCTCAGACAGCACTGAGCACTGAGAAACAGTCTCCCAGAGAGTGCATAAACTGAAATGAGTTGTCTTCCGCTGCTAATTGCATTTCAATGGGTTTAAATCACCTGTTTTTGAAATGCAGCGTTAAAAACTAATGGTTTTGTGAACGCACAGCATCGTCACATGAGCGTAACTGTGATAGACACCGCCGCTTGACACGTTTCTAGCAATATATCGCCCACCCCTATCGCCTTGTTTGATTGATTTATTTTTTTGCCATTCTATTGTAAATTTGGTTGTCTTTCAATTTTGCATTATTTTGGTTGATAAAAGGCAAGGAAAACGACAAAAAAGTGGTCCATACTGCATATGTTTTGTGCAATATTTTAATCGCCTTCTAGTCGAAAATATCGCCTTCAATCAAAATGTGGCCTTTTACAGGTCCTTCTAAAAAAAATTAGCATATAGTGATAAAGTTTATTATTTTTCATAATGTAATGATAAAAATGTAACTTTCATATATTTTAGATTTATTGCACTCCAACTGAAATATTTTTTGATCTTTAATTGTTTTAATACTGATGATTTTGGCATACAGCTCATGAAAACCCCAAATTCCTATCTCAAAAAATTAGCATATCATGAAAAGGTTCTCTAAACGCGCTATTAACCTACTCATCTGAATCAACTAATTAACTCTAAACACCTGCAAAAGATTCCTGAGGCTTTTAAAAACTCCCAGCCTGGTTCATTACTCAAAACCGCAATCATGGGTAAGACTGCCGACCCGACCCTGTCCAGAAGGCCATCATTGACACCCTCAAGCGAGAGGGTAAGACAAAGAAAGACATTTCTGAACAAATCGGCTGTTCCCAGAGTGCTGTATCATGGCACCTCAGTGGGAAGTCTGTGGGAAGGAAAAAGTGTGGCAAAAAACACCACAACGAGAAGAGGTGACCGGACCCTGAGGAACATTGTGGATAAAGGACCGATTCCAGACCTTGGGGGACCTGCGGAAGCAGTGGACTGAGTCTGGAGTAGAAACATCCAGAGCCACCGTGCACAGGCGTGTGCAGGAAATGGGCTACAGGTGCCGCATTCCCCAGGTCAAGCCACTTCGGGCTACAGAGAAGCAGCACTGGACTGTTGCTCAGTGGTTCCAAAGTACTTTTTTTGGATGAAAGCAAATTTTGCATGTCATTCAGAAATAAAGGTGCCAGAGTCTGGAGGAAGATTGGGGAGAAGGAAATGCCAAAATGCCTGAAGTCCAGTGTCAAGTACCCACAGTCAGTGATGGTCTGGGGTGCCATGTCAGCTGCTGGTGTTGGTCCACTGTGTTTTATCAAGGGCAGGGTCAATGCAGCTAGCTATCAGGAGATTTTGGAGCACTTCATGCTTCCATCTGCTGAAAAGCTTTATGGAGATGAAGATTTCGTTTTTCAGCACGACCTGGCACCTGCTCACAGTGCCAAAACCACTAAATGGTTTACTGACCATGGTATACTGTGCTCAATTGGCCTGCCAACTCTCCTAACCTGAACCCCATAGAGAATCTGTGGGATATTGTGAAGAGAAAGTTGAGAGACGCAAGACCCAACACTCTGGATGAGCTTAAGGCCGCTATCGAAGCATCCTGGGCCTCCATAACACCTCGGCAGTGCCACAGGCTGATCGCCTCCATGCCACGCCGCATTGAAGCAGTCATTTCTGCAAAAAGATTCCTGACCAAGTATTGAGTGCATAACTGCATATAATTAAATGAAGGTTGACTTTTTTTGTATTAAAAACACTTTTCTTTTATTGGTTGGATGAAATATGCTAATTTTTTGGAGATAGGGATTTGGGGTTTTCATGAGCTGTATGCCAAAATCATCAGTATTAAAACAATAAAAGACCTGAAATATTTCAGTTGGTGTGCAATGAATCTAAAATATATGAAAGTTTATTTTTTATCATTACATTATGGAAAATAATGAACTTTATCACAATATGCTAGTTTTTTTAGAAGGACCTGTATATCCAATTAAAATTTAATGGACTGGTCTACTTTTTAATTGTTTATTTATTTATTTATTTTAAAAAATGTATTGTGCTTAATATGAATATGACAAGCTAAGTAAAGATTGTTCTCTAACGATTCTGTTTCACAGAAAGAAAAAAAACAGCATACAGGTTTATCATGACAGAGAGAAGACGATCACAGAATTGTCATTTTTGGGTGAACTATCGCTTAAAGTAATGCTGCAGCGGTGCAGCAAACGCTTTGTACGCTCCTCATTAGTTCTCTCACTATATCCGAATGTCATCTCACTTTCTTTTATTCTGACTCTCACTCATTCCTGTGATTCCTCGTCTCCCAAGGCTTCAGAAATATTGTTGTAGGTGGAAGAGTTTGTGTCTAACCTGGAAAAGTGCAGCCGTTCTGATATCTCCCATAAAAGCCTTGACTCTGTGCCACAGCCATTAGAATTCCACTGAGGACAGAAGAAGGGTGATGTGTACAATTCACCAAAAAAACTCCCTCACTATCTCTATCCCTCAGCCATCACTTTACCTCTAGTTCTCATGCTCTCATTCATGCCGTTCTCTCTCTCTTTCTCTCACCTGTCCTCTCTCTCCTCAGGCGAACTTATGTGGCTGATAAAAGGAAGGGTTTTCAAAGGCTTCAGCACTTCAGCACTTCCGATGTATTATTCTGGCCAGAAAATCCCTGGCAAAAATTGCATTCCATTTTCCCTACTCATAATCTCTTCTACTTCATCCTCTTTAGAAAGCCAGAAGCCAGCTGATTGGATGTCAGCAGAATAATTTAGTAGAAGAGAGAACACACAGGGAAGTTTTTTTTATTGGGGAGGAAATGCTCGTCTTTGTGAGACATCTGAATCCATCACAGACACTGACACAGAAAGCGTTGAGAAGGTATGCCAATGTATGTGTGAAGTGCGATAGATTTACTGTTATCCCACAACCCCAAAATGAGGAAGAAAAACGACAATTCATCATTTAGTTGGTTTATTGTGATGTCATAATGTCCTTTTTTATTGCACAATGCACCATGGGTACTGTTCTATTGCTTTGTGTTCAAACCGAAAAAAGTTCAGTGAATTCCCGAAGTACGTTTCACACATTTATACTCTTTTACAGATTTTAAGGAGAGTTTTTAGTGAAAAAACTTGTTAACCTTTACACACAACTTTGAATTCACCCCAAATTGTTCTTGATACATCCAATGAACATGCCGTTTCAGAAAAACAGATTGAAAAATGTATATGGGATTGACAAATGTACTGTGTTTACTAACAGATGTGACTCTAAATTAGCCTGTACGTACAACGGAAAACAAAAATCAATCCCATTTTCAAACTAGCAGGCCTGTGTGGAATCAGTTCCAGAATTCACCGTATTGGAACGCATGTCCTTCACAAAGTAATAAACACCCTTTCTGTGTTCATTTATTGAATATTTTGGCTAATTTCAGAATGCTTTCCACGTCCAATAAAATGTAATCCGCAATACATCATCTCAGTGTAACACTTTATATATATTTTTTTTTGTTTAAAAAAAGTACTCTATTTGGGCCTGGTCTTGAGTTAACCTAGTAAACATCAAGACTTATTTGGATTATGTATGTATTATTTAGATTTAGTATTTATTCTAAATACACTAAACAAAATTATTAAAACAACACTTGTTTTTGCCCCTATTTTTCATGAGCTAAACACAACAATCTAAGACTTTTTCTATGTACGCAAAAGGCCTATTTCTCTCAAATATTGTTAACACATCTGTCTAAATCTGTGTTAGTGAGCACTTCTCCTTTGCCGAGATAAGCCATCCACCTCACAGGTATGGCATATCAAGATGCTGATTTGACCGCATGATTAATCGCACAGGCGTGCCTTGGGCTTGTCACAATAAAAGGCCACTCTAAAACCACTATTTTCCTCACACAGTGCAACACATCTCCTTCGCATAGAGTTGATCAGGTTGTTTATTGTGGCCTGTAGAATGTTGGTCCACATTCCTTTTTAATGGATGTCTGAAGTTGCTGGATATTGGCGGGAACTGGAACACGCTGTCATATACGCTGATCCAGAGTATCCCAAACATGTGCAATGGGCAAAGGAGAAGTGCTCACTAACACAGATTTAGACAGATTTGTGAACAATATTTCCTTTTGTGTACATAGAAAAAGTATTTTTGACTCATGAAAAATGAGGGCAAAAACAAAAGTGTTGCGTTTATAATTTTGTTCAGTGTATATTTTTTATTAAAATACTTTTGGCTACTACTGCTGCTCTCTCCCCCAGCCCAATTTCATCCTCTGCCCAGACACTTAAAAGGATAGTTCACCCAAAAATGAATATCGTCATCATGTTCTCATCCTCGTGTTAAATCTGTATGACTTTCTTATCTGCAAAACACAAAATAAGCTTGTTTGAAGAATGTTGCGGGGTGTTTCACAAAAGAAAGAAAAGTCATACAGGTTTGGAAAGACATGAGGGTGAGTAAATGATGACAGAACTAAAAATTTTGGGTGAACTATCCCTTTAACAGTGCTTTTATCTAGCACTTTGTTCAAATGCTACACTCTTTGCTAGTTACTGAGTCTGTAAAGTCTATAATTCACACATCAACCGAACTTGCTTTTAATATTTAGATGCCAATCCTGTAAGTGTAAAGTACCGTACTGTTTCCAATTATAAGACAATTTAAAAAATGGGTGCGTCTTATATTCAGGGTCTAGACTTTTACATGCCAATAATACACACACAAAAAGGTGTCACCAAATACGCGTAAAAAACAAATGTGCTAATACTGTCATAGTGTAATGTTAGACTTTTGCGAGCGCAAAAAGAGTTCTTTAAAAACGCAAAAGTCTGTGTGAATGTCATGTTTGCTTGCCTCGCTGATGGATCAAATCTTCCCCAGTACCTAATTTTTAAACGCAAGACGGTACCCAGATTTCAAAGATTTGACTTCTACTGTTAATGAAATTTTGGTTGGCTACATGGTTATCACTACTATGAGAAAGATAGCCTAAGGCCCCGATCAGACAGAACAAGTTTTTTGCCGTGAGAGGCACTTTTTAAAAATAGTTTTCTATTGGCAGTGAGCATTTTCCGTGCCATTTATGCATCCCGGGTGCCTAGCGTTTTAGCCCCCTGCTGCACCTAGTGTTTTTGTAGGAGTGCTCTGAGTGCCTGAAGTGGAAAAAATTAACTCTGAGCACAAAAGCGCCCAACGACATTCACTTTTTTAATCGAATTGGTCCAAAGTTGTCCAGTTGAATTGATGGAAAGGCAGGCCTTCCTAATTCTCCTACTAATACTATGTCCTAAATCTATGTACTCTTTTTGTCAAAAAGTACACACTTTTGAGTGTGTAGCAAAAAAGTAGACAAGCTTTGGGACATATACTTCGTCTTTAACGGACAGCTCTATCTTAGTTATGTGTATCCAGTCACTGTTTAAACTGCACTGCCAATCATCTTGTCACAGTTAAAATCCTCCACATTCAGTTTAATTTAATTTCCTACCGTATCGGATGGAATTGTAGTAGCACGTTAATCTGCCAGACTTGGATATTTCATGCAGAGACTCCCCTCATGTGTTTGCAATTTGAATATGATGTTGTGTTTAAAGTTAATGGCCAAATGTATCATTACAAAAGTTCTCAGTGCTGTTGCAGATGAACTGTAATGTGGATAACACTGAATAAATATCAGGTTCAGGTTAACCAAACGTTTAGCTGATAACAGTACAGACCATAGACCATTAAAAATATGGACGACTCGACATCATCCGTTTCCGCTTGGCAGATTTGAAGCTTTTAGGCAGCCTGCACGGCGCGGACATCTTGGGACCGAGTCTGCGCAGTAGCGATTTCGGGACCGGAGTTGCGCAGTAGAGCGCAGGAAGTAGAGCAGGAAGTACAGCTGCGATATCAAAAGCCCACCCACACTCTCGCAGATGCAGAACAATTAACTTGCATCTTCTTACACTCTTTCCATAAACTCTCATTGTGACCAAGCCTGTAGCACTCATGTAAAAAAACTGAAGCCAACACACCTCAAACGCCCCCAGGCGGTTGGTCCCAGTTTAGCTCATAACTAGCCTGACAAGCCAGACACACATCAAGATTTGGTCTGGAAACTCACCATTGACAGGGCTCAATCCGAGGGGCGGGATAAACGGTTGTCTTTCAAACTCCCTCTGCACGCGATAGGATAGCGCTACAACCAGCCAGAGCAACGTGAAGCAGAGCTCGCTGACAGATTAAACATTCGCCGTATCCGGTCGGCAAAACTCCGAACACATCTTCCCTTTTTAAGAATGACTTCAGTGCCGTTCTTTGTTCTTTTCTCAGAGAAAAGCTTAACTCCAAGTCTTCCAGAGTCGCGGTCAAAGCTGATTTGAAAGACCGCCGTTCGCCAGCTTCTGCGTTTACTAGAAGCACGCAAACGCAACTCTGCCATCATTATGTTAAGCCCCGCCCACCGACTATATACACAATGTGATTGGCCTGACCAGAGTTTGGCGTTTACAGCTCATAACTGTATTGAGAGTTGCTGGACGATACTTGCGGCAGATTAGATTTGCTGCCGCTAGGATGCGTCTAGATTTCTAGGCTAGCTCAAAACCCCAAAACTAAACAATCAAATTTCACATCATATATTTTTTTCCCCCCCAAAATATATGGTTTCTTTCCTTTTAGGCAGTTTTTATCACACTGATTTCATTTCAAGAGTTTGTTTTTTAATTAAGTGTACGTTTTAGTTATTTGATGCTATAAAACCGAAGGTGTGACATTATGACTGACAGCTGAGATCGACAGGCACTAACTGACTTTTTTCGGGAATTTCTGGAGGAGATTGGAGCTTTAGCTTTAATTTCTACATTCCCATGTTTATTTCACACCGACATAATGAATTGTTCTGCATCTGCGAGAGTGTAGACGGGCTTTTGTTATCAGGGATCTACTTCCTGCTCTCTACAGTGCATATTTTAGTCCCGAGATCACTACTGCGCAGACTCTGTCCCAAATCTGTGCAAGATGTCAGCGCCATATTTAGACCTTCGGAGGCCTTACCAGCGTATTTTCTTCAGCGTAAGAGAATTATGTTGCGTCGGTCATATTTTTTCATGGTCTATGGTTGTGACAGTGACAGTAAGACCCGCCTTCTTTGATTTGATTGGTCATTTCAATCATTTTGACATTGATGAGCGCAGAGTCCACTGAGGTAGAGCAGCCAAAAAAATTAATCAGCATACAAATTTTACTTTTTAAATTTGTGGTAACCCCCCCCCCCCAAGCTTTACTCATTCTACACTAAAAGGATAATATAAGACAAATAAAAGTAGAAAATATGAATTATGTTATTTGTATTTATTTATTCATAGCTCAGACAAAATCATTAGCTTTGGTCTGGGTGGTGTCTTATAATTAGGGTCGTCTTATATTTGGAACAATACGGTACTTGCTTTGGTTGCCTAACCTGATTTTCCAAGTGCAACTTTACAATCAGCCAATCAGATTTGAAGGGACAAGTTTACAGTTTATGTCCAGTTTAGGCTTACAGTAAGGGTTTGCTTCTGTATCAGTGTTATTTACCTAACAAATCCCTCTGAATTGAGGGATATCTTATGGGTACGGATAGGGTGAGGGAGAAATACATTTTCAGACAGGAATGTTTTTCCACAATCAACAAAATATGTTGAGCCAGGAAAGCGTCTAAAATTCAAGACATGCGACTTTGGTTATAGTCTCTATTTCACAACCAAACTGTTTATGAAACTCAGCGATTTTAGCACTTCAAACAGGACTGGAAACCGTATTCTGCTGTGGTGTGTGAAGATTTATGTCACACACGAACATTTCTATGAAAGTTATCTTTAAACTTTTCCATGCAGTGACACGTTTAGACACAGCTGGCTGATTCTGCAGTAAGACCCTCGATCCCCACTCTGACTTGAATGAAATTGCTGCAGTGGGTGAGGGAGGCTCGCTCTCGAGTTGTGTTTCTGCGCAGACTGCAGTCTCGCCTCCCTCCTAAACCATTTCTAAGCCACTCAGATGAAACCGCCACATTTGACTTTTTCTTCTTCTCTCAAAAACATTCTTAAAAGAGACTAAGGCTGGAATGAGGACCCCTAGCAACTTAACATGTGGAAAGGGGATGTGTGCAGATTTTGGTATAATGTTACCTCACCACAGCAGTTGCTGCGTATCGTGCTGGAGTTTATGGGGCAGCAAACTGCTTTACATAACCTCATGATGTTTTTCTCCCTACATTCACTACTTAACTTTCATTGTTTCAAATATAGACTGTATCTGCTGTCCTCATGTTGCCCTTTGTTTTGTAGGACCATTTCAAGTATAGTGAGCATTTATACTGTAGATCTCACCAGTGACCACCAGAGTACTGGTTTCCAGGGTGTCACTATGCAGTTGCTATGGCATTTCTACAGTGTCGTGGGTGGTTTTCAGTGTGTTGCTATGCAGTTGTTAAGGTGTTCTAAGTGATTTTAGCATTTTATTTACTATGCAGGTTCTAAGGTGTTCCGGGTGGTTTTTACAATGCCATTGTGCTAGGGTGTTGTAGGTGGTTTCCAGGGTGTTGCTATGCAGTTGCTAATGTGTTCTAAGTGATTTTTAGCATGTTACTTACTATGCAGGTTCTAAGGTGTTCCGGGTGGTTTTTAGAATGCTATTGTGCTAGGGTGTTGTAGGTGGTTTCCAGGGTGTTACTATGCAGCTGTTATGATGTTCTAAGGGGTTTTAAGCATGTTACTTACTATGCAGGATCTAGGGTGTTCTGTATGGTTTTTAGAATGGCTAGGGAATTTCTATGGTGTTGTAGTTGTTTCCACGGTGTTACTATGCAGCAGCTATATATGTTCTAGGTGTTTTGCTTGTAGTTGCAGTTGCAGTTGCTTGGGTGTTCGGGTGGTTTTTAACATTAACCTGCAGTTGCTAGGATATTTTGATCAGTTTCCAGGGCATTGCTATGAAGTTTCTAAGGTGGTCTGAGCATTGTTTACCATGTTACTAGGGTATTTTGGCTTGTTTCCAAGGATTTGCTGTCTGGGTATCTATTTTGATCCATAGATATGGCTTTAATTCTTACTTTAATGTTAGTCCAATGGATGTTTACACACTCTAAAAAATGATGGGTTAAAAACAACCCAAGTTGGGTTGAAAATGGAAAAACCCAGAAATTGGGTTGTTTGAATGGGTCCATTTACTAGGGTTCAAACAACCCAATTTCTGGGTTTGTCCCTTTCCAACCCAACTTGGGTTGTTTTTAACCCAGCAATTTTTATTTTTATTCATTTGCCAGGCACAAATTGTTAATTTTAAGTCTAATTAGGGGTTTGTTGAAAATCCTAACCCTACTTTTCAGCAGAAGTAATCACAAATATGTGGGTAAAAAAAAATAATCATGCATAGTTAAAAAAAAAGCATAAAGTTATATGGGCTTGGCTGCATTTTGATTTTATGTGTGTGTATAGTTTTACTACATCTCTTGTGCTTCTGTGAGCAAATCTGTCTCCATTGGAAGACTAAATCTGTCATTGATTGGTTGTCTTTCTGTTATCTGATTTTATCGCTCCTGCTGTGCATGTTCACCTCCTGTTAACTGACACAAATGATTTCCTTTGCTGCCATGCTGATGAATTATGAATGTTGAGAGCTTTAGCATTTCTAGGTTACTGTTACATGTTTGTTTACTATATCACTGTATGACGGGCCAAGAATGGATGATCCTTATATTACATGATACAGTTTGACACTTGCATTAGGTAACATGATATTGTACAGAATCCCTTGAGGCCAAGCGATGGCCGCAAGCTAAAAACAAACTTTTAACATTTTAGCTCTCCACAAACCGAGCGTCCCTCTTTCTTCCAAACAAACCAACGGAAAAACATAGAAATGTATAAAACTTCTGAAATGTAAAAAAAGATGTCTGTAAAAAAAAGGGCCTGGTCCCCCTCCCGCCAAAAGGCTCTGAGGAACCTCTCGTATTAAAACTATAGGACAAATGATAAGGCACAACAAGCCGATATTGAACAACAGAATACATTATACATTCACTGCATCACAAAGCATCTCCCACATCAGAAACGCAAGCGATTAAGCATTTTTCCACTAAAATGGTGCCGGTGCCAGAGTTGAGGTACACAAAAATTATAAAGCAGCACAACTGTGTTCAGGATTGATAATAATAGGAAATATATTTCTTTAGCAGCAAATCAGCATATTAGAATGATTTCTGAAGGATCATGTGACTCTGAAGACTGGAGTAATGATGCTGAAAATTCTATCACAGGAGTAAATTAGATTTAAAACAGTACTTTTAAATTATAATAATTTCAGTTTTTACTGTATTTTTGATCAAATAAAGACATGTATAAATATGTGTAATGCATATTGCAAATGTGTTTATTTTCAAATATATAGTGTGCATAAATATTTGCAGTAGTTTTTGTAGTTACCCTATTACCCTACTAAACATTACCCTATTTTCTGCTCTCTGACAGTACCGTTTCCTGGTTTGTCATAAGCCGGTTTAAGGTGTAGACGTGGACCCGTTATTTTTTTTTTTCCTTCGGAAAAATCAACTTTTACCCAGTAGAAAACTGCAGGGCGGCAACGGCACCATGATGGTGGAAAAGAGGTATGTGTCAACATTGTAAGATTCACAGTACCTCACACGCTCATCTTCCAGACTTTCCATCCCTGAAGGCTACTCGTCAGAGGCAGTGTAAACATATATAACGTCTCGAAACACTGCATATCTGTGCTGCAACATAAACATGCATCACAGCTATTAACATAATACTTATGAGATGCAGTTAATGTAATATGTTTTCAGATGTCATGACAGTTTACTAAAATGGTGTTGTAGCCTCTGGTATCAAGCCACTGCCTGTAATGAGACGACGTGAAGTTTGAGGCGCGAGCGCTCGCTCACTCGATGGTTTTCCTGCTCTGGACCTCATGACCAGCGTAGACTCTAACACTGTCGACGTGTGCTGTTAAAACCATCAGTTAAGATTCTGTACAAAATGTACAACATAGAAATACATACAGTTTAGATTATTACAATGAGGCCTACAAAAGAAAACGACCACAAATTGTGTCCAGTATTGCAGGCGGAGCCATTTCTGTCAGTCTCTACTGTGGCCCAAGTTTTACATCATCACATCATGGCCGTTTACAACATACATAATAAAACTATCAAAACAACAGTTTCCAAAATCTCTCTATAAAGGATTTTTTTGTTCTTTTGTTTCTCTACAACAATGTCAGTTAATATTTACAACGAGCCCTAAAAATAATTTAATAATAATCATAATCATACACACTTTCTACACATTGTAAGCAGACCTAGTTCTTGGGCAGAGCACAATGTGTGCTGATTGGCTAACAGTCGCTAAGGAGCAGGAGTCTGGAGGAGGGGCGGGGTCACAGAGAGGAAGTGGTGGAGTCAACGATCTCTCTTCCGTTGCACACCGTCGGAACGTACTGGGCAGTCACGGATGCTTAGGAAAGAAAGAGCCAAAAGAGAATTAGAAGGGATGGAAAAGCGTTATATCATGGTAAAAGCATACAGTAGTGGCTAAGAGTGATTTCTGGAGGGGACATTTGTCACAAGTTCGATTAATATTTAAATATGAGGGCAGAACAAAACCCTTAAATTAGCTAAGGTATTTATCAGTCAAAAATATTTGGGAAACTACAGGTACAGGGTTTATTTTGCTATGCAAAAATGCTTACAGTAAAAAGCATATAAAAAGTTATTACTATTTAGTTTGTTCATAATTTCTTTCTATGACAGCTTGGGAAATATAACAAATAAAACTCGAAGCACAACTATGCAATACGCTTAAAAAAATGTTAACACGGTTTTTATAGTATTTAAATGGATCAAAGGATGAAGATGTTCCTAAGCCGGACATTACTTTTGGCCACTGCTATATAATATATCATAAGCGTTATATAATAGTAGTTATATTAGCAAGAAAATAAATCCAAACATGTTTTATATACTATGGAACCATGCAGTAATGCATATTTTTTGATTATCCACTTCTTTTATTTATTTATTAATTTATTACATACTGCAGATTTTTGACATATGGTCGGTATCACTTATCAAGGTATTCCATGCATAATGCGCTAACACTTTATTTTAACGTTCAGGTATTAACGATTAACTAGTTGCTTATTAGCATGCATATTACTAGGATATTTTCTGTTTATTAGTACTTATAAAGCACATAATAATGCCTTATTCTTCAGGACCTTATTCTACATCCCTTAATCCTACCCAACATCTAAACTTAAACACTACAAAAAGTACCTTACTAACTATTAATAAGCAGTAAATTAGGAGTTTATTGAGGCAAAAGTCGTAGTTAATAGTGAATATGTGTTCCCCATACAAAAGTGTTACCAAATTTGCATACTATGTATGCATACTATGTAGACCTTATGTAGCCTCACACCTTTTCAGCACTGCACTTGTTGTGTTCGGTCTTCCAGTTTGTATTTCCACAGTATAAAGGTAAGATCTTACAGATTTATGAATGAACTGCTCATTTTAAAATCTTCTTGCTCTACAGGAATTTGTTATGACATCCGCTTCAAACATTACAATGCTCATGCTATCTTTTGTTAACTCTACAATAAGTAAATCTACTTGACCAGTTAATTAGTCTTCGACGCCATAGAAATATACAGAGCTACCGCAAGAATAATGGAAGTTCAAACACCACATTCTAAAGACGACTGAGCTTTTGTCTCTCTGGCACATAAGGTCTATAGTATAGACTATACCGCAGCAAGCGATAGCACGTTAGAATGCGACTTTGAACACAGTCAGCCACTGATGGCCAACTTCAAAAAGGCACCACAAACTTTTCACAAAGTATACAGAGAACTTCTCCCATTTGATTCTCCTCTCATCACCTCCCTCCCCCTCTCTTCCCTCCTAGTGCGTGACTGTATGTGATCTCTGCTCTGCACGCTGCAGTGTCTTCTCTTCTTTGCAGTGTGTGTCATGTTATTTATTAGACAGATGAAATGTAAATAAAGATGAAACTGTTTACCTGATCTGTTTTTGTGCTTGTGAATAATGCATTAGAGCAGAAACTGTTGTCTGTGCACACATGGGCTTATTACCCGCCATCAGGTGGCAGAACGGCCGATCCCTGCCGCACTTTTCCTCTGTGCTCTTACACAACTGCTCTGTGTGACAATGCTGACATTAAAATCCTCAGTGTAAATTGGCATATCAAAGGGCTATAATCACTACAAACCGCCTGTGTAAGCACTGCAGAAAGTTCAACATTGACAACCAGTTGGGCTTGCGCGTCACTTGTATTTAGAGAAAAAATAAATAGCTTTGAGGCATTTTCTCAACGTATGCCATTTCTATGTTTTTTTGTGTGTGTGTATGTTATAATCACATTAGATCCGCAATGCCATAACCATGATGATGAAATCAACAATAACAAGTCTGGTTGATAACGTTTCTGAGAGGTTGCTATGTTATTGCTGGGTGGTTGCTAGGGTGTTTCAAATTATTACCAGGCCATTGTTAAAGTGTTCTAAGCATAGATATGTATGCATAGAACCCACATTCGACCGCTCTAGACACATCGGCACATCCGCCATCTTGGAACGGTCCAGTGTGTCGTCACTCACAGTAAAGGCCAAAGTATACTTCATTTTTTACACATACGTGAGTCAACGTACAGTGCGCGTGACTTGAATTTCGTCATCAGAAGAGTATGCACGTACTCGCAGTACTTTGTATGCGCAGGTTGCACATGCACATTTAATTTTTTCCCCCAAGCGAAGTATACTTCGCCGAAACAGCCGAGATTCGAAGTCCCGAAGAAATTAGATAACCTTTCACAGGTGAGAATGTTGTTTTGTGTTTTTATATGTATTAACTCAATATATAGAAATTCATTCATGCGTCCAGCTATATAGGTTGCAGACATACAGTCGACTTGCTCTTGAGTGTTCACAGACCGCCTTTGACCCTTCCAATATGGTGGGTGGCTCACATATAGCAAAGACTTATAGACATATACAGAAAGGCGGTTCACATACTACAATGAATGGGAGAGAGTGCAATGCCGAATAAGTTTAAATAAGTCCCTCCTTCTATAGAAAAGAGCTAATCGCCAATTGGTACAGTCATCGCGTCAATGCACCTGCCATCAGAAGCTCCGGTTCCTGTAGAAACAAGTTTGTTTTTTTGAGACGCACTCTTAAGGACTCTGCATGAGTATTAGCTTTGTCCAGCCTGAAAAATGCAGTATTTTGTCATGATTTGAGTGTTTAAAAACAACATTTATGAGACAGTTGTTGTCAAAATAGCATTGGGGATTTTTCAAATATGAAATTTAATCATAAGTCTGCTGAACAGTTTTGGAGAATTTGATGGTTCCCTATTCAAAGAAATAAGACCTGCACTTACATGCCCGAGTGGCATTTCAAACATTGGCCACCGATTGAAATTACTTGTCTTAAAGGGACTTTGCGTATAGTGGCCCAAAGAAACAGCCGCTAATGAGGCGTCTATGTGTATATACACCTATGGTTCTAAGTGAGTTGAAGCCAGTGTCTACTTTATAAATTAACAATATTGGCTTCCTAGACAATTTTTTTTATAGCATCAACACTTCCAATGTCCAGGGCATTATTTGTTTTTCTTTTATGCCCTGGGCCCTTCTCTTGACCCTGGTTTAAGCACTTTGCTAGGGTGTCTAGAGTAGTTTCCAGGCCAGGTGAAAATTTTATGTCTGATTGCTTAGAACAGTAATAAGTAGGTATAAATAATAAACAGTTACTCTGAGAAATAAAAGATAAGACCAATGATGATAGCAGTTTACAGAATTCTGAATAAATCTTTTTTCTCTAAATAGTGGCATGATTTAGAAATATTGTTTTTGGAAGTTTAGTTGAAAAAAAAATGTATTTAGTTAGTTAATTTATTTTTTATCAAAATCCCAATAAGACACTACTGGAGGGGGGGAAAGTATGGATAAATAAAGAAATGTATAAATGAGAGAATACTCTCCTCAGTGTCACACAATTATCTGTATTCTTTGTGTAAATGTTAATATCTAATATACAGTATCTGTCTGTTTGTGTATAGATCTCACCATTGGACGCGTAGCTAGTGGCCGGCCCGCTTACACTGAACCGGTTCATGTTTAACCGATGACTGGTGACGTTCTTCTGAGGCTGGAACATGATGATGTGGACTTTGGGGGCAAACATGCAGCCCAACACCACAAATCCACTCAGACTGACAGATATACACATGGTTGTGGTTTGGACCTGAAAGAAAGAGGACAAAAGCAATTAATTTCTCACCTATCATTGTCTCTATGGTGACTCCCGTTTATTCCAATAATCAGAAGCTATTAGTTGTGACTATCAAGAACCCCTTGGCTAATAAAGAGGTAGGGCACGGGGGTATAATAACAGTGACATTTAGCAAAGTGCTGCGTAAATAGCATTTGATTAGAAGTAGTTGAACGTCTCCCATTAGCAACATAATTTTCCTCTCTCCAGTTTTAGATCTTCGCGTTGTTCCCCGCAGTCCCCCGTCAAGGCGCACCGCTGTGAGTGAAGGGAAGGAGGACGGATATAACGCTAAACTGAACAGGAATCTCTCAACCCCAGGGGAACACAACTCCGTTCCGCTTAAAGAACAATTTCACAGGGAGCTAAATGAACGGTACGATCTGTTTCTGTTAGACCTTTATCTCAATAGGAATTATCAGTGGGTTTAAATAAGTTCCCTACTGCATACATTCGTTTCCTGCTAAAAATACCCAAACCGATTAGCTGTTCCATTAGTCTTGCTCATATTTTCTGCAGTGTAATCAGCGTGAGCAATCTACAAAGATGCCCTTATTCCGTTGTGTTCTCTACGGTTGGTTGGTAGCTCTGATCTCGCGGCTGCATGCATTTGCACTCGGGTTTGATCCTGCCCTTCCACAGGCATCAGCATTGTGGGCGAGCGGTCTCTGAGGGCCGCGTCTCTTGAGCAAAGAGCCTCTCTTCGCACTTCATTGACTGCGGCCTAGTAAGACCCATTTTTGTCCTGCTCCCTGCAAGAATTTCTCCTTGCGTCAGCAGGACATCTACGTCTGGCAATGCTCTTTGTGTACTTCAAGTTTCCAATGGATTCACTCGGTGTGGTGAATGACAGGCTCGGTTATAGACGCGATCAGACACTGTCACATGGAATCACTGAATGTTATATATTTGTTGCATCAACTAGCTATTGAGTTGTCTTTTGAGGCTACGTGTTTGCTGAAGATTTAAATTTGTCAACAGATTTCTATCTGACAGTTCTGCTTACTTGGTGTAATTCCTAATACACGGAACAGCTATCCGAACAGCAGGCATCTTGCAGTCCCACAAGCATGAATACAAGACAACACTGTCTGTTTTGCATGTTAATGGCTTTTTTTCTGGTTCCGCTTTTCAGCACAGATCAGTTTGATTCATTCTCACTAAAGTAGATTAAATCTAGCTGTGTTCAGTTAGCTTCAGGTAATTTAATTTGATTTGAGCAGTTTTTCTGCTTATGTCAGACAGGACTGGGCAAAATACCGTTGTGTTAAAAATGGGTTACTTTTAAATTCATGAGTTGGAATTTTAATTGATTTGCAAGGAAGTTGAATTCATTTTCATCTGTACAGTTACAATTATAGTTGTAATTTAAGTGAAAAGTTAAAGAAAGATGTCCCCTACCCTCAGAATTGGGGCAGAAGTTCCCCAGTCGTATGTTGGTGCTGGTGTTTTTATTAATATAATAATCATTATCAGTAACATTAATCGTTATTATTTAACAATTCCAAAAATTAGATTTGTCATTAAATGATTAATAATGACATTAAATGATATATATATATATAGTATTAAATGAGCACTGTTCCAACAAAGGGTAAGCTATATGTATTTTAAGTCAAGTCAAATAAATCTTATTTAAAATCGTTTAGATCTCTGTAAACCTTTTGTTTTTTGTTTTGTTTTGTTCTTTACTTTCAGACAAGGCTTTGTCAAGCTTTCATTTAAGCTTTATCTTAACGCAACTTAATTTTCTACTTAAAGGGATAGTTCACCCAAAGATGAAAATTAGCCCATGATTTACTCACTCTCAAGTCATATAGGTATGCATGACATTCTTTGTTCAGACTAAGCTCTTCCAGGCTTTATAATGGAAGGGACCAGTTAAGCTAGTCAGATGTAGCATAAGCACGTTATATGACGGACAGATGCACTTTTATGGACTTAAAATACAGAGCAACAATCACTGCTATTATAATGCTTGCAATAACCTTTTAAGGGAAAGATACTTTGACGTTGGTGTCTAAACAACCTAGGAGGCCACTGTCTTTTATTGTATGGGCTTTTGTGCTTTGCAGAAGAAAATAAGTCATACAAGTTTGACAAAACGTGAGTAAATGATAACAGAATTTCACATTTCAAACGCACCCTGTAGTCACTGGAGGTGACGTAGAAGATGGGCAGAAAGGCCAGCCAGATGATGCAGGTGGTGTACATAGTGAATCCGATGAACTTGGCCTCATTGAAGTTCTCCGGACATTTGCGGGTCTTGAATGCGTAGACCGTGCAGAGGACCACCAGAACCACGTTGTAGCTTAGCGAGAGCAGCATGCTAGAGTCCCGTACGTTACACTTCAAAATGACAGTCTGACGTTTCTCTGGCGTGGTGAACCGCCGCGTACCGGGAACTTCCAGCAGTAACCAGACGGACACTAACAAAAGCTGCACTGAGATCAACGACAGACAGATGAACACCTGTGAGCTGGGACTGATGAAGCGCGGTCGCTGAGCCCCGCCTTCCTTCACGCCGCTGAAGATGCGAGCGATGCGATTGGTCTTCGTGAGCAAGGCGGAGTAGCACACAGCGAACGAGGTACCGAGGCCTAACCGCCGCAGCGTGCACACGATAGGCGACGGTTTTGCGATGAATATGAAAGTCATGACGTACGACATGAAGACACCGAGCAGCAGGATGTAACACAGCTCTCGACCGGACGCTTTGACCAGCGGTGTGTCGTTGTGCCGAATGAAAACGATGAAGACCATTAAGGTACAGATGAAGCCAACGCATGCAATTGAGATGGGCCCGATGGCCCAAGCGTCCTCCCACATGATGTAGTCCTCAGGAAGGTCGTAGCATCCGGTAAGGTCAGGACGGGGCCACTGGCCAGGTGCGCAGGGCATGCATGTGAACTCATCTGGCAGGTATTCATAGGGCTCGCAGGGAGTGCAAATCCAGCAGCAGTATTCACCCGCTTGCATCTTCTTCATCTCATTAGGAGCACAAGGGTCGCTGCATTGAGACGTGGGTACGTCCGCTCCTCTTGGCCAGCCGATCAAGCCCTCGTTTAGAGAAAGATTCTCCGCCCACTCTCCGATCTGGATATAAGTGAACTTGTCACTGCCTGGAACTCTCTGGTAGTTGAAGATGTTGTAGCGGCCCATCCCGTCGCCATATGCATCAAATTTTACTTGATTCTCCAAGCCGACAGGGGAAAAGGGAGCTAGAGAGAGAGAGCACAAGAAAGAGGGGGAGAAGTTAATTCACACATATTAAGTGGGATGAAACACATTAACTCAAGAACAGATAGTTTCCCTTTATGAATGTCTTTGGTTATTATCAGTAAGTACATAAACGGCTGCAGGCTCATGAAGCAGGCGAAGAAAAGTATCATCAAATCTCTAAAAAAAAATTATTACACAATGCTCTCCGACTTGCGTGTTTGAGGAGGAATCGGGCTGTATTCTGTCAGGGTTTATGTGCTAGGTATTGGGTTTATCGCTCATATGAAGTCTCCCACACACCTCTGTAGTGTAGCTCGGGGCTCTGGGAGAAAGCGTCCTTGGTCAGCACATTGCAAAATAAGACATGGGCAAATGAGCAGAGAGGAGCTGATGCTTCTGTCTCGAGTTTTTGCCTCAGGGAGAATGATATATTGTGAACCGAGAGAAAAGACGAGAAGAAAATGTCCCTCAAGGGATGATGGTGAAACTGTCACTACTGTTTGTACAAGAGATTATTTTTCAATAGTGGCAAAAGAGAAAAATGAGAATTGAAATTGTGGATTTCTATCTATCTATCTATCTATCTATCTATCTATCTATCTATCTATCTATCTATCTATCTATCTATCTATCTATCTATCTATCTATCTATCTATCTATCTATCTATCTATCTATCTATCTATCTATCTATCTATCTATCTATCTATCTATCTATCTATCTATCTGTCTGTCTGTCTGTCTGTCTGTCTGTCTGTCTGTCAATTTATTTTTTTTATCTTTTGCTCTATCGCTCTGTCCATCTAAAAAGTAATAGTAATAACATGTTATTTCTTTCTTTATGTTATCATTTTTGTCATTTTAATCATATGCAAGTACACAAATAGTTGGCTACAGCCAAACCTGGTGCAGTATGTTTTCTCTGCATGGTGTAATTGCTCAGAGGGTCTCTGGAAGCTTGCTGCTGGATGATGATTCATCAGATAAGGAAAGCAGGTTAGAAGTTATGAACCCCATCATTCAAAAAGATAATGTCAATGTCAACACCCATGCGCTCACAGACCCCCTCACACACATGCAGCTGAGGTGCAATGAAATCCACAAACATCTTGCTGTATTCGAGAACTTCATCGTGCGCTGGATCAAATTAACCTTCTGTGGCCCATAGTTCATTTCTTTGTTGCTCATCTGTTCATTCCACGATTTGATGGCAGGCGACCGACCTCCATAATGTGTAATCATCCCTCATTGGCGGCAGATGCCGAGCACACCCCTGTATTAAATAATCAACATATGGTAACAGGATAACTGTAATATAATTACCCGTTACAAGCACTAATTGCAGCTAATTAGTTTGCGCTGAGCCTCCAAGGATGTGGACACCGTTTGTGGAACAAATATTTTTAATATAGCATTCATAGAAACAATCTGATATATCTGTCTGTCCTTTCCATCGTCCGTCCGTCTGTCTGTCTGTCTCTCTATAGGCCTATCCCTACATCTATCCATCTCATTCATTGATCTTTATACCTATTTTTCTGTCTATCACAAGTCCAGTGATGGATGGATATATATGGGGTTATGATTGAGGGTGAAATAACAGTGATAAATCAATGGGTAGATAGATACCCATTAAATTACTAAAGACTAAATTAATAATATTAGATAATGTATGAATTAGGGGTGTGGCAATTTACCAGTATCGACGATAACCGTGATATTCAAAGCACGAAATATCGACATTGTATTAATTTAGGGAATGGCGATATACCATATTGGTGATAACCACGCTATTTAAAATGAATAGGACTCTTATGATTACATGACAATTTAATAATCCCGAGTCTGATTGGAGCCTGTGTTTCTTTTTCTTTCTCCCTATTACCTGACTGCTGCATAAAAACAGTTGAATGTATAAATGTATTTTTTAATTGGTCATACAATATGATCTGGTCCTCAATTCATTCTCAAAATCTTCTATTCTATGGCAGGATACAAATAAAAATGTAAGAGTTTTTTATTGTACATCGAGCCTTTGATGCCTTGTTTCACTTTTAACTAAAGTTTAACACAAACTTTTAACTAAAAAAGCAACTAAAACTTTTAATGAAAAAAAAAATACACAAAAAACAGTAGGGTTATACATTTATCGGCCATCATATTGTAAGTCTGTCACAACATTAAATAACTGCAGCTTATCAGTGTCGATCACGATATCTCTGTGCATCCCTGACAGATGTTGGCATGTTTTGTCATGGGATGGTTTAGACACAGATGGAGTAAATCAACAAATCAGGCTTGCAGTCTTGACGGTGCCTTAAAATAGCTCAATTGATCTAAACAGATTGCACAAGACCGGCAAGAGCAGTTTAACCTGTGTGAGGAGAGCGTTTCTGTATTACTGCTCGACAAATCACTCAGACTGCTCATGGAGTGGAGGGACATAAACTTACAAACCGACTGAGAGTAAACAAGAATTTATAATGTACATCAAATTCACTGTAGAGAATTCACAGTTGTTTACGGTTGTTTTGACATTTTAAGGCATACAGATCATCAAAGGCATACCTGTAACCAATCAATGTAGCTCAAATCAATGTTGATATCGGGTGTCATGAATACATTTTTTTGAAAGAGAAAAAAAACATTGTAATACCTTAATGGTCCTATATGTAAGACATTGTTCTGCTTGATGAATGCTGATTATTCAATGCCTGTTTCAGCAGGTTATGCCAGTATAGGCGGCGACAAGTGACTGAGTGATCTTTATGAGTGAATCACTGATTCATTTATTCCACCGGTTCTTTTAAAGTTGAAATACATTAAGAGCCTGCTCTCAATGGCGCACTTCATGTGCACTTGTCTTGTGGTCTTAGTACGACTGTCGTGTGCATGTGTCAGTTCCATCCATCTGTGGTCTCCCAATGGTTTACATTATGCCTAGTTCATTATTATGTGATACATTGACCCCCCAAAAAATCCCTGAAACATAATGCAAAGTGAAAATTGGATGAGCTCAGTGCAGATTAATTTCCCAACAATTATTTTTCTTGAATTGGAATGTGTGCAAAGTAATACTGGGCGATTGGAGGATGTCAAGGATGCACTTGATGTATCCTTCAAAATAAGCCAAAACCTTCCAACTGCCTTTCAAGGATTCTTTAAAGTCCCAGTGAACCGGATGTAGCACGTTAGTTTTCTTCATTGCTGTGATGTATTTCCAAGTGAAACAGAATATTGAATAGAGGGCAGGATTTAACTTCAGAGCTCCTCCTCTCCACCTCGCGCTCATAGCTGACTAAAGCTTGGAACATGCTCTGCAAGAACAAATACATTTGTTTGTTTTCTCAGGGTGGCAAGAAAACTGTCAAACTGCCGTCATCTGAGAAGGAAAGCCGTTTCCAGACCGGAAGTTACTTTTCAGATTTTGTTTTAAGATTACAGCAACACATTTTTTTTTCTTCTGTGTATTAACTTTACAGATAAATTGTTCACACTAAGACATGTAACATATGCTAACAAAGTAAATAGGGTCAATTCTGATTTCATGAGAACTTTAAATTGAGACATCCATTGGCAACCAATATATGCAGCCTTTCTACGACGCAGCCTAAATTCATTCAGCAATGGAACTAGTGACATATGTTTATGAGTCATTAAATCATGTACTCTAATGATTCGTTAAAAAACACTGATACATAAAAAAATTGTGTAATGTATAATTGAAATCACACTTAAACATTTTGGAAACACTGTTGCATTCAGCAGAAATCTGCTAGTTTTAACTTGTGCTCTGTCTTTCTGTCACTCTCTCGGGTAATATACACTTGCCAGTTATTCTTTAAGCTCTATGGTGACATTATTTTCCATTTTGACAAAGACACAGAGAACTGGCAATGTGACATCATCTCTGAGCATGAGCCGCTTGACTCTTAGGTATTACAACATGTCAGTCTGGCATCTAAGATGTTTCTAAATTTCAGGTTTTAAAAACAACGTATCTCTGCCGTGCATACCTCTGCAACTGACAGTCGCCATTCAGATACAGCATCCCCGTCAAGCACACACATACACGCATACATGTACATCCGCAAACACAGCGCACAGCTGAGTATGACAGTTTGAATGGCTTGTTCACAGAGAAAGAGAGAGCAGAAAGAAATGATAACAGAGTTGATAGCAGAGGTAGGAGACTACAGTTACTTGACTCGAGTTGCTCATTTAAGGATTTGTGAATTGCTTGACTAAATGAACAAAATGACTTGGACAAATGACTCAGCACTGTACGTGGACTTGTAAATAAATCAACATGACAAATTATTTTACAAAATGATAGTGACAGAACCACTAGCACCGCTCATCAGAGTCTACAAAGTGCACAAACATGCAGATAGATTCCATTTATCGAGTTTCGTTTTCCCTCAGAGTATCTGTTAACAAAATTAAATGTAATTTTAAATACATTTTTGTATTTTTCTTCTTCTTTTTCTTTCGGCTGTTCCCTTAAGGGGTCACCACAGTGAATCATCTGCCTCCATCTATTCGTATCCTCTGTATCCTCTTCTCTCAGACTGACCTGACCTATCACACAACAGACCTGACACTTTTCTCCACCCATTCCAACCTGCCTGCACAAGCTTCTTCACCTCTTTTCCACACTCCCCGTTGCTCTGGACTGTTGACCCTAAGAACTTAAAATCCTGCACATTTTTGTATTTTTATGTACTTCTATTAGTTTATGCTCACCAAGACAGCATTTAAAAATAAAAAAATACATTTGATCATTTTAATACATCCTTTTTTTATAAATTTGGATTTCTTTGCATCATGAGTACTTTCTAAATTGTTATTAATTTAAACATCAAATATTTTTTGTTATATACTTATACTATATATACTATATGTATATGTAAATATATGTTCCCTTTCAGTCGGTCACGTTCAACGTACGTCGGATGTCACCGACGAATTGGGATCACTTCTGGGAGCCCCTATCAGCTTCGAGATGTAGAGAACTGGCCAATGACTATTGGCATGCGTGCTTCGCATATCGCACCCCACCCTGCAGCGCAGGCATAAAGCGGAAGCGATCACAACGCGCTATTGTCATTCACTTTGAAGCCAAACACGGTGTTGATGAAGAAGACTGTTCCTGCTTCAGCAGAGAGAGAAAGAGCGAGAACAACAGAAGATGCTTCTTTGAGTGCTTGGTGAGATGGCACGATCAGCGACGACCGCGAGGTCACTGAGACAGTGATAAACTGCTGTTTTCACAGCACTGTTTGGTATGTTGGTTCGGTGAGTGCATACACAGGGTTGCACTAATCTACTGTGTTTTGCCGCGGTCGTTCCTGGGTGCTTTAGCCCATTTAAAAGAGCAGCGCGTGTGGCACTGCGTCTTTTTCAAGACGTCATTCCACTCGCACTTTTATGGTCCTGACGCAACGAGCCCTCTCGCATAACAATGTTGAGATTGCGTTCATGGGTGATCCATGTTCTCTCAGGAGAACAGGATCACGTCAGCGTTTAGTAACTTACAAATTCATACTTTTTTTCAAATATACTTTTTTATACCGAATTTAAGATTGCACGCAATGAAAAAGTCTCCATCATAATTTGAATCAGCAACAGATGAGGCGAAAAGGACACCTTTTGTAAATGTCCTCCAATCAGTGAATTAGTTCTCTTGTTGCCAGACAGAACTCCTTGCATGGCCAATCACATCAAAGCATGACCAGAGTGAGCTATTTTAATTAATTATGATTTTGAGTTCATACAACTTGAAATCTTAAAGGGGGGGTGAAATGCTGTTTCATGCATACTGAGCTTTTTACACTGTTAAACACTTGGATTCCCATCCTAAACATAGTCAAAGTTTCAAAAACTAATGTTGGACGTTTGATAGAGTATTTCTGTGTCAAAAATACTCCTTCCGGTTTCTCACAAGTTTCGGGGAGTTTTTTTCGAGTATGGGTCTACTTGACGTTAAAAGAACGGAAGGTCCTTGTATGGGCCGTACGGGCTCTTCTCCCGGTAGGGTGCGCGCGCGCGTCACTAGCGCGAGAGAGGAAATGCACGCTGTAAACAGTCTCTCAGCTGCAGATCCAGTCGTCCGTGAACACTAATGTCGGTTATAGTCCGCGCCGCGCTCCACTTCATTCCTCCACTTTGACATTAAGGCGACTTCAACGATTCAGCACAGCATTCCGGGAAGGCAGCGATGCATTTGAACCGATTTGAATGCAGAAATGCTTCAGTCGCATCGCAAAGTGGATCTCCACACTCCAAGAAGTGTGTTTTTGACGGAGCCGTCCCAGCGATAAAGGTTCGGTCCTGGAAGCAGCCGGTAAGTAAAACTGCTTCAAATGTCTGTGCTGTGCTTATCGTCGCGTATGTAAACATCAGTAAACGACACGATCGCGTGCTTCGTCATTCAAATGCACTAACGGACTTCATCGCTGTTCTATGTAACTTATAACGTTACACTACTCTGACGTGCAAAACCGTTTTGCTTGCTACTAAGGTTTGGTCGCATACAATAGTCCATAAACCGAATCATGTCATGTTGACAGGCCTCTAAATACAGTACTTACCACAGAGACGGACGTCCTGCTGTTGCTGCTTCTATTTCAGCCTCCGAATTAGATTCTGGATCATATCTATTAGCTGAGATGGGTTTCTCCACGCTTGAGGACGTCACCGCTTTGCGCATATGTCATTCTTTAGCTCCGCCCACATGATACGCCTCCGGGCGCTCGGTTTTTTCCGGAAAGACTCGGTACAGCCCATATTTCTTTTACAAATATAATAAAACGAAAGACTTTTCGGAGATATGAAGGATGCAATACTACTCTATAGGTACTCAAGATTGACATGAGATGGACTGAAACTGAGTGTTTCACCCCCCCTTTAAGTTTATGTATTTTGTACAATACATAAAAATTCAGGTCTCCAAATGAAAATTTTCAAGTGACTGATCACATCTAAATTTTTCAGTTGGCCGAATTGACTTTCTGTAAATTAAATTGCACCAATTCACAGAATTTAAATTCGGCCAACTGAAAAATGTATAAAGACACAGAATTTAAATTCCGCCAACTGAAAAATTTGTGTGCAATTACTTATTCACAAAAAAGTTCAATTTAATCAAAAATATTTGCTAAAATTACTCAAAAGGAAGACCATGTTAGACCAACTTGAAATTATTAAGTTAGTAGAACTTTTTCTAAAACCTTGAGTATACACTACTTAATCAATTTAATTAATTTGAACGTTCGGGAACAGAGATGCTATCAATGCTTTCCAACATTGCTGTTTACATGACAATAAATCTTCCACAGAACAACAAATACACAAGCTCTTCTTTCTCTTGTGCCTGTTCAATGTGTGTGTGTGTGTGTGTGCGTGTGTGTGTGCGTGTGTGTGTATGTATGTGTTTGTATCTGTGTTAATGGTGGGTGGATGAGCGATGGCTTTGTTTCATAGTGTATTATGTTGTTGTTGTGTGTGTGTGTGTGTGTGTGTGTGTGTGTGTGTGTGTGTGTGTGTGGGGGGGGGGGGTTAAGAATATAAGCAAGGTGAAAACTCTTCTGTATCTTTTTAGTGTCAAAGTGTTTGCTGCTCTGAAAATACACCATTGCTAAAATAATAATCTATTGTCACGAGTAAATATTTACTCCAGATCTGTGAATTTTAGAGGCGGCTAATTAGTTGTGAGTGATCTAGTGGCTACAGATGGAGGTGATGGTTAAATTTCAGCATTCAGTGTGTGTGTTTGGCAATGGTGGGCGGACGAGCAATTGTTTTGTTTCATGGTGTGTGGGTTGAAAGTGTCTGAGAATAGGAAAAACACAAATATCCCATATTGTCTCCCTCTCTCTCTCTCTCTCTCTCTCTCTCTCTCTCTCTCTCTCTCTCTCTCTCTCTCTCTCTCTCTCTCTCTCTCTCTCTCTCTCTCTCTCTCTCACTCTCTCACTCTCTCTAAGGGGTTTGTTCAACCAAAAATGCTCACCCTCATGTCGTTCCAAACCCTTAAGACCTTTAATAATCTTCGGAACACAAATTAAGATTTTTTGATAAAATTCATGAGCTCTTTGACCCCTCCATAGACAGCAATGTAATTAACACGTTCAAGGTCCAGAAAGGTAGTAAAGACATTGTTAAAATAGTCCATGTGACTCCAGTGGTTCAACCTTCATTTTATGAAGCACTAAGAACACTTTTGTCTGCAAAAAAAACTAACAAAAATAACCACTTTTATTCAACAATGTCTTCACGTCTGTGTCAGTCTTCTAAGCTGTTGACGTAGTAAATATAGTCGTGCAGTCTTTCCGAGTTACGTCAGAGCAGCATGCCGGCTTACCATTGGCCGAAGTTGTTCATGTCAGCACCACAACGGCCAACAAACGGCCTAGAAAACACTGACACACACTGACGAGAAGAAATCGTTGAATAAAATCATTATTTTTTGCCCACAAAAGGTATTCTCGTCGCTTCATAAAATGAAAGTTGAACCATAAGAGTCACATGGACTATTTTAAAAATGTCTTTACTACCTTTCTGGGCCTTGAAAGTGTTAAAGGGCTCATGTGTCTAAATGAAAACTATGTAAAATACTTTAATTAAAAATTCACATTAGTATTGTAAGAAAATATCAATTTTACTTGCTCGAAAACAGCTCTGTTTTCACCAAATCATTTCAGTGCATACAGCTTTAAATGATAAATGACCCCGCCCCTCTGTTCTGTGGGCCAGTACGTGGAGTCGTTGCCCTTCACAACAGGAGATGCGAAAGAATGGCTACACGAATCTCCGAGGACACATCTGTGCAACTTAATATCAATTTTAACCGGAGTCAGACCCAGGACAAAATGACAGCACTAACGAAATTCAGCAATTAAGGCTAAACAGGATGTTTCTGATTGGTTGGTTAATGTAATGTTTCTTTGATCTATCTTGATGTACTGGCAGGGTAACGTTAGTGCAGTGAGATACAAATGCTATGTGTTTATTGATTTATTTGTTAGTTCATTGACAGATTGATGTTACACCTAATGCCAATAAAACCTTTTTTTTCTGTAATTTTTTTTTGTGAAAAAGTTTGAAAGTTTGTCAGTTATGCGTTATCTATGCATTGTAATAACTGTTACAACACAATTTTTTTTTTGACAGTAACAGACACAGTTATGAACCATCTACATAATTAAGCTTAGTGTAGTGTTACCACGTCCACATTAACGTTAACAGTTTCCACAATGGCGGACTGTGATGACGACAGCTTGAGCTCACTCAGGGCGGGTCTGAGGTGAAACACGGCTGTCAATCAACAGTCGTGGGAGGGGTGTCCGACCGTGTGAGGCCACACCGTTGAACAGCTCGATTTGAGACAGGAGAAAACATATAAAGAGATTTAAAAAATTCAGTCTCTCGATGTGCAAAACTGATAGAGACATACTCCAAGCGATTTACAGCTGTAATCGCAGCAAAAGGTGGCGCTACAAAGTATTACGTTTTTGGTATTAACAGTATTAACAATTTTTCAGTTTTTGATTTGTTAAAAAAGTTTGAAATATCCAATAAATTTCGTTCCACTTCATGATTGTGTCCCACTTGTTGTTGATTCTTCACAAAAAAAAAAAAAACAGTTTCATTATGTTTGAAGCCTGAAATGTGGCAAAAGGTCGCACAGTTCAAGGGGGCCGAATACTGTCGCAAGGCACTGTGTATATATATATATATATATATATATATATATATATATATATATATATATATATATATATATATATATATATATATATATATATAGATATAGATATAGATATAGATATAGAGAGAGAGAGAGAGAGAGAGAGAGAGAGAGAGAGAGAGAGATTTAGTGTTCACAATCTGTGATGTAATACACCATTCTATCCACATTAATTTTGTGATTGGTAGTTTGGTTGTATATGCCTTTTGTTTTTTAAAATCATTACAAAACCATGCACAAGCCAATATAAGCAAAATCTCCAGCCCGCAGAGCGCTATTTCTGTGCTGCATACAGTTTCTTTAGTGTCTGTCAGATATATTACTTATTAGATAACATTTTGGATAGGATGTTATTAGAAGGTAATAGAAACTTACAAAGCAAGGCAGGTCATACGTTTTTTTTTGAAGGCTAATATCTACAAGTGTTTGTGCTTAGTGTCTCAAAGAGTGTTACTCAATAGAATCCCTGTATTTCTCGATCTTACTTGTTTTTTGTTTTATTCTCCTTCTCTCTGTTGACAGAACACCCCCATGTAACCCTACTGGATTACCTCACCACTTGATGCCATGTGGCGACCTAATTGCTATAGCAACGGCATGTTGCCACAGTGTGTTAGGGTATTCGAGGAGTCAGGCTCTTGGAGATGTGACAGGCTCTTCGCAGCACAGAAACGCTCTGACACAGACGGTAAGGTTTTTACGCAACACCACTGACAAGAGGAGCTGTCTGTGAATAGCACTTTGTGACATCCAGCTAACCGCTTCTAACACTTTTAACATGCAATAAACCATAAACAGTTCCTCCTGGAGGAACATTCAAGGAGGTGGTGGAATAATCTTCAGGGTTGTGGAGTAAATGGTACACCTGATATTAACATCTGTCTTTAAGTGATTCAATCGCAAATGATCAGCTGAGATAGTTGCCATTTACACACTGAGGCATTTCTCAAAATACCTTCTTTTATGTTGCACAGAAAAGTGTTATTTTAGGCTTACAGTTTAATGTCATCATAGTTGGATTATCCTGCTTATACCATGGTCGCTTGCCAGCATTGACAACTCAAAGCTGTTATTGATGTTTGAATTGCAATATTTGACCGGAAGGATAAAACTGATGGATATTTTTGCTTAAAAAGTTGAAACGTTTTCAACTTCTGGCACGAGCAATGGCAGAGATGCGCAACGGAACCCCAATTCTGTTCGGCAACTCATGACGTCACCGATTCAAAGTAAATGACAAGAGTTAACGCCGACGCCCCGTGTGAAAGCACAATTAGACAAAGTAGTGCCTAAAGCCTTGTTCACACCGGGACAATTATTGTATGTTTATCACTGACAACATTTCCATTAAAGGTGCACTATGTAGGATTTTTGCAGTAAAATATCCAAAAACCACTAGGCCAGTGTTCATTTTTTTAATTTAGATTTCTTACAATATCCCAGATGTTTCCAACTAGTTGTAAATTGTGATAAAATTGCTATTTTAACCAAGGAAACAGGACGTCTGAGGGAGTCGCCTGTCAATTAAATCATATCTGTGTTACCCTCTGTTTCCGGATTTATTTGGCAGAAATGCTTTACTCTTAGCAGTGTGAACAAGTGACACAGCAGCTGCTAAGCGAACGCACAGAGTAACGTCATAACATCATTTTAAACACACTTAAATGTATCTAACATGATAAATAGAGCTGAGCTACCATGACCGGAAAAGCGAAAATGGCGCCCGCGACTGTGTCCCGTCTAGACATGTGCCGATTTTCGATAATGCGATTTATCACGATAATGAATATGCACGATATTGTTATCGTGGGCACTTTAAAATATCGTAAATAATAATTTATTAACAATTTATAATTTTTTTATAATGCACTCAAGAATATTTTGCCCCTCAACCGTATAAATGCTCAACACCGCTGTATTCTGCGTCAAAGGGACACGCGCTCAGATATAAACAAGCCCAACGTGCGTTTGCACATGACTGAACCGGTGAAGGAGACGCGCTGCTGAAGTGCCGCTCAGTGACAGCAGAGGGCGCTGACGAACTGCAGAATGCAGCCGGTTACCCCGGAAACCAGCAAACAAAACAAAAAACGCGTGTAGTTTTTAAAACAGCCATTCGTTTTTGTAATCTCAATGTTGTTCATCACAGCACCAAATACTCAATACTTAAAGACTTAATAGGCTATTTATTTTCAAATTTAAACATTTTTATGTTTTAATCTGGACTACAACCCTAATAATTAGAACTGTTCTAATTATTTGTTATTGTTCAGTATAACTTTGAGATACGACTTCATTACTTAACATGTTAATTCATTATTACCAAACTGACAATGAAAAATACTTATAAAGAATTAATCATTCTATGTTAATTTCTTAGTTACTTTTTAATAACATTAAAATCAAAATAACTTTTAATGGACCTAAGATAAAACTAACAATGATCAGTATTTCTTAACTAACATTAACAAAAACATTATACTTTCTGTACCAAATGTAGCTATTGCTCAATCTTAGTGAATGCATTAACTAATGAGACCTTATTGTAATTTGTAAGCCTACCTGTTGTTCTTTATAGCCTAATTCTTTTGCACTTTAATCTGTTCGAAATTTTTACTTTTACAGCTCTGAAAAAAATCAAGAGACCACTTAACATTGATTTCTCAATGAGGGGTCTCTTAATTTTTTTCCAGAGCTGTATATATTTTTGGTGTATTATTGTATTTATTATTTAAACATTCAGTTATTTTTGTTCTTACAAAAATAGTTCTTAAAGCTTTTATGCTATGGCAACACTTTTTTTTGCAACTTATTTAAATATCGTGATAATATCGTATATCGTGATAAAACTTCATCAATTAATCGCAGCATGAAAAATTGATATCGGCACATGCCTAGTCCCGTCATAATAAAATTCCCGTTGCCCGAAAGCCGTGTGTTGCGTAACAATCGGCCCAGTGGCCTTGCTCAGCTCCACAACACTCAGTCCTGCTCTGCTTCAAACTACAGTAATTTTAATGTCCAGAAATCATGTTGATGGATGTGGTTGAGTCCTTTCCTGATTCTTTTCCACCGGCTGTGAGGTGAAGACCACATGTCCCAAGATTCTGAGCTCATTGGCGTCATATAACTACGCCTTTTGTTTTAAAACTTTTTTTTTCCTCTTGCGATAAGTCATTAAAAAAAATGATGCCACGGATGTTGGTAGGTTATTGTATATCCCAGGCACCGAACTAGCCATTATTTTTAATCGGAGATGTAGGCGTTATCCAAGCATTAATGGCAAAGAAAGAACTTGTGTTCTGTCTGACATATGCCGTCATCTTAAAAGAATGGTTGTTTTTACGTATGCCAGGTGACCTGTAAATGCGGAAAAAAATATTTCCTTTGCAATTTTGCAAAAATCTCCTTTTCCGAATTGCCTGAAAAAACACTTCATGTGAGCGTAAAAACTTTTTTGTGATATATGGGGTTTTTGCAAAATTGATGTGGACATATTTTCATAATTCCAGTGGACATATTTTCAATTCGCAATTTCAATTTGGAAACACGGCTAGTGTTAATGTGCACACCGACCAGTGTTGCCACAGTTACTTTGAAAAAGTAATCTGATTACTGATTACTCCTTTAAAAAGTAACTTAGTTACTTTACAGATTACTTGATTTTAAAAGTAACTAAGTTAGATTACAAGTTACTTTATTAGTTGCATTCAGCAGTTGCCGACAACACCGCAGCCGCCTCAACATAGAAATGACAACCGTTTTTGGCAACACACTTTATTGCATTTATGCCTGAGCCTGACGGCCCGACTTTTTTACCCCCCCTTTTTTAGGCTTCTCCTTCGTTTTATATTTATTTTAATAATTAAAATGAACAATGAGATGTGCTTGTGGAAACAACATGAGACCATGATAGCTTGCGCCACTGTCAAGATATGGCTCGCGCAGGGTTAAAGAGTCCGTTTCTTCAGTGCAGCTGCTAGAGTTATGGCGACTAAATGATCTTACCAGTGCTTAGGTCGCTCTCTCTCATATTGCGATCTTTGAATTTGAAATGGGCTGCTGAATAAAATGCTGGAATCTTTTGCTTTGATGTGAACTCCGTTAAATGAGCATATACCGCGGGAATTAAAGATCGGATTTATATTAATTTTGCTGAAGTGTAAGGTAGGCTATTAAACAACCTGCATGTACTTTTTTTTTTTTTTTTTAGATTGTGTAGCCCGTTTCGTTTTTTTGAGCGCCATTGCGAGCAGTAGGATAGCCTATCAGCCTGCCTCAGCTCGTCAAAAATGCCTTTGTGGTGGTATAATTACTAGCCTACTTTGTTTTTAATGTCAAAGTAGTTATATTTCGTTTCGTTTCTTTATTAAGTTCATTTAGAAAAATGTTTAGAGCAATTTTTTGTTTGTTAAATTAAAGTTTTAATTTTTTTATGTGACGACCCAGTGAGTTAACCGCATGTTTAATAGCATAGTCTCTCAAACCAACTCTTGAATTGTCTTGCCTATATAAACTTTAATTTAACAAACAAAAAATTGCTCTGAACATTTTTCTAAATTAGGTTAATAAAGAAACGAAACGAAAAATAACTACTTTGACATTAAAAACAAAACTGAACTATTTTAATGGCTGCAACAATGTAAAAAAATAAAATAAATAAATAAAAAACAGGCTCCAGCCGAACTCGGGCTGAGAATTTTGATAAGCTGTCGGTTTTTACTAAGGAAAATGACTAAAATAGTAACTCACAGTGACTTGGATAATTGTGACTCTGATTACTGGTTTGGAAATAGTAACGCGTTAGATTACTCGTTACTGGAAAAAAGTAGTCAGATTAGAGTAACGCGTTACTATGTAACGCGTTACTGGCATCACTGACACCGACACACAAAACGGCAGGCGTGAATGCATAATTTCGTATGCGCCTTATTCTTTTAATGCCTCGGGTTCGTGTTAAAAACTGCCTGACCATTGAGATTGGTTCCTTTGTTTACATGTGCCTGGAGCTGCTGAAGTTACAGTAAAACATGACTTGGTGGTGGTCTTGCCAAGCACACACTGACGAAGAAGAAGATGCAATGAGGCAAGACGAACGTAGATCTGCTGGTCTCTTTTGTGTCTGAATAAGAGGGAGTTGTTATAGAGAGCAATTGCACATCAAATAGGATTCAATGGTGAGTGTCCACTGAGTCCTATTTGATCTGCAATCAAATCAAAAGCACCATCTATTGTCAGGGAGTGAATCTGCACATTCACTTGGTGCATCGCCGGAGAAAATCACTTGGGTATGAACACAAAGAAGAAAAATGTCTTAAAATGCTGGTGATAAGCGTGCGATAATCGTCCTAGTGTGCACAAGACGTAAAGTTTTAGTAAAAATGTTTTTTTTTTTTTATGTCGTTCGACACCCGTAAGACCTCCGTTCATCTTCGGAACACAAATGAAGATATTTTTGTTGAAATCTGATGGCTCAGACAGGCCTTTATTGACAACTGTGTCATTTCCTCTCTCACCATTCGAACCGCTATAAATCAGCGTATTGATTCATGATGCGGATCGCGTGTCAAACCGCCAAACTCCTGAAATCAAGTGACATTGCCGATCCGAATCCTGAATCGATATGCTAATTCATAACCGTTCAAATCTTTGTTTTGAAATTAGCCCATCACTATATAAGTTGTTCGTTTTTTTTGCACACAAAAACTGTTCTCGTCGCTTCATAAAATTATTGGAGAGCCACTGAATGAGATGGGCTTTGTGACAATGTCTTTAATGCCTTTTATGGGTCTTGAGAGAGGAAATGACATTGGTGTCAAGAAGACCTTTCTGAGCCATCGGATTTCAACAAAAATATCTTAATTTGTGTTCCAAAGATGAACGGAGGTCTTATGGATGTCGAACGACATTAGAGTAAGTAATTAATGACAGAATTTTCATTTTTGGGTAAACTAACCCTTTAAGATTACATTTATTTGAATTAATTATCGAGAGAGAGAGAGAGAGAGAGAGAGAGAGAGAGAGAGAGAGAGAGAGAGAGAGAGAGAGAGAGAGAGAGAGAGAGAGAGAGAGAGATTTGTACCTGTGTCTGTTCAGCACCTTTTTCTCTATTAACAATAAAGCTGTGTTAAATTACTTCACAATAGTGATGTAACCCCCTTGTTGCTGAGAAATATAATGTAGCGATTCCTTAGTGAAGCTATTTTATTACTAAAAGTCCCAGGACAGCATTGATTCGTTTCTGTGCTTCTGCATGTTTGTGTGTGTGATCTCCTCTCTCTGTGTGCGAGTGACGTATATGTGTGTGCGTTTCAATGAAAACAGGGCATTAATATAGAATGGTTATTTAAGTCTAAGGTAGTCTTTGAACTACCTGTGCATTAAATAGTTTTATTGCACAACATCCAGTCATTCAGAAGCGAATATCCAGTCAGACCACGTTATATGTACTTGTATGTGTGTACTAAAATAACAAACTAAAACTGAAATAAAAAAATAAAAAAATGGAAAGAAAAACAATTATTGAGTGCAATTATCCATTTGAATGTCTTACTCAATATATGTGTATGTTACGCATACTGATGCTTAAGAGTACAGTGCCATTAAAAATATTCCACAGAAGAAAGTCAATGGCATGAGGATGAATAAATGCCATTTATCAACTATCCCTTTAATTAACAGACTTTATTCCAAGCTCCCAAATCAATAGGTTTTGGCACAGAGCAAATGTTAATATCAAGTATAAAGGCCTGCCAATAGAGAAAAAGCCTCCTCGTTCTGAAAACCACCAAACCAATGACAAACAGAATCGGGGTTGCACCAAAAGCTGTAGTGTGAAAGCCCCCCTTCTAATGATAGACTCTCCAAAGAAAGCTAGAGAAAGGCCAGCTGTGTGAACTTTGTGAGTCCGAATGCTGGGAAGCGCAGAGGGACTTAATTCTTAACCATAGGGAGGAGAATGTGGACTGTAAATCCTTTTGGGCTCCTCTTCTCATCGCTTCCATCCATCCATCCATCCATCCATCCATCCATCCATCCATCCATCCATCCATCCATCCATCCATCCATCCATCCATCCATCCATCCATCCATCCCAACATCCTTCTTTTGTCTCCAAGCACATCTACAATCATTCTCACTCCACAAGCTCCTCCATTCTGTCTTTTCTGTCTCTCTCTCTACCTCCATCTCCTCTGTCTGTATGATGTTGACAACGGTTTTTCCTCCTTTTCTCCTGCATGGCTTGCCTCCTGCCTCCCTCTCAATCGCCCCAGACAGCAAACCCCACACGTCTTTGATTCTGCGCTTGAAAAATGAAGATGGTGAACTTCAAAGAGAATGTTCTTCTGCTGATGCGTACCAGCCCACTCACCCTCTCTCCCATCATTTTATCTTCCCGATCTTTCTCTCTCTCTCACTCACTCTTTCCATCTGTCTTTGTGTGTTTCTCTCTGTTCTGTGTGTGAAACTAGCATTACATCCTTTTTATACATACACATGCACACGCATGCTGTGGTGGTATAGAGATAGCATCGGATGGTAATACCATGGTATTTTGATATATTCTGTACTATGCAGGTTTTGTGGGGCTATTGTACATGTCGTTTTTTAAATGTAATTTCAGCACGCTGCTAATAAAGCAATTCAGTTTGACAGGTTTAGTATAAAGGGATAGTTCGTCCCCCATATTTATTCAAAGCCATCCTAGGTGTATATGACATTCTTCTTTCAGATGAACACAATTTAAATTATATTAAAATATGTCCTGGGTCTTCCAAGCATTATAATGGCAGTCAATGGCAGCTCAAATTTTGAGTAAGTGTATGAAATCCATCCCAAACTTACTCCACACAACTCTGGGGGATTAATGAAGGTCTTCTGAATCTGAAAAAAATTCCAAATTTTAAAATGTATAAAGTAAATGTCTAGTTTCCGGCGGACCACCTTCAGTATACAACTTACAAAGAAAGTTTAAACGCGTAGGCTTTCACTACGTCCAATGGCAACGCTTTTGCTGTAAGTTGAATACAGAAAGCGACCCGCTTGAGGCTTGATATTTTACTTTAAAACATGTTAAATATGGATATTTTGTTTACAAAACCCCATCGATTCACTTTAAAAGACCTTTATTAACCCCCGGAGCTGTGTGTGAGGAAGGGATTGGGGTTGGGATTGAGGAAGGGATTGAGTACTGTGTGAGTACTCCACACAGCTCCGGGGGTTAATAAAGGCCTTTTAAAGTGAATCGATGGGGTTTTGTAAACAAAATATCCATATTTAACACGTTTTAAAGTAAAATATCAAGCCTCAAGGTTTATGAAGGATGGATGAACTTTTTTGAGCTTCACATTTTGAGCTGCCATTATAATGCTTGGATTAGCCAGGACATTTTTTAATACAACTCCGATTGAGTTTGTCTGAAAGCAGAATGTCATATACACTTAGGATGGCATAAGGGTGTGTAAATTATGGGAAAAAAATGTGTCTATTTATTTATTTGGTCCGTAGTCTTGTAATCAACAAAATATGTACTGGTAATTATTGCAAAATAAGCCCCTTCGTCATGCTATAAGAACACTCTTCTTTAAGTGAGGGTCCTGATTACCCTATCAAGGTTTATTTAGCATCTCTACATTATCCCTCATGTATTTGTTATGCGCCGCGCATGTATAATGTAACTTTGCGGTTTTGCCTATCTTCTCTGTTTGGCGTAGTCACATTCTCTGCATCTTTTCCTCCCCAAACTTCTAGCTAGCGTTTGCTCTCTCCCTCTGTGAGTTTGTCTTTAAATGCGTTTGTGCACAGCCACAGATAAGTGTGGCATAATCCCATCTACTTGCCACGCCAACCTGAGCATGCTGAGCACTTTTACATAGTTTATTTTTACCTGCCTCTCTCTCCTTCAGCTGTCAGTCAAAGCCGAGCTCTCAGCGACGCTGACAGAAGACGCTCGACTCCTGCCTCATTCTTCCAGTCGCAATCAAGACACACAGTGTCTCTAATTACAGAGCCTGTAAACCTGTCGTTTCAGAACCACAGTGTGACACAGATATGCGGCGAATACCGTAAACTCTTACAGTACTAGTCAGAGAGAAACCGCTAAGAGAAAAATAAAACTTTGTTTACCTCTGAAGTTGACGTGAAGCAGAAAGTCCCGGTAGAGTTTCCTGCCATCGAGACTGCGCATGGCATCGCACAAGCGCGTGGTGTTGGTGCAAAGAGTACGTTGCATGCGGTGCAATGCGTGCGCCATGGCGTACACAGCATTTACAACAAACATGATCTTTGATTCTGGCTCAAAATTTGAGCTGTCCACAGCTAATTCTGGGTCACAAGGTGGCTTTGGGGTTCCCGCCCCTGCTGCCGAAGCCCCACCCAATGAACACTGAAACTTTTGCTCCCAGAAGTCTCTGAACCATGGGTTACGATGATTATTAAGGGGCGTGAGGCTCTGGAAGTAGCGGTTGAAATCTGGTAAAGGATGAGCCGCTAACTCCAGAGTGATCGCCCCGTCCGCCGAGAATTCATTCCCTTTGACGATGCTCTCTTGCGCCCCCCATCCGTCGCTTGCTACCCAGAGGAAAGATGCATTGAGGCGGGCAGCGGCCGCGATGAGTTCTCGAGCGTCATCGCTACGCAGAAAAAGCACGGCCACGCGGGCTGTGGGCTTCTGTAGGAGCTGACGAACCACCGCCTCGTACGAAGACCGTTTCGCGCTTGATCGCCCTACTTTTTCCGAAGTAGCGATGCAGATGTTTCTCAAACGGGCTTGTTGCTCAAAAGCTTCGATTCCTGTCTCTCCGTAGTCACCCTCGGAGGCAACAGTGGAAACGTAGGTCCAGTTGAAGGCACGCAGGATCTCCGCCATGGCCTTGGCCTGGTAGAAGTCTGGAGGGACGGTGCGTGCAAAGTAGTCGTAGCGGGATTTGTCGCTGAGTTTGGCACTGGTACTGGCGTAGCTGATCTGAGGGATCTGAAATAGCCGCAGCAGGTTGGCAACCTGGGAGAAACACACACACAAACATACAGCATTGCATTACAAACACTTGCAATCAATAAGTCAGCACCTTATGAATTAGTTATCCAAAGTCTATGATACATAAATATTCTTTTTTTAGTCTTTTGATTGGATCAAGCCACATTAGCCCAATTAAGAGGACGCAGACAGTCTCAGCAGGGCTAAGCAGCGTGGAAATGTTTTTTTTTTGGTGAAATGCAGCTTGGCTCCTCCATATCACACACCCCACTCATTTTCAGAAATGCACAGAATAATATCGCCTTTCCTGCACAGCACTGACACTGGATTGCTCAATGACGTCAAAGCTAGAACAACACTTGCAGTTCAGTCCTGCATGCAATGATTTTTGAGATTCTAACAGATATGCTGTACATATGAACAGACTGGTAATGAATGTTTGCTAAATGTTGCTGTCACTTTGTTGTTTTTTAGGTGTAAGTAGAGATTAATGTCAACATGAAATCAATATTGATTAATAAATCACGTTTCATGTCCGCATGATTTGATACATTTTTAAAGCATGTTTTTCTTCTTATTTTGAATAAGAAAATAAGTTATTCATTAAGAAAAAAAATGTATTTGTAATCAGAAATCAAAATGTAATAACTTGCTTTTCCTCTGAAACAAATGTCTTTTATTCATGTGTGCTATTTGCTCAGGATAACCAGTAGCCAAATTGCTATCTAGATATTATTTTTAGCAAATTTGCATTCCGTCTTCACACTTATATGTAACACCTATTTTTAGTGTTATTCAATGGAAATTAAAAAAATTAAAATTAAAAAAACATTTCTGCGCAAGAAACATTTCTTATTATTATCAATGTTGAAAAAAGTTGTGCTGCTTATTATTTTTGTGGATAATGTGATGCATTTTTTCAGGATTCTTTACTTATTTTTTACTTATTTTACCCTTAGACTTTATTTTACTTTTAGACTTTTGAATGTCACATTAGGAAATAAAATGAAATGTGACCAGTAATTAATTTTCACAAAATGTCAAGGCCCCCAGAATATTTTGTTATATGAATATCTGAACATGCAATATATCAAAATAAAGAACAGAGCTTCTGATTTCAAAACTAAATCAACATTTTGAACGAAAAGCTGAGAAAATTGTTTTTTCTTTCTTTTCAAAGATGTGCATAAGCAATGTTTTATCACTTGTTTCTGCTTATTTTTTCATGTGTTTTAATCTTGATGTTCTGTACTTTTTCAGAAGAGTACAGTGCATTAGCAACGTCTACATCAGCTTTTGACATTTAATGAAAACATGGAAAGCCGAAAATTTGGGGAAGCGCTCTGTCATAAATTAGGGGAAATTCCGTCATTGGTGGTAAAAGAGTTAATGGGGAAAAAAGAAACCAAATAACTTGGAATGTAGAGAAAAAGCAATGTCTGAACTTTGTTTACTGAGAGGAGTCCCCTCAAACAAAAAAATATGCAGTTTTTTTCAGTTCAATGGAAAGTAACCTTACTTTATCCCTTTGAACTCTAAAAAATGATGTAACTTAAAAGAATAGGGAAGAATAAGGAAGTGTATACAGAATCTCAAGAGAGTGTCTGCCAGAGATAGGGAGGCGGGATTGTCAAACAGCCAGTGTCGTGAGAGAAAAACAATGCCCAGTCGTTGGCGATGAAAGGAGAGCAATGGATAACAATGGTTATCTAAAGCGAGACCACTGTGAGGTCACAATTCTCCTAGCTCTTTGCCAGAAACAGAGCAATATTGCTAAATAAAACTGCAGGGAGACAGGGGTAAAAGAGTGACAGAGAACAAGAAAAAAACAGAGAGAGAGAGAGGGAACAAGAAGAAAGGAGGGTTAGACAGATTACGGATTTTGGAACTGATAGAGGAAGTCAGCTTTTGCTGAGCCACAAATGGGGAGAGGGTTATGCAAAATTATGCAAATTCCCATGGCTCTGTCACCAGTGATACTAGAAAGCAACAACGCACAACACACACAATAGCATAGCCGCAGTGCTAATCCGTGCACGTACATGAGGAAAGGAAAGAGCAAACTGGATTTACAGGGGAGAAGAATGGAAACGGGGGTGGCGCAGAGTTTTATTTGAGGGCGGCCCTCTAAATAATGGATTGGGTTCTTCATAGTTAGTCAGGAAAAAGAGCTGTGTTGTTTTGCCAAGTGGGTTTCTGGAGGGTAAAGAACAAATGTGTGATTCACAAAGCCAAACCTGCAAATAATTCAGTAAAAGTAATGAATTCATCCAAACTGTACACAAATAAAAGAGGTTTATTTAGGTGACTGTGCTCAAAAAGTGAACTTGAAGATCTTAAGGGAGGTTATGCTACAAACACTGGATTTTCTGCAATTAAAATTAACTAATTAAACATTTTGTTGCTATCATTTTAAATTTTAAATTGTCGAAATGTATTTAAAACATTTGTTTTGGGACAATATGGAAAGCAATACAAATCATTTGAGTACAAATGTATTACATTTTTAAATCATGATCTGTATTTTTATTTAGTTTAATTCTATTTAAATTGAAAGGTGTTGTGAACTGAGAAATCAAAATTTCCTTGAGCTTTTGGTCATAATACTATAAGTTTCAAAATCCTGTAAGTTTCAAAACTAAAAACTTCCTTGTAAATACAAAAACAGCTTTTATTGTAACCAAGCCTAGAGAACAACTCATTGTGAAATGTGCCCATCTATAGACAGGTGAAACAGCACCTCTGCAGAAGAAAATCAATGCCTACTTCATCATTGCAACTTTGGCCCCGCCCACTGGTGTGTTAGTGAGATGACGAGAAGACAAGAGCAATACAGGATCACTGGACTAAAAATAACATTACCTAACAAAGAATCGTAATGTAAGGAATATGGTTATTTATTTTCGACAATGTGCATGTCTCAGTTGAAAATTATTTATTTGAATTCGGTACATTTTGATACATTTCACTGTGAATTCTTGGGTAAATCAGTCACAAATTTGGCGCAGGCTTTGGAAACAGACTTTTAGAAATGGACTCGACAGTAATGCCACAACATGGAAGTAACCATATTAATTCTAATGCTTGATCTGTGATTAGTGATTCATGTACAGGCAGATGTTCTTTGTCTATGTGTCAGTAAATCAAACCAGTGACACATTGTTTCTCTTATTAGGATGAAAGTTATGTTATTTAAACTGTGATTAAATGATATAGAGAAAGCAATCAAAGAACGCTCCCACAATCGCTGGAGCTGTCAATCAAACAGTGACTGAGTTCTGGACTGGCCAAAACTCCCGTAATAATCTCACATCTCTTATTTACATCGTGTTTGAACTGTAAGTTAAAGGGGTGATGAATTGAGGAATCAACTTTCCCTTGAGCTTTTGATATATAAAAAGGTCATGGTAATATAAGAATATCCTGTAAGTTTCAGAGCTGAAAACTTCCTTGTTGGTCAAATAAAAGCTTTTATAAACACCAGGCTCAGCAAACGGTTCTGTGCTTTATAATGACGTCAGTGCGCGACGAAACACACCTCTACAGAATAATGAGCATGTGTATTTCAGTAGCCTCGCCCACCGACTCATGGAGGTCTCGTGCTAGCTGGTCAACAACAATTTCATGCCGAGGAAGATTCAGATATTGCGCTATTCCTAGTTGTGGTAGAACACAGTCGCTGCATAAGCTTCCTTCTGATCCTAATATTAGTTGAACTTTATTTTTAATGAAGTTTCAGCTCACGTGGGAAGACATATTCACTTCAGTTCACTGCGGGTTCGTTTGTAAACAAATCTCCGGTCAGTGCTGGATTTGGATCCAACAGGAATGGTGCAACACACCGACGTGAGTAAAACATGTTTTATTTGTAATAGTACTGCATTGTTATAGATCGTTTTGCTTATGTGTACGTGTCTATAACAGAGCATACCTTTAGCACGCTGGACTCAGACACGTATGGGCCAGGGCTCGCAAAGCCTGGCAGGCCGATGAATCTCATTATATTTCGTTCTTGTTCTGCTATTCTTTCTCTCTCTCTTTTTGACAACTGAAGGGCGGTGTGCGCGCCGAACGTGTATGTGTCTGCTCGCGCATATATCGAGCGATCTAGTGGACTGTGTAATATAAAAATAATAGTCCAATCAATCTTGTGTCGATGAGAAATAAAAACATTGTGTTTGTTTGATAAAGACGTTTGTTTAATCGCTGCAACCTTTCATGCCATGATTGTAATGCCATAGATCTAAATATAATGGTATAATGAACCCCTTTTTTTAACAATTAGTTACCCATGAGAACTGTAATAGTAAAAACATGTTAAATTATTTTGAGAGAGTTTGAAATTGGTATTCCATGCCTAATTTATTTATTCAGTAAACAATTAATCATTTTGAATTTATTAAAGTACACTCGTATAAAAAAATGCTGTTAAATTGTATAGTAAAATGCCTTCAAATTGCATTAAATAATCCTTACATATGATTCATATTAGGCATTAAAGGGTTAGTTCTCCCGAAAATGAAAATTCTGTCAATAATTACTCACCCTCATGTCATTCTAAATCTGTAAGACCTTCTGCCATCTTCGGAACACAAATTAAGAATACAATTTTGGGGTGAACTAACCCTTTAAGAATTTGAATTAGTAAAAAAAACTAGAGCTTAAAAAAAAAACATGCTGTATAAATCATAATGGAACAAGGCAATGGACCATTTAGTTTGTTAATTTATATTCATAAATTAAAATAATTAAAATATATTGATTATGTTGATTTCGATGAGTTAAAGTAATGTAAAACATATGTTGTCAAAGCATATGTTGACATTTTAAAATTGTTTAGGTCTAATGTAGAAGTATATTATACTAATATTATAATAATTTTAATATTATGTTAAAATAGGCTAATGCATGTGGTCTGATATGGATGTGCAAAAACTCTAAAGTTCTCTATATAGATCAGTGGTTCCAACTAATGATATTTTTGTTTTAGTTAAATTTAGCAAAGGTTTTCCATTACCTCATTAATTATTTGTATAACTTTTTGTGTATTCTTCATTAATATTTTAGAAAACATTTACTGGTTCTAACCTGTATGGAGACGCTGCTAAAAGATCCCCCAATGACACCAGTGATGGCCAGCGGACTGTCTTCCTGAAGTGCGTAGGAACCATCGGGACAGATGAACTCCGTATCATCCACTTTTGTAAGCGAGGCCCTGACGAACTCCAGCGCCTGTTCCAGAGCATAGGTGTCCCTTGAGCACGTGTCCAAGATGTGGACGCCCAAAACCACACCCGGCAGCAGACCTACGTCCTGGTTGATCTGATCTATGGCAAAGAGCATTGCCTCAAGCCGCTGGATGCCACGGTCTTCGTTGATCCGGCCACATTCATCCATGCCCATGCCCTTCTCGTGGATGGGGAAGAGTCCTCCCAGAACCAGGTCCCCGTCGATCTTAATTTCTTTGCGGGGAGAGTCTCCGCTGGAAAGCAGGATCTCGGCACCCAGCATCACCAGGAGCAGAGCACGGACCGTGGACCACATCGTTTAAGGGAAGAAGATTGAGGAGGTGTTACGGTCAGGTGGGGAGATAGAGGGTGAAAGGTGGGCGTCAAGGAACTGACAGAGGCATGAAGGGGCAGCAGGGAGCTCTGTCTGGTTACTCATGGAGATCCACAACACTGGGTTCAGCCTTTGAACTGCTGACAAAAAGACAGAGAGAAGGAGACACTATAAGGCAAGGAGAAAGCGTTGAAATATAAATGTGAGAAAGCATAACTCTCGATATGGCTACTGTAAGACATCTCTGTTAAAACAAAGACAGTTTCTAGTTTGTTCACTGAAAGCACATTAACTGGACCAGACTGAAAAATATAGGTTGTTCTTAGCCTAATTTGAGCTAAAGAAGCAAAAAAAAAAAGGTGTTGTTGAAAGTGACGTAATTATGACAAACAGTTTTGGAGATTTCAGTCTTTGCCCATTCAATTTGGTTTTAAAGGAATTACAAAAAAAAAAGTGATTTAAAGGGTTAGTTTACCCAAAAATGAAATTGATGTCATTAATGACTCATCCTAATGTCGTTCCACACCTGTAAGACCTCCGTTCATCTTCAGAACACAGTTTAAGATATTTTATATTTAGTCTGGAAGTGTATCTAAGTGTATGCACACTATACTGTCCATGTCCAGAAAGGAAATAAAAACATCATCAAAGTAGTCCATATGTGACATCAGTTAGTTCATTAGGATCTCTTAAAGCATCAAAAATACATTTTGGTCCAAAAATAACAAAAATTACGACTTTATTCAGCATTGTCTTCTCTTCCGCATCTGTTTTCAAACCTCAAATAAAGATTCAAACGGTTATGAATCAGAATATTGATTCATGATTTGGATCGCGTGTCAAACTGCCAAACTGCTGAAATCACATGACATTGGCGATTCGATTCATTCATCGATTCACTGATTCATAACTGTTTGAATCTTTATTTGAGGTTTGAACACAAACAAAGAAGAGAAGACGATGCTGAATAAAGTCGTACTTTTTGTTATTTTTGGACCACAATTAATTTGCGATGCTTCAAGAGATTCTAATGAACTAACTGATGTCACATAGGGACGACTTTGATGATGTTTTTATTCCCTTTCTGGACATGGACAGTATAGTGTGCCTACGCTTGAATACGCTCGACTAAATATAAAATATCTTAAACTGTGTTCTGAAGATGAACGGAGGTCTTATGGGTGTGGAACAACATTAGGGTGAGTAAAATCAATGACATAAAATTAATGACATAAATGACAAAAATTAATGACATTAATTTCATTTTTGGGTGACCTAACCCTTTATGACTTTTTTCTTCACATAAATTATCAACAAGTTTCTACAAAAGAACTGCAGTAGTTGTCCAATTCGTCGAACATTTAGTTATTTTTTTAAAATATGCATTTTCTAGTAATGTTTACCAAAAACCTTATTTTACTTGTAAATCTAAAGCGGCCAATATAAAAGCCCTCAGGAAAATCCAGAGGGAACCCATGAGTCAAAAATGCTAATTTTCTTCTGGGTAATTGGACCATCACCTGAACATCTTTACCTGTATAGAAAACATCTACCCAAGACTTTAACGTAATAGACATTTGAGTGCTCTCCTACGCTTTGCAGGGTCAGTTAGTTCTCTGTAATCACAGTGTTCCGTTCATAGTTGAAAGAAGATTGTCTGCAATACAAACTTGCCAAATATACAACAGGCACACACACAAACGAATCTCAACAAATCCACCAAACGCCAACTCCTCCGCGCACAGATTTGTCAAAACAGATTCTCACTGATGGAAAACACATGAGTAACATAAATTAATCATCACAGAAGCTCAGACAGAAGATGCAACTGTTGAGCTGATTAAAGTAGAAAAAGTGTCCACTGATAACGCTGTTTATTTTTTAACATTGGTTTATATATTGTTTTTAACCCTCGTCTCACTAAAAGAATTATGCAACTCAGCTAACAATGTTAAGATTCTCTATTTGTGATTTTGTATAAAAAATTACATAATCAAACATACACATGCATCTGTTTTGAACAGATTTCCAAATAGTAAATTGCACCCAAAAATAGGGATGGGTATCGCTAAGGTTTTAACGGTATTACTACTCTTAACGATACTGCTTATCGATCCGGTACTTTAACGGTATTCTTATCGGTTCTTTTTGTTGTTTATTATAATAAAAAGAAATAATAAGAAAATAATTAACATTGCTTTATAATCTGAACATGTAAAATATCTATAGCAAAATAAACAGCAATAAATATAAAGAAAATAAAACATATATCACCAGTGCATTTACAGGCATTTTTTATGATATATGGAATATATAAAATAAAATATATTTTATATATGGATGCACCATTCCTGTCGGAACAAATACAGAAGGCACAGCGTTGTCTTTTAATATCAATATGTCTGCAAATTCAGTGCCGACCTATGTCTTGTTTACAAACGATTCCGCTGTGATATGAAGCTAACACGTATAATGTCTTCCCCATGTGAGCTGGAACTTCATTAAAAATAAAGTTCAACCACTCATTCCTAATATCAGGATCTGAAGGAAGCTTATGCAGCGACTGTGTCCTTCCATAACCTGGAATAGCGCAACATCTTGCTATCTTCTTTGGCATGTTTATTGCTGCTGGCTAATGCGATCCAAAACAGCTCCAACAGTCGGTGGGCAGGGCTACTGTATTAGATGTGTTTAATATTCTGTAGAGGCTGTGTTTTGCCACACAATGATGTCAAGCTGTGGCATATTCTGAGATCGATCATTTTCTGGGCCTAGGGTTAATACAATTTTCTTTGACTAACAAGGAAGTTTTCAGCTCTGAAATGTACAGGGCATATTCTTATATTACCATGACCTTTTTATACATCAAAAGCTCAAGGGAAAGTTGATTTCTCAATTTTTAAATTTACCAAAAATGCAGGAATTGTAATGCTTTAATAATTAATTAACAGTCAGATACAAATTTATGTAATCTAAATAAAGATAATTTTTCCTCTCAGTCCACCCAGATTAAGTTAAAGTAAATCCATTTCAACAGTGTGGAATAATATGATGTGTAAAACTGAGTTGACAGCGAATAAGATTACGTTTTTTTGTGTGCTGAAATGCCACAAAAGTGGTGCGGCAGTGAACCTGGCTGAGAAAATCATTTTGGGTGAGAAACTGTTGTAATGCTAAACCTATTATGTCCTATTATGTAGTATCTCTTCCTCTTTCTCAAATGAGCACACCATTTTTTCTTTGTTAGTATGGAGTTGAACCCAGACCCCCCCAGACCCCCCACCGTTAATGGAGCTCAGATGACAAAATATAAAATCTTAATTAAATCCTAATCCCACAACTTTTAGAAATCGCTACAAATTTAGTCGCCCAATAAATAGCTGCTCCGAGAGCTAAGAGAAAAGCACTAATTGTCAAATCTGATGCCGGGGATGTGCGTCTCTCTGAAGTAAAGTTCTGAAACTGTGCAAAAGGCAGCCTTGATATCTAAGCCTGGGTTTTGATCTTAGAGCTTGGGAAAAAAAAACATCCCTAATCTGATTTCCTCTTCCACTTTTCTTTGCAGAAGGGTGGGCGAGGGAGCGCAGGCGGCGGCGGCTGCGACGGGGGGCGGATTTATGAGGTGTGCGAGATGGCTTGCTGGGTTTCCACGGCTCTGGCAGCTACACAAAGGCTTACAGCCTGGCCAGGAGATGGCTCAAAGGCTGGATAACACTCAACTGCAATGATGGTATCTCCACCGTGCAATGCAACACAAAGCAAAACACGCAGGCCTCTGGCAGCATAGCACTAACGGCAGCTTTCCTCATTATCTTCTTCCACCGTGATTCAGTCTGCCAGCCAAACAGCAACAATGGTGCTCTCGCTGCGCGGCCGCCACCGGTTTAACGCTTCTCCACTTGCTTGAGTTCTTCCTCTCTCTCCTGAGAGGTCAGTGGGAGATCTGGAGGGCCAGAGGAGAGGGGAGGGAGAGTGCTTTCTGCTTTGATGACAGACTCTTGGACTCTTCAGAAGTAGACTGGTGTTGTTTTAGCACACTGAGTCTCTGTGGCCACACCGGGTGAGAGGAAATTCAGGGCTGCTTCCCCCCTCACACCCTGACGCCGAGCATAACTGAGTGAGAATGCGAGGAGAATGTGTGAGCGGCCCTGTCAGACATCATACACTAGTTGAAATGTGGCGAACGGCATGTACTGCGTATCCAGCAGGGCTGCTCTGTCTGTCTGTCTGTCTGTCTGTCTGTCTGTCTGTCTGTCTCTCTCTCTCTCTCTCTCTCTCTCTCTCTCTCTCTCTCTCTCTCTCTCTCTCTCTCTCTCTCTCTCTACCTACCTACCTACCTGTCTGTCTGTCTGTCTGTCCATTCAGCCATCTCATAAATCCTTAAACTTAGGTTTTAAACTTGCCAAAATGTTAAAACAAGGCTGTCATGTGTACATTTAAAGTTTGTCAAACTTTTCTAGTTAAATATTACAGTTACATTCCTTTGCATTTTAATTGATATTTATTACATTCACTAATAATTGTAATTTAAAGGCATCTATCTGAAAACACTTAAGAAATAATGGGGAATTTTATTTTATTTTTAGAATGCAGTCACATAGAACAAAGACGCTTGAAGTTATGCACGATTCATCAGTGCTCATTATTTCAAAGAAAAACATCAACATTTAATAACTTTCTCTGCCTCTGAAAAGATTTTTCTTTTTGTTTGACGTCACTCTTTTTTCCAGCCTCTTTCCTCTGACCACCTGTCATATAGAGAGCAGTTTTTATGTTCCAATTAATTCCCGATGGATAAAAGACAACTGCATTATTTTTGTTGTTGAATATCCTTCTTCTTTTAGAAATGAGGTATGGGTTGGAACCCTTGCTTTGTGATGATTTTAAACATGACACACATATAATATAAACATGTAATAACAAATTTAACCATGATTATCCACTTCTCTGTAAATACATCTGTCTTAAATCAGTGGAAATATAATAACCAGCTGTACATTATTTTACACAAAGGGAGCCCATGTGCATAATTTGAGCTTATTAATTATTTACATTCTCCGAAAAGCTGGAATCTAATTTTAAGAACAGGTGTTGGCATGTGAAAAAAAAGTTCTCAGAGTGCGCTAATTAATTGCATTTCATAACCATCTGAATTTCAGATAGATACTCACTTTAAATTTGCAGTTTTAAAAACTTGCAGTTTTAATTTTGCTAATTAAAAAACACATTTTATATACTGTACATATAGTGCATCACTTGGGTCATATTCTCATGAGTTCCATAAGTCAGTTCAGAGGGAGAAAAAGTGAACCACAACAAAATCTGCGCTCTGACTAATCCTTGAACATCTTAAAATTAGTCATGAAATTCATCTAGATGCTCAATATCAAACAGGTCTGATTTGGAAACAGTTCCCCCGAATGCATTAACTGCATTGGGAAGTCGCAGGCATTTTTGTTCCTTCCCTCAACCACCTATCTTTAAGCAGTTCCTCTTGGCTAATCATGTTAATTAGTTAAGAGGGGTAGGACAGAAGAGCGGTACGGGGCGTTTTTTTAGGGGTACAGAGAGGCTCAGGAATTAATTGGATTTTGCTTGCAGGCAGTTCCTTAACAGCATGCTTAAATCAAACAGTCAGTTCGAAAAAATCAATTCCTGTGCCCAAAAAAAAAAAAAAAAAAAAAAAAAACTAAAGTTATCCTTTTTTTAAACAACAATGCTCATCTTCATCCGTGAAAACTATAAAATTTGTTTTGCCTGCTTCAAGGGCCCCAGCGAATATAGTGTGTTGCAAAATGTTTTAAAGTACTCTTTTGTCGTGGTGCAATTATTTGGAAATAGTCTTTATTGGAGAGAGTCTGGATCCTCCTGGGAGAGTATACTTTCTATTAAATTGCATACTTGTGCTTTTATAAGAATTCAGAAATAATAGCAGGGCTCGACAGTAAGGATAACCTGGGGCGAGTGTGAGAGCGTTTCAGACCAGTTGACAGAATTGTCACTTGCTTGAGTTTTAAGTTTGTTGCATGTGTTTTTATTTGGTTTTCTGTGATGTATTCAAGCATTGTTCTTGCAAATTAAATATGCCACCAAAGTAACATTATGTAGCTGGCTTACAGATGAGGCTTTGTTAAAATTGTAAGAATGATTTATGGTACCATGATAGTGAAAGCAGAACAAGTTAGAATGGGTTGAAAATTATAAAGTATATATTTGTAAGCAATTGTTTTCCAGCAAAGTGGTGTTTATAAATATAAAAATGTCAAAAAAAAAAAAAAATTGTATGCGTCTGCTAAATGCATAAATGTAAATGTAAATGTAAAATGTTTACTTTCTAAGAGTTAGTAACCCCCTGGGGTCTGAGGGGGGTTTGGGCCCTGGAGATGTTTTGACATTCCCTGACATTTGTGCTTAATGAGCTCAGACAGGAAAGATTGTACCTCTTACCAGTTTCATACAGATTACATAACCAGGGAATATTTGAATTGGTTTATTGAAAAGTAGACATAATTCAAGCTTTCTATAGAAGGTATCCATGTGATGTCACTGTCAGCTGGAGTTGCTGTGGTTACGCCCTATGAGTGGCAAAAAGACTTAGAGGCAACATTGGTTTTCAGAGTGAACGCTGCGAAAAACACACAAAACACATCTAAAATAGGAAAGAGCTTTGAGATTGGCAGTACAAACAGATTTGATAAGAATCTTTACAGACTTTCGAAAGCAGAAATCACTGCAATTCACAGAAACATCTGGACTGCAGGCAGAGAAACGTGGATTTGCAGTTTTCATTTTGTCTCAATATGTTGAATTTTAGGGTAAAATCATACCCTATAAATGGTATTGTTATATGGTATTATTGTAAAAACATATAAACTGAAAATCGTGTTTACTAATCGTGTTTCCCCAGTTTCCCCTACTAACTCCAGTCATGCAATGGTTTTTTTGCCACTCAGTCCGTCTGAGGGGGTGTGTTTCAGTCGGAAAGTGATACTGAGTTTCGGTTCTTTTTTGTGACGCGTTTTAGAAAGAATTTAATGGAGACTGAAATGTTTTCTTTATTTTACAAAAGCACATTGTTTTGTTGTTAGTATGAGTGTACATATATAAAAATAGACAGTTTCGAATTATGTATTATTCTTTTCTGTATAATGAATAATGGCGTAGCATTTGACGTTTTTTCTAATACATTTCTCAAACAAAATATTTTTTAAATTAACAATTATAATTTAGTTTTAGTTTTACATGTTATATTTTTTTTAAATATATATACTACAATTTTTATATACACACACACATACACTCACCTAAAGGATTATTAGGAACACCTGTTCAATTTCTCATTAATGCAATTATCTAATCAACCAATCATATGGCAGTTGATTCAATGCATTTAGGGGTGTGGTTCTGGTCAAGACAATCTCCTGAACTCCAAACTGAATGTCAGAATGGGAAAGAAAGGTGATTTAAGCAATTTTGAGCATGGCATGGTTGTTGGTGCCAGACGGGCCGGTCTGAGTATTTTACAATCTGCTCAGTTACTGGGATTTTCACGCACAACCATTTCTAGGGTTTACAAAGAATGGTGTGAAAAGGGAAAAACATCCAGTATGCGGCAGTCCTGTGGGCGAAAATGCCTTGTTGATGCTAGAGGTCAGAGGAGAATGAGCCGACTGATTCAAGCTGATAGAAGAGCAACTTTGACTGAAATAACCACACGTTACAACCAAGGTATGCAGCAAAGCATCTGTGAAGCCACAACATGCACAGCCTTGAGGCGGATGGGCTACAACAGCAGAAGCAGAATCTAGACGCAGCCTAGCCTAATCTGCCCGCGAGTGTCGTCTAGCAACTCTCAATACCCTTCTGAGCTGTATTCCCCTAACTCTTGCCGGGCCAATCACATTGTGTATAGAGTCGGTGGGTGGGGCCATAATGACGATGGCTGAGTTGCGTTTGCGTGCTTCTAGTAAACACAGAAACTGGCGAACGGCGGCAGTCTTTCGAATCAGCTTTGACCGCGACTCTGGAAGACTTGGAGTTAAGCTTTTCTCTGACAAAAGAACAAAGAACGGCACTGAAGTCATTCTTAAAAAGGGAAGATGTGTTCGGAGTTTTGCCGACTGGATACGGCGAATGTTTAATCTATCAACAAGCTCTGTTTCACCTTCGTTGCTCTGGTTGGTTGTAGCGCTATCCTATCGCGTGCAGAGGGAGTTTGAAAGACAACCGTTTATCCCGCCCCTCGGATTGAGCCCTGTCTATGGTGAAACATCTTGATGTGGGTCTGGCTTGTCAGGCTAATGTTCTGGTGGATCTGATGGTAATGGTGTGGGGATGTTTTCTTGGCACACTTTAGGCCCCATAGTGCCAATTGGCCATTGCTTAAATTCCACGGCCTACCTGAGCATTGTTTCTGACTATGTCCATCCCTTTATGACAACCACGTACCCATCCTCTGATGGCTACTTCCAGCAGGATAATGCACCATGTCACAAAGCTTGATTCATTTCAAATTGGTTTCTTGAACATGACAATGAGTTCACTGTACTAAAATGGCCCGACAGTCACCAGATCTCAACCCAATAGAGCATCTTTGGGATGTGGTGGAACGGGAGCTTTGTGCCCTGGATGTGCATCCCACAAATCTCCATCAACTGCAAGATGCTATCCTATCAATATGGGCCAACATTTCTAAAGAATGCTTTCAGCACCTTGTTGAATCAATGCCACATAGAATTAAGGCAGTTCTGAAGGTGAAAGGGGGTCAAACACAGTATTAGTATGGTGTTCCGAATAATCCTTTAGTTAAGTGTATAAATAAAGTGTTTCCACTACATTCATTCGGCCGTGACACCAAAAATCAGTTTCTTCTCAGTGACGCCGATATTATGTGTACTATTCTGTGTTACTGCTAAGCACCACTAAACGCATAACAGTTAAAAGAGCCAACCATAAGGTTTTGGTGCACTATATTCCAAGACTTCTGAAGCCATTCGATAGCTTAATTTGAGGTACAAATGAATTTTTAAGTCGTTAAGTTAAAGTTAATGCAAACTCCGGTTGGGACAGTAACACGATGAAACTCACTCCAAGATCAACGTTCACATTATTATACATTATTTGTAGATAAAGGTTTTGCATTAAAGTAATTTATCTTGCTAGAGTTTATTGCTGTTCTAAATCCTTTTAGTTTCTCCCGGGTGTCTGTTAGATCACAACACTGGAGTAGAGAGCACTAGAATTCTTCTCCATGCGCACGGTAACTGAAATTTAAAACTGTTAAAGAAAAGGCTTATAAACTATTGTATAGAAATAATATATTACGTGCTGTGACTCTGTGTTGCTTCAAGCACATCATTCTGCACACAGGCTGTGCATAAGCATTCTGTCGGTCTACAATATATTGGAGCCTTTCATATTATAATACTTACGCGCAATAAAAGCCTATCTAGTTCTGTCAAATCTGTCATATGTTTTTGCCTCATAAATTTTTTTACATTTAAAATAAATGTCTTTTCATTTTATAGTGTGTATATATATATATATATATATATATATATATATATATATATATATTTATATATATTTATAGATATATACACACACACACACACACACACACACACACACACACACACACACACACACACACACACACACACACACACACACACACACACACACACACACACACACACACACACACACACACACACACACACACACATGTTCTTGTTTTTCATCAGTGTATTTTATAATAATACAAAGAGCATTGTTGTAACATTTTACCTTTTATTTGTTCCCCACTAAATTTTTTTTGACAGATGGTTGGTTGTTTTCATTTTTCAGTTACTCAGAAAGTATATATTGCCATGCGATTGTGTTGGAATTGCAGCAAAAAGGAAAAAGATTTTAGGGGAAAAGATAAAATAAAAGTTATAGGGTAGGTACAAATTACTGGCCTGACTTGGCCATACAGGGAAACAAATCCTTATTTATGATACCTAGAATGTCAAATGACCAAACCAGATGACTTTCCCATCTTTAGAATCACACATTTTTACACATTCAGCTAAGCATCTAGCGCACACAATACCGTTTTACTGCAGCAAAATGAGAGCTCTTGATTGGCCGAGACATTTGACATCATCCAATCTTCTGTCAGAACTCGCATTTGCAATGTTGTAATGTGCACCAGAGCCTTTGATGACTCGTCCTTTCTGTGAGTAACTCCTCTGATGATGAAACGCACCAAAAGAGGCACCGGAGAGTCTTAACCAGCACGCCAATCGATTCATCTGCCAATCAGTAAAGCAGATCAAGGGAGGACATTACCACAGTGCACTACATTAAGCCAGCGCATGGTTTTAGAAAGGGAGTAGAAGACAAATTTCGCATGGAGGACATATCACTCACTGATGTGTCTGATGTCAGATACAGCTCATTAAGAACCTCTGTTGTCATCTAAATCTCTTTAAAGTCACTGTGTGTTGATCTAGTTGGGGTCATGTACAATTTGTCTGTTAAGTCTGTGCTTTTTAGAAAGGATCAGGGTTGATTATGAATTGTAACTGTTATGGCAGACCCTTGACTTCAGGCTCACCTTTGACCTTTACTGGGGTGAGTAGTGCTTGCTCATGCACTTGCTGCTACAATGTTAGGATTTTCTGGTTGGTTGCCAAGGTATTGCTATGCAGTATTCTGCAGTTAGTGATTTTTTTCTCTCAAAGCGACATTATATTTTCCTAGCATTAGTCCCTCTCAATTATCCGCGCACACACATTGAATTTGGTACAGGTTTTTATGCCGGATGCCCTTCCTGACTAGGAGTGCTGGGATACACTCACACACACTCCTACAGACAATTTTGACATAACCAATCCACCTAACCTGCATGTCTTTGGACTGTGTGGGGTAAACCGGACCACCTGGAGGAAACTCCACACAGAAAGGACTCCTGGCTCAGCCGGGACTCAAACTGTGGACTCAAAAATGAGTCACAATACCACACTTCTGCTAAGACTGCTAAGCGTTTACTATGGTGTAAGTGGTTGTTAGGGTGCTGCTATACAGTTATTAAGTCATTTTTCGCTGGTTGCTATAGGGTTGTCTGTTATTGCTACAACATAGTTGGTGGCTCCTAGGGTTTTATGGGTGGTTTCTAGGATGTTGCTAGAGTTCATGATATGTCGTGAGACTTTTTTGCCAAATGTTTTGGAGATTTCTCTTTTGTTGTATGTATATATATATATATATATATATATATATATATATATATATATATATATATATATATATATATATATATATATATATATATATATATATATATATCATATGTAGACACCAGAAAATCATAGACTGTTGCTAGGGTGCTGCTATGAAGTTACCAAGGTGTCCTGTCATTTTTAGCACATTGCTATATGGTTACTAGGGTGTTTCTATGCAGTTGCTACTGTGTTTTGAGACCTTTTTGACAAAAGAATTTACAATTTTCACCTTGTGTAACACAAGGTCAGATAAAATAATAAGTAAATAAATAAAAATAAAAAAGCTAGAGTGTTGCTGTGTGGTTGCTAATATGTTCTGAGAATATATATATTCTCAAGCAAAAAAATAAATAATAATAATAATAAAATATATATATATATATATATATATATATATATATATATATATATATATATATATATATATATATATATATATATATATATATATATATTTTTGCTAATGCATTTATTGAATGGTTTGTCTATTTCAAACATTAAAAATGTTGGTGTTCTGTGTCTCTGCATGTATGTTATGAGAGTGCCTGTGGGAATGCTTTCCCACTATTGAAACAAATCTTTAAGAAGGACTAAAGGATCCACTTGAGTTCTTCATAGAGGGGGGTGGTACTAAGCTTGAAACCTGGCACCACAACACACTCACATGCCCGATGGACCATGACCATCAACCCCCGCTAAAGGAAGTAGCTATTCAGAGCTAGAGAGCTCTTCATTTGTTTCCCAAGCTTTAAAACAATCACTGTTGTGTTTAGGATGTTTGTAGCTTAATGGTTCTGGGCTGATTATTTAAAGACTGTATGTATGTATGTATAATCTCAAATCATTTGAAGATGCTGCATAAATTGTTCTGCGAAAAGGTCTCTGAAATGTATAGTAAATTGTTTGAGGTTTGTATAGTATTTCTAAAAGCTATAGTGCTAAAGCAATTTTAGGGTGAAGGGTTTGTTAAAATCCCTAACCAGTATGACCAATAGTGATGCTTGCTTTAGCAAATTACAATTTGGAGTGTAAATAGTCCTGCTTTGTTCATACAGAGTAAGCTACATGAATGATACCTCAAATTGTGTGGCTTGTTGAGCATAAGTGTGCTATTATTTTCTGAGTGGTCATACTTATGATTTTCACCAGGTGGACATTTAAAACAGATGAAAAAATAATAATATAGACTTGCACTGAAGGAGGAAACACTGCAATGGATCCTTTTTTTGTCTTGTTTTCCTTGTCTGGCTATCACCTGACCAAGCTCAATTTAAGATTGAACATTGGTTTGGGGAGTCTGCTATGTATTTTCTACTGCACAAGAGGTGTGATCGACGAGCATAATTCAAATGACTCTGTACACAATTGGATAGTTCTTCAACCAATCAGTCCACAAGAGGTGTGATAAACAAGCATAATTAAAATGACTCTGTACGCAATTGGATAGTTCTTCAACCAATCAGACCACAAGAGGGGTGAACACCGGACAACAATGTTTAAGCATTGTGCATGCTAACACTGACCTTTTTTTTGTTGTTGAAATGGATGTCAATGGAGGAGAGACTTCACTACACAAAATAAACTGCTTTTGTGAGGAAATATTTTAGTATTTGAATTGACAGCCCATCAGCTAATCGTCAACAAGTATGCTCTTAAATATTCATTTTGGATTGATCTATTTTATAAGACAAGTCAACTGCGCAACAGGTATGATTCAGTTTATGGCACTTCTCATTCATTTCTATGGTATCCAAACAACTCCTAACAAAATTAAATGACGCCAAGGCTGTAATGTGATTATTTAAAGCAGTATTATTATTTTTAAATGGTAGAGCCACGAACCCTCATAACTCCCAATAATAAGACTCTCTGCTACTGTTCTTGTGTTACTTTTCTGAAACTGCTGGCTTTCACTAGGGCCTAGCACTGCTTGGTTAAAGCAAAAATCCAGATTATTTTTGGTCAAATCACGATTATGTAACACAGTTATTGGTGAGCGATATGATCAAAGTCTTATTTTATGATATGAGACGAGTTCACAGTTATTGATACTTCAGAAAAAAACTCATACTAGGTTAACTAATGTAAGAAAAAATGTATTCAAAATAATTACATAAAGCAAGGAAACAGTCAGCAATACAATAAGAACAAAGAAACTAATTACAAACAAAGCGGACAAATAAATACAACAGAATCAGGATAGTATTCAGATAAGTATAGCCTACACTCTTAGAAGAAAAGGTTCTGTCAGCGCTACCTATTTGGAACCCTTAAAATGTAATAAATAAAAGTATAGTTGAGTATACTCCAAAGACCCTTTTATGCTAAAATGGTTCTATAATGACAAGAAAGACCTTTTGGCACTTTAAAAGGGTTCTATATAGAACACTGCCAAAAAAAAAATGCATTTCTTATCAAAGAAAAAAATGCATTTCTTATCTTAGCAAAAACTCTCTTAAAGGGTTACTTCAGCGATTAGCATATGGCTTTGTATCAGTAGAAACCCTGGAGTATATTCAAATGATTGTGCTTTCCCCCCTCATATCCCCCTGAGACAAGAGGTTATTGCATTTTATTTCTGGAAAAATTCCTCATATGATGCAAAATGACGATATTTGCATCTTAGGAGGAATGTTTGGCCAAAGGCTAAAGACTACAGCCAGCAGAGGGAGCCATTTCCGCATGTTTTGAACCCGCACATGGGGGATGGGAGATCACACCCAGAGCTCAACTCGCAGCTACAGGCACTAATTTAAATGGAGCTATGGTGAGAAATGTAAGTCTTTTAACTTCTCAAATTAATTTCTATGAAATTTAAGCTTGCAAAGGCATGAACTGAAATGCGGCAGACTGAACTCGCGTTGTGAATGTATGCCGCGAGTGTAGTCGCGATTACCTCAGCTCTCATCACGAGAGCTCATCAGCTCATTTCTCTCACTCCTGCAGTTAGTGCTCAGTGCTGTGATACTCGCATGGTGACTCACTCATTATATTGAGCAGACACATTCAGTTTTTAATTGTAGTGTCTTCTCCAACTAAGTCACAGTAAACCAGTAGGTGGCTTTGGGAATGGCCTCACAGGGCAGCGAGGCATTCTGGGAATTGTAGTCTTTCATCCCCATGAGACAAAAATACATTTTCTGTCTTTTCTCAGTAGAAGGCACCAAATTTAAAAATAATTTTACATTTATACTACATTGATGACCCAGTTTAAATACAGATTCATCTTCCCAGCGCTGAAGTACCCCTTTATTTTTTATTTATTTTCTCCCAAAATAAGACAATTAATTTTGCTTGTCTAGTAAATACTTCTTGTTTTGAGAATGTTTAGATGTTTGGACTAGAAACAAGACAAAAATACTAAGTAAGAAAAGCATTTTTTGCAGTGAACCTTTTAGGGGTTCCAACTACGTAGTGCCGATAGAACCTTTTAAGGTTCTATATGGAACCTTTTCTTCTAAGAGTGTACTACATCAAAACATATAATAATTGTAAAATAACAATGCACATAACACTGCATAGTCTTACTAAACACATTACATCTATATAAATTAATCCTTATTAAAGCTACTTAAAGGCCAGCTGAAGTGCCTTGAAACGCGCTGCATTTTTCAATGGGTTGACGTGATATATTATATTATATTATATTATATTATATTATATTATATTATATTATATTATATTATATTATATTTTCTTTATAATCTTTGGAAGCCAAAAACGAAAATCAATTGACCATATGCACAGTTAATTTGATAGCTTTCATTCTGTACTCACTATATAGACACAAAAATATTAATGTTTGAATTTTTAATGTAATGTTTGTATTTTAATACACTTATCACACTTACCTAATTTGCCAATAAACCATTTTTATTGATTGCAATAATGACGAAGCCAATGGGAACATTGTAATAATGCTGCCTTCATGTGCTTTCGGAATTATCGTAAACACAAGTTTCCTAGGCAAAAATTGCACATAACTGCCCTCACATTTTTAAACTTGAATGTAATAACATCTTCAGACGTCGTAATGATCAAATTTCGCGATATCATGGTAAGGCAGCATTAGAAACAGTGTCTGTAATTGGAAACAACATTTTTTTTCTTCTATTTTCAATTTGATGATAACCAAAAAACATTATTTGTTCAACCTTCTGAGATTGTAGCCATTTGTAAAACTACGTTTTCAAATTATGTCATTTTTATCAAATAATGTATATCATAAATACCGTTTTGGCTCCTTGGTGTGTCATGACTCGTGACGTGGTGACGGATCGCTGTGCCTCAGTTCAAGCAACATACAGCACGGAGTGCACGTGCACAGATCGCCACTTCCACTTTACTGCTAGAAGTTATCCTTACCTATAGCACGAAATAGCCTACACATCAATGCACATCAGAACAGAAGGTATGTTGAAACTGATACAGTACAGCTAACTGAAATGTATCATCTCTCACGTAGCCTATTCACGTTTCAACCACGGAAAGTCAACAGCTTGTAAAAACATGTCACATAATATTTAAATGGGGATAACACGTGCCGTTTCTGACAATCTCATGTTAATCTTGAATACCTATAGATTAGAATTGCATCTTTCATATGTCCGAATTGTCTGTATACCCCCAGATTTAATGTTAATGCTATAGACCCCCCATTTAATGTTAATGTTACCTCAGAAAAGCCATTCATTGTCAGTTAATTAGCTATTGGAGAGAGAGAGAGAGAGAGAGAGAGAGAGAGAGAGAGAGAGAGAGAGAGAGAGAGAGAGAGAGAGAGAGAGAGAGCATCTGTTAAGGTATTATATTTGTGCACAAATCTGTCATAAATTTTTTTTTTGACAGCCACCATTCAAATGTTGAAAGCTGCTTTATGCACGTTTAAAAGCTGAATTATGTGCAAATTTAAATGTTTGTATAAGGGACAACTTTAAGTGCTCATTATTAAATCAATTATATTATATTTATAGTAATACTAAATGTAATATACGCTAGCAATTGAATTATGTTTGGGTTCTGTTAATTTTAACATTTAATATTAGAGTAATGTAAGTGAGATGGTTCCCTGTATAGTTAGCTAATGAGTATGTTCCCTTAGAAATATTGACATAAACTTAATGTTTCCATTTGAACTATTTCCAAATGAATCTATATGAATCAAATAGTGAAATCTGTCTCAAAAGTGCAAGTATTCCTCACAGCTGCTTGTGACATCAAAACAATATGTATTGTATAAAACACAATATAAATAAAAGTGACTTGCCTGAACATTTTCTTTATACATTTTTAAATTCCAGTTTAGTATTTTGATTGTTTTGATGACACGGTATTAAATGCACTCGTTGCTGAATCATTTTGTTAGATGCCATAGTGGAGGGACACAATTAAATATTAAAAGTGCTCTTCTAACAGCTGTAAGGCCACTGATCCATAAACCCGACACTTGGGTATAGCCGGGAAAAACTCCAAACGCAGCAAATCCAGAGAGCCGTGCGTGGGGACGAGTCCTGCAGGCAAAGTGACCTACACAACGTGTTTTATTATGACTTTTGCATTATCTGAAAGTAAGCCGCGTTTCCTGAGATTCTGAGTTGAGTGAGTTCGCTATTAATCGCATTCTATGGATTAAGATATTCAGAGAAGCCGGAGAGAGAAGAGAGATAAAGTGTATGTCAGGATGTTGTGACTCAGCGGGGAAAGTGGCCCTGCAGTGGCGACTTAGAGAAGCGCTGTCAGGAGCCATAGACTAAAGCTGATAAAACACATCATTTATTTAGACACACACACACAAAATAGATCAATCTTCTAAAACAATCAGCAGAATACTCCTGAAAAAGTAGTTTCATTTTGGGCTACGTGCCCAAACTTTTCCAGTCAAACTGTGATCCCTCCTGCCAAGCTGTCGCTGTCAGTAATTACTATCATTAGAAAGTCTTCATTCCAGTCTAGGAGAGATGTGTGTTACACTATGTTTAACATCTCAGTCGTTTCAGATGTATATGCTTCAGTCACTCAACATGAGCTGAAAGGGAATTTTAAGGCAGATTCCGAATCCCCTGTTGGTTGCTACCGCAAAACGAACTATATGCTAAGGGCTTTTCCGGTAAATAAGTTAGCATACAGGAAGACCTCTCCACCAATTTTCATTACTTGTAACATTTTGTTTTACGTTTGATTCTATTTATTTTTGTTGTCTTTAATCTCAGTGTTGAATCTCATTTCCATTATTGTAATACAGTATTTTTGTACAATGATTGTTTGATGATCTGCATAAATGGAGTAAAGCACTACTATGAATTATACACTTTTTAGTTTTTTTAAACTTTAATACCTTACAATAAAAAATATGTATTCATATATTTTAAATGAACTAATTTGATGTTTTCTTTTGCGTTTCACAGAAGACAGAAGATCAGGTGAGGGTGAGTAAATAATTGAAGACTTCAGATACAAAAGCCTCTAAGTCCGTCTGACGGTTTTATTTAAAATAAGCATTTTTTGTCAGGCTCCTATGTATAGGTCTACCCAAGTACCGGTACTTCTGAATGGGCTGAGGCTGGGATTTAGTGGGTTTGAAGTGAAAGTGTTTGATGAACGTATACTATATGTAGAGAGCATTCACTCAGTATTGTTGTCTCGTTTTTTGACCAAAGTGGCTTTCGGAGGCTTTTGCATCTGAACTTTTCAATTGCAGATTCAAATAGTATGAATTGCAACTTTAATGGTGCTAAAAATAAGATTACATTTCTTTTTAGAAAAATATGCATTGTTTTTCATTTTTTGAAATGTGATCTGGATATTTCAGCATTGGAAAATGACATGAGCCACCTACGCAAATTTGGATGTCCAATTAAGTGCCACAATGAAATGTGTCAGAGCAGGTGTTCTTTGGTCATGTAAGTATATTTCCAATATATATTCTAGGACATAATGTTGTATCCGCCATCCATACACCTCCATGAGTTGACAATGAATATCAGCTGGAAGAGCCGTTTACATGCAGAAACCACATCACCCTGCATATCTTAGTGTTTTCATTTCCATTGTTTCAGCCTCTGAAATTTCCAATATATATTTTATATAATGTACCGGTAACAGTTTTTTTTTTAGCTGATTTATAAAAAGGCAAGGATACAAGTCCAATGGGACACTTTTATGGTATTTATTTGTCGATTTTGGCGATCAACAGCTTGACACTTTCATTATATTCAAAAGAGTTGGCAGAATATTCTTCAAAATGACATATTGTGTTTTGCGTAAGAAAGAAAGTCATACCGGTTTGGAACAATACAGGATGAGTGTACCTGGAGGAAGAATGAAATGTTCTCTCACGAAAGGTTTTGTATTTCCCTTGTATCTTTTTTCCACTGAAATAATCTGTGGCTGAATTTAAGCCTAAACCTAATTGACATAATTGACACCCCCTACTGTTGAGCTGCACTAGGAAAAAACATTCAGTGCTTGAATATTTGAATATTTTTATCATAATAATGTGTTAGCATCTAGTTTGAGACTCAGTTTGCTTTGTAAATGTGAGATGGCAGAGCTCTGTAGAGTGTAGAAGCGTTATGCAGCAGCGCTGCTCCTCCAAAACAGAAAAAAAAAACTACAAAGCTGTTCTTTTTTGCTCAGAAATGGATTCACTTGGCAGCGAGCGGGACTGCCAGACTGCTGAAATCTCTGCATATCACTATCACTTTCTCTCTGCATGCACACAGACAGACATACTCAAACATCTCTTCATTGATTTGATGCATGACTTATGCAACAGAATTGTTGTTTTGAAGGAGTCTGAAGAGGCTAGCCTACTTTATGAAATCACTTTCGGCAGGAGCGCCACACTCTGGCACACACACACACTACATTTGCTCATTCCTCTCATTATGATCTAACGCTGCTCTTTTACGCTTTCGCATTGATGCCTTTTAATGCAAATGTCATATTTTAGCATGCAGAGAAGAGGGAGACACTTTGGATTTGTGTGTTTGCTTGCAGGCATGTGCAACGTTGCAGCATATACCTGTGCTGCATATGTACGAATATTACAGCGCAGTGATGGCATCTTTAGTTTTCAGCTCCATACTCTTTCCATATTAATGAATATGAAGGCAAGGCTTTTGAAAGCTTGATGGGGCCTTGGAGTCTCTTACTAAAGCAGAATTTCTAACAGAGCTCTGCACCCATGGGCTTCGTCGCAGGGTAAAACGCAGTCTAACAAAGGTAGACTTCCTAAGCGGAGAGAGAACACATGCGTAGGAGGAAGAAAAATATAAGCACTCAGGATGCTTTAACGCTTATGGAGATAAACAGCTTCTGCATCACTGAACTCACAAATACTTTAGTTGTGTTCGCAGTGGTTTACATGGCTGCCATTTCTGGCTTGTCATTTGTTGCATGTTTTGGGTTCGAAAATGAATGTTTTTTGGGGACATGGTCCAAAATGTGATCGCCCCCCCAAAAGCAAAAAAAAATCCATAGCTACTTCATGTTAACTTCATATCATCATCTGGGAGTGATGTTAATGCGTTTATAATAGAGTGAGATCTTCGTCTCATTTAACGCTCATCTGACTGACAGATAGCCAGCATATGTGCTAGTCTAGTTATGGCGTACTGAGCCGTGGAGGAACTTCTTTAAATGCGCTGAGAGGACCACACTTGAAAAGCTAATTATTATCTCACAGCACTCTACAGCATCATATTCCATAAATGTAGCACCGTCAGGTCTTATACAAGGCCTTCCCGCATCTTAGGCTACTTATTCAAACTCCCACACATGGACACGCGTGTACAAAACGGGCCAATGCACAAACACGCATGCCGATGGAAAGAAGCTGGCTTGTGCACGCATGCATAAAATCACACAAATCCCAGCAGACATTTAGAATAACAACTTTGACGCATGATAATTAGCAAACGCTATTGTTTGCACGTGAACGTGCAGTTTTATTATATGCTGTAAATTCCATGCACACGTGCATTGTAATCTATACACACAATACACTCTCAGGCATCAACAAAGTGATCCGGGGTATTCAAGGCCAGCTCCTCCAGTCCAAACACAATGATTTCTTTAGCACACCCACATTAACACAAAGCCACACATCCTCAACTAATTTTCAGTCGACACAAAATAGGTTGCAATGGTCTTGGTCAGTCAAAAGTAGAGACCAAATATATATATATAAAATTGTAAATTATAAAAATTGTAAATATTAAGTACTAAAGTATTTAAATGCATTTTCCATTTATTTAAATACTTCATTACCCTTCTAGAAATGCATCTACAAAACATATGTGCATGAAATAAGTGCATCATCACATTTATTGACCTTTAATGACACACTCTCCAGTGCAACCCTGGACGACACAGACATTCTTTGCTTTTATCAGTGGTTGAGTTTGAAGTGAAAGTCCCTCCACTCTATCCTTTTCTATTCTGTAGTGTTCTCCAGTTTAACTACTTGTGCTAATTATCATTCCAAACGAGTAAAAGCCACACCTGTGTTGCGTGCAGAATATCAGATCATCATTAGGCTTTACAACCTCACATCTCACTATAACATTCATTGCTCCAACCTAACGCAACAGAGATATTAAAATTCAACGCAGACCCCCGACGCAATAAATTATGAATCATCCTGGTCTTTTCTCTGGTTATCTTACAGATCCAGGTGAAGTCTAAAGCACAGCTGCCACACCGCTGCTGAAGCTAACTGCAAGGATGCAAAAAAGAGAATAATTGTAAGTGAGTCTATTATTTGATGTTTATTATCCAAAGTGAGTTACAGGTAAAGGGATGGGGACAGTCCTCCTGATGATACCAGAAATGATGTACAATGATTCATGTTCAAACCTGCAACAACAAACCTCTTAAGTTAAGAAAACCCTCACAATGAAAGGGTTTTAACTGGGATATTTAACTACAAGGCAACGGCATCACTATTTTGTCAGATTTCCTAAACAACCACATGTAAATAAATATTGTTGCACAAAAATAAATGCAAGACCCAGACGTCCTACAAAACTTCTAGACTTCTTTTTTCAGGAGTATCCCCATCAGTTTCAACCTGCAATCTGCCATGCTTTGGAACACTGTGATGTTTTCTTGATCAATTTGTGGCAGGCCATTTCATTGAATTCATGACATTTTATGCATTAGATTAAACAGTTATATACCTATAAAACATTTTACCCAGTGAGTTTTGATTCACTTTGGAGTCCAACGTGGTTAAACACTTCTAAGCGTATTAAACGCGGTTGGGATGCGCTTAAGAGCATGCAAAGTTTTCTCTTGCAATCCTGGTGCTAGGAAATGTAATTTTAAACCTTTTAAACCCCATTTGTAAGTTTGAAACATGCGCAAATATTGTTTATGCGTTACCATATGACCATAAATAACTGATGTCACATCAGCTCTGATTTATGAAGCCCGACTCTGCACTTTAGCTTATCTACAGCATCATTTCTTTTTAGTTTTTGTATTCATTCCCATTCCATCTCGTCAGTGTTATAAAACAGCAGCAAAGCTCATTTAAAATTCTATGCAGGGAAAACATGCGTTACCTCTGTTAAATATTCCTTTTGTTGGCAGTCTTGCATTTTTCCTCTTCTTTGCCGTATTTCAAACTGTTCCTTAACTCTGTTTGTGTGGGTCCGCACGCGGGAAGCGCAGCAGAGAGGCTGACAACACTGCCCTCACTCATCAGAGAGTGAGCGAGCGAGCGAGAGAGTGAGCGCTAGAGAGAGGGAAAGCGAGAGGGAGGGAGAGAGAGAAATAGTGCCGTTGCTGTAGTAGAAAACACACACGTCTGGCGTTCGGGATGCTGCCTTGCCTCAGGATGCTTCTGTCTCCTAGCAACAACAATCGATCTGGAGAGGATGCAGTTTTTATTGGCCAAAGAGAGAAAACTCACCTTTAAACAATTAATACGAGTTGCACGCTCAAACGGATAAAGATCAGCTACCTAGATAATGCATTTGGGAGGGTGGGCGGTAGAGAGAGAGAGAGAGGGAGAGAGGGAGAGAGGGGGAGAGAGAGAGAGAGAGAGAGAGAGAGAGAGAGAGAGAGAGAGAGAGAGAGAGAGAGAGAGAGAGAGAGAGAGAGAGAGAGAGAGAGAGAGAGAGAGAGAGAGAGAGAGAGAGAGAGAGAGAGAGATCAACAAGCATTACCTACAGGAGCACATGGTCAGGGTCTCAGGTGTGCTATGATTCTGTCTGCCATCATATCAGTCATAATTGGGCATTAGTTTTATTAATGCATAGATCAACATGAATTGCATATGTACACTTTGCATATCTACGATCTATTAAAAACATGTTTAAACACTGATGGGTTTTGAGTGGGGGTGTCAGCGGCTCTGTGTGAATTGAGCTCAGCCCACCGACAGCAGTGCGCAGTGATGTTAGATATGCATCCAGATCATTTTCATTCCGCATACAAACACATCTCCGAGAGTATTAATTATGCGCGGAGAGAGACCATGGTCATTTCAATTTAAGGTAATTGTTTGGATAACCAATTTAACATCCACAATCCGTCATCCTTATTGTGTGTGGCTACACTCCTGTCTCATTATGCTGACCCTATTGAGACTTCCGGACACTTGTGGACACTTGAGCATGTTGCGCTTTACAGTCGTGCAGTTAGATTCCTGTCCTTCAATACTAATCCATTCCGTCTGACGTGATGTCAACGAGGTCTGTCGGGTGTCATTAAAATGCAAGTATTTAAGCCTGTGGTTCCCCTCGAATGGGCCGCAATTGGACAGGGCAAAGGCGCATGCATGGCTGCACTTGTGTGTGTGTGGCACTCTGCTTTGTCCACACTTAACGGCATTATACAAAATGTTTGTGTGTTGTGGAAAATTGTAATTGATTCACTCCTAATTATTTATGCCTATTTTTAACCGGTTAAGTATAGAATGGCATTCAGAAATGTGGATGTTTCATTTCTGTATTGTAAGAAACCATGTACTGATTGTGTTTGTGTGTGTGAGCGATTAACTAGTTGGCATGCACAATGTGGTGTTTAGCTGTTGTACAAGCGCTGATGTGAGCTATTAATGCACACGGATCACAGAAAAAAAAAAAAGAAAAAAAAAAAAAAGAAAAAAAAAAAAAAAATATATATATATATATATGTATATATGTGTGTGTGTGTGTGTGTGTGTGTGTTACTTAGCTACATGTGGACATATGACAGACTTCTAAATAAATTAAAGATTAAAAGATATTACTGTTTTTAACTGAAGAATTTATTCTAAATAACATTTTTTTATACTCATTATTTATATAAATATATTCTTTGTCTCTCTCTTAAAGGTCCCATTCTTCACGTGTTTTCGAAGCTTTGATTGTGTTTACAGTGTGCAATATAACATGAGTTCATGTTTCAGGTGTAAAAAAACACTGTATTTTTCACACAATTTACTTATCTGTACAGCGCTGTTTTCTCCGTCCTAAAAACGGCCTGATGATTTCCTGGTTATATGAAGTCCCTCCTTCAGAAACAGGTAACGAGTTCTGATTGGGCCAGCGCTTCAAGACCACTCCCCCTATTTTGCTTGTACTTGTGGGGGAAGGGTTAGTCAACAAACGGTTCTAGTGACGTCATTACATCCCTGCACTTCCTGCTGTAGTCCAAACCGGCCGTTTGCTGTAGGCTTTGAAAGGGAACTTCTGTTAAATAAATATCTCGCTTGGCATTGAATTTGAGCTTTATAATTTTACAGGTATTATTTATGCTCTAACAGCAACATTTCACACTAACTAAAGTTTGAAAGATGGAATTGTGAAGAACAGGACCTTTAACCCTAATCAAAAGTCCTGTGTATTTTTTGTAGATATAAAAATGTTTTTTTTAACATGTAAATTCATATTTCTCTTGACAGGACATCCTGATTGTTAGATATTATTTAACTTTTGAGTAAAAGGTTGCCCCTAAACCACACACACACACACACACACACACACACACACACACACACACACACACACACACACACACACACACACACACACACACACACACACACACACACACACTTTCCATAGGCGTAATGGATTTTACACTGTACATTCTACACCCTACACTGCCTCTGCCTCTAAACCTTTTATGGGACCCCCTTCCTAAAATCCATCTATATGTGACCCTGGACGACAAAACCAGTCATAAGGGTCACTTTTTTAAATAAAAATGTGTATATATATCTTCATGGCACATTATATTTACCTAATATCCTAATGATTTTTGCCATATAAGAAAAATGTATAATTTTTACCCACACAGTGTACTGTTAGCTATTGCCACTTATGATTTGTGGTCCAGGGTCACACATTTGTATGAAAAAACATTTAAACTGTTAGACATGTATGAAAAAACATTTAAACTGTTAGATAAATAGTAAGTGTGACAATATAAATACAACATATTGTTTCAAAACTTAAATTGACTTTACTTAATGTTGGATGTATAAACCTGAAGAAATGTTTTTTTTTTTTTTAATTAAAAATTATTTGTATAAGCAATTTTCACAATTTCAGGTTTCACTGTCCTTATGGGGACATTTAGAACCCACAATGTAATACAGTGCCTTGCAAAAGTATTCAGCCCCCTTGAACTTTGCAACCTTTTGCCACATTCCAGGCTTCAAACATAATGATATAAAACTGTAATTTTTTTGTGAAGAATCAACAACAAGTGGGACATAATCATGAAGTGGAACGGAATTTATTGGATATTTCAAACTTTTTTAACAAATCAAAAACTGAAAAATTGGGCATGCAAAATTATTCGGCCCCCTTAAGTTAATACTTTGTTGCGCCACCTTTTGCTGCGATTACAGCTGTAAGTCGCTTAGGGTATGTCTCTATCAGTTTTGCACATCGAGAGACTGAAATTTCTGCCCATTCCTCTTTGCAGAACAGCTCGAGCTCAGTGAGGTTGGATAGAGAGCGTTTGTGAACAACAGTTTTCAGTTCTTTCCACAGATTCTCGATTGGATTTAGGTCTGGACTTTGACTTGGCCATTCTAACACCTGGATATGTTTATTTTTGAACCATTCCATTGTAGATTTTGCTTTATGTTTTGGATCATTGTCTTGTTGGAGGACAAATCTCCGTCCCAGTCTCAGGTCGTCTGCAGACTCCATCAGGTTTTCTTCCAGAATGGTCCTGTATTTGGCTCCATCCATCTTCCCATCAATTTTAACCATCTTCCCTGTCCCTGCTGAAGAAAAGCAGGCCCAAACCATGATGCTGCCACCACCATGTTTGACAGTGGGGATGGTGTGTTCAGGATGATGAGCTGTGTTGCTTTTACACCAAACATAACGTTTTGCATTGTTGCCAAATGTTCAGTTTTGGTTTCATCTGACCAGAGCACCTTCTTCCACATGTTCAGGTGTGTCTTCCAGGTGGCTTGTGGCAAACTTTAAACAACACTTTTTATGGATATCTTTAAGAAATGGCTTTCTTCTTGCCACTCTTCCATAAAGACAAGATTTGTGCAGTATACGACTGATTGTTGTCCTTTGGACAGAGTCTTCCACCTCAGCTGTAGATCTCGGCAGTTCATCCAGAGTGATCATGGGGCTCTTTGCTGCATCTCTGATCAGTCTTCTCCTTGTATGAGCTAAAAGTTTAGAGGGACGGCCAGGTCTTGGTAGATTTGCAGTTGTCTGATACTCCTTCCATTTCAATATTATCGCTTGCACAGTGCTCCTTGGGATGTTTAAAGCTTGAGAAATCTTTTTGGATCCAAATTTCGGCTTTAAACTTCTCCACAACAGTATCTCGGACCTGCCTGGTGTGTTCCTTGTTCTTCATGATGCTCTCTGCACTTTAAATGGACCTCTGAGACTATCACAGTGCAGGTGCATTTATACAGAGACTTGATTACACACAGGTGGATTCTATTTATCATCATTAGTCATTTAGGTCAACATTGGATCATTCAGAGATCCTCACTGAACTTCTGGAGAGAGTTTGCTGCACTGAAAGTAAAGGGGCCGAATAATTTTGCACGCCCAATTTTTCAGTTTTTGTCAAACTTTAAAAAAAAAAAAAAACAGTTTCACAAAAAATTACAGTTTATATCATTATGTTTGAAGCCTGAAATGTGGCAAAAGGTCGCAAAGTTCAAGGGGGCCGAATACTTTCGCAAGGCACTGTATAAACCTGTAAACACACGCATGCACACACACCCGCCCACACACACACACACACACACACACACACACACACACACACACACACACACACACACACACACACACACACACACACACACACACACACACACACACACACACACACACAGTCCATGTGATATTTTAAATGAGTATGTCTTTATGTGAAGGTTTGATTTTTTTTTACATTGGTGACATGATTTAGATTTTTATATGTGTTCATAAATTATATTTTACATTAGAGTTAATATTATGCATTTTTCGTCATAAAAATAGGGAAAGTGGTGCGACCCAGTCTTGAAACAATGTTTATGCCATTTTTATGGTGACCTCCAATAGTTTTTTTTTTGTGATGATTAATGTGCATCAAGGGAAAGGGGATAGGCAGCATTTATTAATACCACGCCGGGTCTGCCACTAAACAAATAAGACTTGAGAGGAATTATTTGAGCAAGGACCCTCCGGGGTGTGCTGTTAGACCCCCTCCCCTCCCCTCCTCTTTCTATCCTTCTTTCTCACTTTCTCTCTTGTTCTGTCCTCTAAAAGTGACAGATAATCTAACAGACCGTTTACAGCCACATATGAGATTTACAAATGTCCCAGTGATATTGCATGGGGAAACATGTTGTTGGGAATGAGTAGTGACTTCCAGATGGAAGACTTTTATTAGTCGCTACCGATGTGAATTATGTAACCTCTCTGTCATTGCTTAATATCTCTATTGAGGCATGTAATCGTCAATTTCATAAGTCCTTTCTGGGTGTTCTGAGGTGGAATATGTTGTGTTTATACAAATGAATATGTGGATACATGTATACTGATCTATAAATAGTTTTTTGAGCAAAGCTTTACTAATAATACAGTGCATATTACTGTGACTAATTAACATGTTTCATCTAAGACCCCATTATATCAAAACTGGAGTTTTTTTTTTTTTGTTGCTTTTTAGTTAAAGGGGGGGTGAAACACTCAGTTTCAGTCAGTGTCATGTCAATCTTGAGTACCTATAGAGTAGCATTGCATCCTGCATATCTCCGAAAAGTCTTTATTTTTTTAATAATTATATAAGAAAGATGCGCTGTTCCGAGTCTTTCCGAAAAAAGCCGAGCGGGTGGGGGCGTGTCGTGTGAGCGGAGCTAAATAATGACGTGTGCAGCAGCGCGCTGTGTGTTGAGTCGAGTCCGTCATCCCTAACAGCGGGAAAAAAAACTTTATTCAAAATAAAAATATGGCTTTTAATCAGATACAGCCATACATCTATGATCCGGAATCAGACCCAGAGGCTGCAGTTGAACAGGAGCAGCAGCAAAAACGACTAGAGCAGGACGTCTGTATGTGGTACAAGTTATACACTAACTATATAATATGCTTAGCGGCTTGTGTTATTTACATATTTATACTTGAATTATATCGTCGTATTTTTGTCTTTGAAGGTGTACATGTGGGAAGTGCAGTTGTGCACGTGTGTTTGTGTGTTTACGCGTGGTTTGTGTAGACAGTATGCGGACTAAAAAACACAGACATTTGAAGCAGTCTCACTCACCCTTCTAACGTTGGGACTGCTCCATCCTTCAGCATTAGGCGATTGGGAAAATGCGGCGTCGAGCTGGGCCTTGTGAAACAGTCGGCACCGAAATGCAGCGAACAGATATAAACATTCGCGCAACTCAGTTGCTGATCCGGAAAAGCAAATTACATCCACTGTTGCCTTAACGCGGGGTTTTGGAGAATCTGTGCAAGACTGTCTTGGTCTGGCAACCAAAAACGCACTTTTTTGGTGACATTATGTGTAATTGTCACCTGTCCAGCAATCTACAAACCAGCGCTTTGATGGGCGTAGGCTGTTGCTTTCGCTCTCTCCCTCTCTCTCTCTCTCTCACGCGCTTCCGGTAGAATTGTCCGTAAGGCCCATACAAGGAAATTCCGCCCCCACTAACGTCAATGGGAACGCATGATCTCAAAAAACTTGCCGAAACTTATGACTAACCGGAAGTAGTATTTTTGACAAAGAAATACTCCCATCAAACGTCCACCTTAACTTTTGAAACTTTGTCTATGTTTAGTATGGGATTCCAAGTCTTTAACAGTGTAAAAAGATCAGTATGCATGAAACAGCATTTCACCCCCCCTTTAATGAATGTCTGTTAGTTTTGAGGTCTATAGTGTACTTCTTAAAGTTAATAAAATGTATAAATTGTACCTCCGATTTCACAGACAAGGCTTAAGCTGCTATGTAACCGCCGCTGGAGCGATTGACATACAAAAACACGGTTTGCGAGCGCTGGGACTTTTATCATGACGGGACGGGACACATTCGCCAGGCGCCTGCACTGATCCGCTCTTCCGGTTATAATTATCAGGTAATGCAGCTCTGTTTATCATATTAGATACATTTATTTGTGTTTAAAATTATGTTATGACGTTACTCCGTGCGTTCACTTGTTCACACTGCTAAGAGTAAAGCGCTCATGCCAAATAAAACCCAAAACCGAGGGTAGCGCAGATATGACGCAATTAACAGGCGACTTCCTCAGATGCTATGCTGAAACATCCCGGCCCTTAGTTAAAATAGCAATTTTCTCACAATTTACAAATAGTTGGAAACATTTGGGATATTGTAGGTACTCAATTGAACAAAATATATAACATCGGCCTAGTGGTTTTTGGATATTTAGCAAAAATACTACATAGTGCACCTTTAATATATATATCAAGATAAAAGGCATGTTGATACTACAGCTAAATGTGACCCAAATGTAGACATATCAGAATAATAGTGTAGAGCAAAAATTACATTGAGTCTGAAAATAGAAATTAATTGGATCAATATTTTTGCTATGTAATGTCAGTAATTTTTTATTTTTTTTAACAGTCAGGAAAGAGGAATGGCCACTTTGGTTTATTGTGTATATTTAGACGAAGAATGTAAACAACACAGAGAGAGAGAGAGAGAGAGAGAGAGAGAGAGGTCGTTGTTGCGGTCGGTGTGGGAAGTATCTGAACATCTCAACAAAGCGCAACAATCAGTGCTTAACTGGATTGCCCTTGACCTCCTCTCGCTTCATTTGAATAAAAGGGAGTGTTATGATCAGCCTGTCAATCAAAGCTGTTTCCCAGTGTAGTTTCTCAGAGCCCTGCTGCTGGTACCGCAGCTTTGATGGATGCCTCTAAAGCAACAGCCTCCTCTCCACACTGGGCCTCTGAAGAAAAGAGGCTTTGTACGTTTGCATGCATGTATGCTGGACAGAACTGCTTTGTTTGGTCAAATGCCTCTCTCTCTTTCTCTCACACACACACGCACAAATGTACACACAAACACTCATACGCTGTAGGGCCAGATCTTTCGTGCCAGGTGCATATCCATACTGTCCATCTGAGTTGTTGGTAAATGACAGGTGGGAAAAGGAAGTAAAAAGTGATTTTTTGGAAGATACATAGGGAGGAGAGAAACGAGCAGAAACAAGGAGGTTGGAAAAGTGGAAATTTGGTTTAAAAAAAAAACAAGGAGAAAAGGAAATGAAGAGAAACTACATAAAAGGTTGGGGCAGGAAGGAAAAGGGAGGATCGGGAGAGAAAAAAGTGAGAGGAGGGAAACAGAGGAAGGAGTAGAAAAAAGGAAGTTGGTAATGAAAAGTGAAAATTTGGTAAGAAAAGGAATATACATTGAATAAAAAGGAAGTAAGAATTGGAATGTAAAGGAAAGGAAGGAAAACAGGATATAAAAAGGAAGGAAGGAAGGAAGGAAGGAAGGAAGGAAGGAAGGAAGGAAGGAAGGAAGGAAGGATGGAAGGAAGGAAGGAAGGAAGGAAGGAAGGAAGGAAGGAAGGAAGGAAGGAAGGAAGGAAGGAAGGAAGGAAGGAAAAAAAGGGGGAAATAAGAGGAAGGAAGTAGGAAATAGAGGAAAGTTGGAAAAGAGGAAAAGAGATGGGGAAGGAAAGAATAATTGAAGGAAGGATTTGAAAAGATGAGGAGGAAGGAAAGCAAAGTTATGTAAAAAAAAGTAATGAATGACAGACGAAAAAAAGGAAGGAAATAAAAATTAATGTTCATTGTTTTTAGAAAATAATGACAGAAATAAATAAATGAAGGAGACAAAAAAGGATCAGAAAGGAAAGCATAGTTATGAAGAATAATGGAAATAAATGCCAGAGAAGGAAAAATATAAGGCAAAAAGGAGAAGGAAAAGTAAAGAAGGATATAAAAGTAAAGCAATAAATGAAGGAAATAAAAAAGTATGAGGAAGGAAAGCAAAGTTATGTAAAAGAAAGGATGGGAAGACAGGAAAAGAAAAGGGAGGAAGCAAAAAGGGAGGAAAAGGGGAAGGAAGGAAGAAAGCAAGAGAGAAATTAAGAAAGTACATGAAAAAAGGATAAAGCAAAGTTATGTAAGAGGAAGGAAGAAATTACGGGAATTTAGGCAGCAAAAAGGGATGAGGAAAAAGAAGGAATGAAGGATGAAATAAATAAATGAAGGAAATAAAGGATGAGTAAGGAAAACAAAGTTATGTAAAAGAAAGGAAAGAAGCATAAGGGGAGGAAAAGAAAGGAGGAAAGAAAGAAATGAAGCAAGGAATTAAACAATGAAGGAGAGCAAAGTTAAGCCTGTATTGTAAAGTTATATACAAGAAAGGAAGGACTTGTGCATATGTAGATAGCAAGTAAATAAAAGAAAGAAAGACATTAGTAAAAAACTGGAAATTAAATGGAAAGGAAAATGGAAAGAAAGGGGAAGGAGAAGCCATCCCTCTTACATGTCTCCCCACAGACGTTTTCATGCGCAGAATTGGAGTCTGAGAGAGAGAGAGAGAGAGAGAGAGAGAGAGAGAGAGAGAGAGAGAGAGAGAGAGAGAGAGAGAGAGAGAGAGAGAGAGAGAGAGAGAGAGAGAGAGAGAGAGAGAGAGAGAGAGAGAGAGAGAGAGAGAGAGAGAGCGAGAGAGAGAGAAAGAGAGCAAGAGCAAGACAGTGAAAAAGAGTTTAACACTTCCCCCACATAGGGTGAGTCCATCTGTTCCCCCTCTGTAGACATGCATGGCCTTAATGTTCAGCGCAGTCCATGTATTAATACGATTATCAATGGCTCATTTATCAACTGCACAATGGCAGCTATGCTCCACTGATTGATTACTGTTCAGTGTATGCACACGCATACACAGCCACTGAGGCCTTTCAGAGCATCAGATCCACCAGAAATAACCTATCAATAGAAACCTAGAAGCTAAACCTAAAAGCTTTTGAACATGTTGACGAAACATTTAACCATATGCAGCTTATTTTCAGAGATAGTTCGTTACATGCCACCACTGACTGAAGAAATGACAAGATTAAGAGTCACCTTGACAAGATATATGAAGTGCTATTTTTGAAAACGTACACTGTTTCAGCATTGACTAATCTAATGTGTCTAATGTTCACAAAAGAACAACTTAACAACTGAGTGGACTAGATCTCTCCATAAGCTTCAAACCTGTTGCTTGTTGTCTGTAGCCGGGACGTGTGAAGGTGAGATGTCATGTGTCTGCTAATTTAGGGACTTTTTATGGCAGTGACTGCGGGGCTGAATGATAATTAGTTTTTGTAACGGAGGCATGGACACCAGACTGAGGCAGTAAAACTCAACAGCTCTCAAATTATGTCAATGACCTTAAAGAAAAGTCTAGATCTTAAGCTTGTTTCCTGTTTCACGTGTCACATCAAACTTTTTTTTGCTCTGCGTTGCGTGTAACTGTCGCAGGCCAGTAAGAGCTGTGCTTGTAAACCTCAAACCCCTGATCTTAAGATGTGCTCTAGCGACTGACACTAGAGGCAGGGGTTTTAGCAACCTTGTTAGAGGTTTCCACATAAGGCTGTAACATAACAGCCTTATACAGGCTTTGTCTTGACACTTAAAATTGAGCTCAGGTGCATCCTGTTTCCACTTATTATCCTTAAGATGTTTCTACAACTTTGACTTGTGGTGAATTTACTTAATTAGACATGATTTGGAAAGACCCACTGTAATAAAGCTCATAGAACTGGGAAGGAAGGAGGCGGGAACCGGAGATCGCTCAACAACTTTAATTTAATAAATAAATAAAACAAAAGTAAACCGCGGGCAGCCCCTCTCGGACGACTGCCCGCACACACATAACAAAACACAAACAAAACTCAACGTAAAGTCCAGGCCTGGTCCTCTCTCGTTTTCCACCTTTTATACTCGCGTCACTCAGGCAGCTGGCGCTCATTATCACTCCCCACCACCCCCTCGCCTCGCTGCTTGCCACATACCCCCATCGCCCCTCGCAGGCCGAGGGGTACTCCCGAGACTGCGCTCTACTCCCCTCCTCCCCTCTCCCGGGGGGGGCCCGATCACGGCCGCCGCGGCACCTGGGGAGCCGGGAGCACGAGGAGTGACAGAACGAGAGAGGGGAGAGAGAAAAAAAAAAATCTGGTCCGGTTCCCCCGACTCACTGCCGCTCGGTCCTCACAAGCCGAGAGGCTCTTCCTCGTGGTGCCATGCGATGGTGCTGGACACCCGGGGCCGGCAGTGGCTCCTCCAATTGAGGGCAGTAGGCAGCAAACCCCGTGCTCCCTGCTCCTCCCCATCATGGCGGACGGCAGCAGGCTCCAGCCCACGGCGAACACCGGGACTCCTCCGCTCCCTCCAGGACGGCCTCCACCCCACCTCGACCCAGGGGCATGTCAGGGAGCTCTCCGTCCCACCGGTCTTCACTCGCTCTAGCACCACCGCCTCGGCAGCCACTCACGGCCCTTCTCCATTCGTGCTGCCCAAACTCATAACATCATAACGATGCATAACATTAGTTGTCAAATGTCAACAGAACTCAAATGCACTGTGTTGCCAAGTCTGCGGTTTTCCATGTCAGCGGGTTGAAGCGACCTCAATGATGTGATATATAGACCCAGGAATGCGAATTTAGCAGGCAACCTTGCCAAAATAACACATTTTACCCCCCAAATGCCATTTTTTCAAAAATGATTTTTGTAGTTGGCAGGTTTTGTTGTAAAAACTTGGCAACCCTGTCGGTACGCACGCTGGAACGTAACAAGAAAAAGATGAGTGTAAACAATCTTTGCCGGTGTTGTAAAAAAATAACTTAAGGATACACAGAGTACTTACCAACACGATCATCATTCCTGAGAGAAACAGTAAAGGTGAATGCATATACCAACAAGTTTTCCGTCTAGGATTAGAACAAATTCAACCAAGCGCCTTTGTTGACGTGAAATTAATACAATACTGTTGATCATCTGTCCATTATCGTCTAAAGCCCGCCCTGACAATTTCATTGGTCCGAACAATTTCTGTTCGGGCATAATTACTCCTCTATGGATCAAGTCCAGACCGAACTTCCCGAGCTCAAATGTTGTGGGCAGGGCTGAGTTCAGCTGGCATCCAGGCTAATATAATATAGTATCAACATTAAAAACAAGAACTCACACAGTGTTTTTGTATCGAAAAGTTTTTGAGTCTTAAATCGATCTCTATGCACATGTCTATGTCTGTCTATATTTGTGCTTCGTGCTAGTAAGTGCTAAAACCCTACTTTTACAAAGGTACGTTGTTGAGAATGGCACATGTAGTGTGGTTTGGTAAGGCAGCATAATCTGCATGCAAACTATCATATGCACACTGTTTGTGTGGATGCATTCACTGTTGATCGCGAAAGGGTTTTATGGGTTCAGAAAACACCTTAGCAACCACATAGCAATGCCTTGGCATCCACAAAACACTTGGTAGTGGTTGCTAGGGCAAACCTCCCCACACCTTAGCAACATTTAGAAAGGGCCTGGCAATCACTCACAAAACCTGATTGCTAGAGTTTTGTTGGTGATTGCCAGACCATTGCAATAGGTTTTGTGAACACCTTAGTAACCATATAGTAACAGCCATATAGCATATATAGAGTATAGAGTGTTGTTAGTGTGTGGTTATATGCAGTCGCTTGGGTTCAAAATCATAATGGTATGACTTGCAATCATACTGAAAGTTGTCATTGTCAAGCCTTAAATAAAAAACTTGTTTATCAAAATTGGCTCTGGTTGCTTTTTTCATAGCAAAGAGAGCAACATCCTTTTTGTGTGTCACTGGCCATCCGTACGGCTGCCTTTTAATAAAAGAACATCTGAAACTAGTGTCCCAAAATCCTTCAAGAGTTGGATTAGGATTATTTAAAGAATGTTGTTCCCTTTTTAATGAAGGTGATTCCAGTGTTTCTCAAAATGGGGAAGTGGAGTGTGAAGGGCCTCATTTAAACAGAGCCACCAGACACGCTTCAATGAGTGTTAATATGGTCTTTCATGCCACAGCATCTCTCTCTCTCTCTCTCTCTCTCTCTCTCTCTCTCTCTCTCTCTCTCTCTCTCTCTCTCTCTCTCTCTCTCTCTCTCTCTCTCTCTCTGCCATAAGCTAAGAAGATGTCAGCTTAACTGTGCTGTCTGATACTATGCATCTCTCAGACAAACACTGGCAAAAATTCATAAAACAAGTTCATGCAATATAATTTATGCAATTCTCACAGGTTAAAGGTACAAAAGGTACAAAAGTTTTGCATTAAAATATCCAAAAACCACTAGAACATTGTTATATATTTTGTTAACTTGCGTATTTGCATAATCTCACATATTTGTAACAGTTTAAATCCAGAGAAATCAGCAAATGTAGTACTAGTATGATAATGACAACATGGTGAATGTAGTCTTAATGCTGATAGGTCACATGATAATGACAACATGGTGGATGTAGTACTGACGCTGATAGGTCACATGATAATGACAACATGGCGACTGTAGTACTGATGCTGATAGGTCACATGATAATGACAACATGGTGGATGTAGTACTGACGCTGATAGGTCACATGATAATGACAACATGGTGAATGTAGTACTGACGCTGATAGGTCACATGATAATGACAACATGGCGAACATAGTACTGATGCTGATAGGTCACATGATAATGACAACATGGTGAATGTAGTACTGATGCTGATAGGTCACATGATAATGACAACATGGCGACTGTAGTACTGATGCTGATAGGCCACATGATAATGACAACATGGTGAATGTAGTACTGACGCTGATAGGTCACATGATAATGACAACATGGTGAATGTAGTACTGACGCTGATAGGTCACATGATAATGACAACATGGCGAACATAGTACTGATGCTGATAGGTCACATGATAATGACAACATGGCGACTGTAGTACTGATGCTGATAGGTCACATGATAATGACAACATGGTGGATGTAGTACTGACGCTGATAGGTCACATGATAATGACAACATGGTGAATGTAGTACTGACGCTGATAGGTCACATGATAATGACAACATGGCGAACATAGTACTGATGCTGATAGGTCACATGATAATGACAACATGGCGAATGTAGTGTTAATGCTGATAGGTCACATGATAATGACAACATGGCGAACATAGTACTGATGCTGATAGGTCACATCATAATGACAACATGGCGAATGTAGTGTTAATGCTGATAGGTCACATGATAATGACAACATGGCGAACATAGTACTGATGCTGATAGGTCACATCATAATGACAACATGGTGAATGTAGTGTTAATGCTGATAGGTCACATGATAATGACAACATGGCGAACATAGTACTGATGCTGATAGGTCACATCATAATGACAACATGGTGAATGTAGTACTGATGCTGATAGGTCACATGATAATGACAACATGGCGACTGTAGTACTGATGCTGATAGGTCACATGATAATGACAACATGGTGAATGTAGTACTGATGCTGATAGGTCACATGATCATGACAACATGGTGAATGTAGTACTGACGCTGATAGGTCACATGATAATGACAACATGGTGAATGACGTACTGACGCTGATAGGTCACATGATCATGACAACATGGTGAATGTAGTACTGATGCTGAAAGGTCACATGAAAAAATAGTTGTTTTTAATTATTGTATTCACTATGAAAAATTGAAGTAACTACTTTTAATTAACTAACTAACTATGAATAAAAATAAACACTGTTCAGATAATAGCCATAAGGCTGATACAATGTTGGAGAATATCCTTTTGAAATGCTGTAAACATTAAACAAAAGTAATAAATTATGTTTTACTGTTAAAAATAGGCCAACAGAGTGTGTTTTACTGTACATCTCAATAGCCAAGAGCATCATGCTGAAGAAAAGATGTATATTTGCTCCAACCATACCTTGCACTTCATCTATGCTGCACAAGGCAGGTTAGTGCGCAGATTTCAGGAGTGTGTCAGTCTGTGTCTGCAGTCCGTGTGCTTTCTTCCTCTTTATCCCGATCGAAACAATCGTTCCTAGCTAACCGGCACGGCCACCATTCATTAGTGCTTGACCACAGGAGCTCTGCTCATCAAACATTAACTCTCCATACTGAATTATTGATTAATCAGCGGCTCTGATGCAGCAGCTGTGCAGTGCTACAATTAGAAGCATAGAGAGGATAGTATACACAAAGAAATTTAGAGAATTTCTTTGATTTGTCGCCACCACTTGGATGCGACTTTGTGATTTCTGTGGGAATGTGAGCGTGTTTACCTGTCTGCAGGTAACAGTTACAGATGTGCTGACTGGTATAACATGCACTGAGGGATCGTGGCTGAATTGAGGAGATTTGTCTAGCTGTCCAAGTTGTCGATGTTCTTTGCTCACACAGATCTGATAAATTTGTCCTCATGCTGTGAGGAGTTTACAGGCCACTTCTTCCGTGCCGCAGGGTTAATGTGCCACCTGTGGTGGAGCGGTTCAGACCCAGAGAGGGTCATTAACTTCTGGAGGTGACCCACAGTGTGGAGGCCTGAGCTGGATGCTCAAGCCTGGAGAGAGTGTGCTGTCCTGGGCTTGCACGGCTGCCTCCGTTCCTCTGATGCCCATGGAGGAGACATCTGCCACCCCGGCTGTCTTCTCTTTGCTCTCTTTATCACTTTACCTGGATTTTGATTGTTAACTCGATCTGTCTGTCTATATCTATCTATCTATCTATCTATCTATCTATCTATCTATCTATCTATCTATCTATCTATCTATCTATCTATCTATCTATCTATCTATCTATCTATCTATCTATCTATCATGTATTCAATTGATCAGTAAGAGTTTCTATCTATCTACAGTGGGGCAAAAAAGTATTTAGTCAGCCACTTATTGTGCAAGTTCTCCCACTTAAAAAGAAAGATGACAGAGGCCTGTAATTTTCATCATAAAAACATTTAAACTATGAAAGACAGAATGAGAAAAAAAAAAATTCAGAAAATCACATTGTGGTGGAAAAAAAGTATTTGGTCACATACAGAAAAAAAATTGTGGCACTCACAGACCTGTAAATTCTTCTTTAAGAGACTCCTCTGTCCTCCACTCGTTATTTGTATTAATGGGACCTGTTTGAACTTGTAATCAGTATAAAAGACACCAAATGCAACTATGGCCAAGACCAGAGAGCTGTCAAAAGAACACCTGCAACAAAATTGTAGACCTGCACCTGGGAAGACTGGGAAGATCTGCAATAGGTAAGTTGCTAGGTGTGAAGAAATCAAATTGCTGTGGGAGCAATTATTAGAAAATGGAAGACATACAAGACTAATGATAATTTCCCTCGATCTGGGGCTCCATACAAGATGTTACCCCAGAGGGTCAAAATGATCACAAGAACAGTGAGCGAAAATCCCAGAACCACACAGGTCCTACAAATCCGGCAGTGCCAGACGTGTCCTCCTGCTTAAGCCAGTACATGTCTGTGCCCGTCTGAAGTTTGTTAGAGAGCATTTGGCTGATCTAGAAGAGGACTGGGAGAATGTCATATGGTCAGATGAAACCAAAATGAAACTTTGGTAAAAACTCAACTTGTCATGTTTGGAGGAGAAAGAATGCTGAGTTGCACCATACCTACTGTGAAGCATGGGGGTGGAAACATCATGCTTTTGAGTAAAAACTTCCTTCCATTAGCAAGGGCATTGAAGATGAAACATGACTGGGTCTTTCAGCATGACAATGATCCCAAACACACCGCCCGGGCAATGAAGGAGTTGCTTCGTAAGAAGCATTTCCAGGTCCTGGAGTGGCCTATAGCCAGTCTCAGATCTCAACCCCAAAGAAAATCTTTGAAGGGTGTTGATAATTTGTGTTGCTCAGCGTCAGCCCCAAAACAGCACTGCTCTAGAGGAGATCTGCATAGAGGAATGGGCCAAACTACCAGCAACAGTGTGTAAAAACCTTGTGGCGACTTACAAAAAATGTTTGACCTCTGTCATTGCCAACAAAGGTTATATAACAAAGTGTTGAGATGAACTTTTGTTGTTGACCAAATACTTATTTTCCACCATAATTTGCAAATCAATTCTTAAAAAATCAGACAATGTGATTTTCTGGATTTTTTTCTCATTCTGTCTCTTATAGTTGTAATAGTAAGTGTACCTATATGAAAATTACAGGCCTCTCTCATCTTTTTAAGTGGCAGAACTTGCACAATTGGTGGCTGACTAAATACTTTGTTGCCCCTCTGTATGTATGTATGTATGTATGTATGTATGTATGTATGTATGTATGTATGTATGTATGCTGTCTATCTATCTATCTATCTATCTATCTATCTATCTATCTATCTATCTATCTATCTATCTATCTATCTATCTATCTATCTATCTATCTATCTATCTATCTATCTATCTATCTATCTATCTATCTATCTATCTATCTATCTATCTATCTATCTATCTATCTATCTTTGTAGCACTCTTTCCATCATTCTTTCTTTCATTCTACCATTCTTTCTTTCTGTCATTATTTAGTGAGGAACGTACATACAAATATTTTCATGCACAAATAATTTTTTGGCCATGTTCCATGCTAAAATCTTGGTTTTCTTAAAATTCTATTTTATTACTGTTACTTTAGTATTTATATAAATATGGTAATCATTTAGTATCATAGTACTATATGGCATTACTATCTGATACTATCACTGTACTATGGTACCGTACATTTCTATAAATGACACATGAGCAGAATCTTAAAGCTGTAGGTGTACATTTACCTCAGTGTTATGAAACAGTCTCTGAATGTGTGTGTTTGAGTGGGTGTAGTATGTCTCTTGAGTTCTCCTGTAGGTCAGAAAGAGGAAGTTAATTCCCCAGGTTGGGCTCCTGACTGCCTCGTCTCTTTGATAGTGTCACTCTTCTCTCTTTCTGTGAGCACTGCCTAAGATCTGTGCCACAGATACATCCTCAATAGCACATCACAATCACAACTGTAATGGGGAAAATGTCACACAGGAGAAGAAGCTTCTAGACTCTTTTCAGCTCCTCTACCGAGCCTTTGTTAGCAACAAAAAAGAGCTGCTGACATATTTTATAATATAAGCTTAAAGCTCTGCCTGAAATAACTGAAACTTCTCATTCAACTTTGCAAACATAAAGATTTGTTGGAGTTTACGAAATGGCGGTCCTCACCAGCAAAAAAATATGAGAATAAGGAATGTTGACATAGTTAGGGTTGTAGGTTTGTAGCCAGGATTATTGTGGGCCGCTCTATTGTGCCACTGTGTCTTGCTGTCTGTCAGAAGTGTTGAAAATTGTTCTGGGCTGAGAACAGGGGAGAGCACAGTTCATTATCCATCCTTTTAATATTTAATTGTGAGATTTGATAAAAAATGATCTAACATTTATGATGTGATCTATCTCATTGTAACATAGTCACATTCATTTCATCTGTGGTGGCTTCCCTCGGGTCAGAGAGACTCTTTTCTCACTGTCCAACCACAAGTTTTTTTTTGTTCCTAATCATACAGTCTTGTTCAAAATAATAGCAGTACAATGTGACTAACCAGAATAATCAAGGTTTTTCGTATATTTTTTTATTGCTACGTGGCAAACAAGTTACCAGTAGGTTCAGTAGATTCTCAGAAAACAAATGAGACCCAGCATTCATGATATGCACGCTCTTAAGGCTGTGCAATTGGGCAATTAGTTGAATTAGTTGAAAGGGGTGTGTTCAAAAAAATAGCAGTGTGGCATTCAATCACTGAGGTCATCAATTTTGTGAAGAAACAGGTGTGAATCAGGTGGCCCCTATTTAAGGATGAAGCCAACACTTGTTGAACATGCATTTGAAAGCTGAGGAAAATGGGTCGTTCAAGACATTGTTCAGAAGAACAGCGTACTTTGATTAAAAAGTTGATTAGAGAGGGGAAAACCTATAAAGAGGTGCAAAAAATGATAGGCTGTTCAGCTAAAATGATCTCCAATGCCTTAAAATGGAGAGCAAAACCAGAGAGACGTGGAAGAAAACGGAAGACAACCATCAAAATGGATAGAAGAATAACCAGAATGGCAAAGGCTCAGCCAATGATCACCTCCAGGATGATCAAAGTTACCTGTAAGTACTGTGACAGTTAGAAGACGTCTGTGTGAAGCTAATCTATTTTCAAGAATCCCCCGCAAAGTCCCTCTGTTAAAAAAAAGGCATGTGCAGAAGAGGTTACAATTTGCCAAAGAACACATCAACTGGCCTAAAGAGAAATGGAGGAACATTTTGTGGACTGATGAGAGTAAAATTGTTCTTTTTGGGTCCAAGGGCCACAGGCAGTTTGTGAGACGACCCCCAAACTCTGAATTCAAGCCACAGTACACAGTGAAGACAGTGAAGCATGGAGGTGCAAGCATCATGATATGGGCATGTTTCTCCTACTATGGTGTTGGGCCTATTTATCGCATACCAGGGATCATGGATCAGTTTGCATATGTTAAAATACTTGAAGAGGTCATGTTGCCCTATGCTGAAGAGGACATGCCCTTGAAACAGTTGTTTCAACAAGACAATGACCCAAAACACACTAGTAAACGGGCAAAGTCTTGGTTCCAAACCAACAAAATTAATGTTATGGAGTGGCCAGCCCAATCTCCAGACCTTAATCCAATTGAGAACTTGTGGGGTGATATCAAAAATGCTGTTTCTGAAGCAAAACCAAGAAATGTGAATGAATTGTGGAATGTTGTTAAAGAATCATGGAGTGGAATAACAGCTGAGAGGTGCCACAAGTTGGTTGACTCCATGCCACACAGATGTCAAGCAGTTTTAAAAAACTGTGGTCATACAACTAAATTTTAGTTTAGTGATTCACAGGATTGCTAAATCCCAGAAAAAAAAAAAAATGTTTGTACAAAATAGTTTTGAGTTTGTACAGTCAAAGGTAGACACTGCTATTTTTTTGAACACACCCCTTTCAACTAATTGCCCAATTGCACAGCCTTAAGAGCGTGCATATCATGAATGCTGGGTCTTGTTTGTTTTCTGACAATCTACTGAACCTACTGGTAACTTGTTTGCCACGTAGCAATAAAAAATATACTAAAAACCTTGATTATTCTGGTTAGTCACATTGTACTGCTATTATTTTGAACAAGACTGTATCTATTCATATAAATTCATGTAATATATACTGTATATAGGGCACAACAGGGTTAAAGGCACTACTCCCAATATTTATTGATGGGGCAATTATAATAAAAAACAAAATTATAAAAAAAGTAAAGATTCTGAAAGCATTGAGTGAGATCCCATAATAGTGATTCTAGTAGTAACAAATAAATGCATTTTTTATATGATATTATTAATATAACTTTTTTTAATATGAGGATTTCATTATAAATATGGTGATTATGTCAATCACCATATTTGGTGATTATGTGGACACCCATTTTGATATGTGATATTTACAGTCTAAATATCAGCCAGTTATTTAATATCATGTTTATTATTGTGCCTTTTAGACCCAACAGCAGGGGTGCCTTTTACCCCAAATACCATTCTTTACATATTCTTCCATTATTGAAAAACTGATGATTTATTTACCTTGAAAAAAAAAAAAATCACTAACAAGTTTGTCTGAAAGACTTTGTCTGAGACTTTGTCTCAAAATATAGTCAATAATTTTATCGATTATCATTTGCTACATAAATCTACAATGTTTAAAAACGAATATTAAGGAACCTGTTTTAATTATCGAAGCACATGGTTAAAGCTACACTGTGTGATATTTCCCCCCATCTAGTGGTGTAAAGGTATATGACCACCCAGTAAATATTAGTTTCTGTTCCTCTCAATTCCGATTTCGTTTTAACTCCTACGGTGGCCGATTTAGTCCAAGATTAAGATGGCTTCCAGTTCGACCGTGTTCATGACTGCCATCAAGTGTTAAAACGCGAAAAGCGAAGCTTGAATGTACGGGTATGTTCCTTTTTTAGCTAATGTACTTTCAAGATGAAGGGGCAACATGGCGACCAGCATTCGAACCCCTCACCCGTATGTATTTTCAATGGGATATTATAAACTTACGAAAATACTTTATTACTTGAAAGAAGTAAATATACATTAATGAGCACATATATTTTTGAAAGAACTAAGTGTTTTTAGCTAAGAACAAACTAAAAAAGTTACACAGTGTAGCTTTAAAAGTGCACTTAGGGTCGTGGTCTTTAGCATATGGCGATGGATCAGTAGAAACCCCGAAGTATATTTGAATGATCGTGAAAGTTCCTATGAAAGTTAAGCTTCCAAAGGTATGACCTGAAAACGCGCCAGACTGAACACGCACTGTGAATGTATGCTGCGGTCGCGATTACCTCAGCTCTAGAGATGAATGTAATCTGGCTCCTGCAGCGTTTGTGCCGTGACTCGTTCGGCGGCTCACTCACATTATATTGAACAGACATGTTCAGTTTTTTATTGTTGTGTCTTTTCTCTAACTGAACTGATTTTATGAAAATGAACGTGGTGGAAAAAAGAAGTGATCCAGTGATCCAGTAGCGGTGGCATAGGTAGTGGCCTCTTAGGGCAGCAAAGCAAGTGCATTTTGGAAGTTGTTGTCTTTTATCCGCATGAGACAAAAATAATTATGTCTTTTCTCGGTCTAGAAGGTACCAAATTCAAAAATAATTTCACATTTTTACTACATTAATGACCCAGTTTAAATATAAAGCTTAATGCTAAATCACTGAAATAACCCTTTAAATGACAACTCCGGCAACATTTTAAGTTTATCTTGATCGTTATATCTTTGTGAGTACAGTCTATAGAAAAACAAAAACAAACGGATTGGTCCTTGCAACACGGAACTGTTATAGTAAATGCCCAGAGCCCCCACTCAGCTAAAACGACAGTTATGAGGGCATAAACGTAAAAGGTGTCTTTTGTACCTCTTAACAGACATAAAATTAAAATGTCTGTCCAACATGAACAGGGCCCTTACATGACAACAAGATGAGTTTAGCCACTGAGTGAGGAACACTCACTTTGCTCCGCCGGCCACCGTTTACATGAATGCCTGCAGCTGCGAGCTGAGCTGTGAGTGTGATCTCCCCATCTCTTGCACAGGTTGAAAACATGCGGAAATTGCTCCCTGTGCTGGCTGTAGCCTTTAGCCTCTGGCCAAAAATTTCTCAGATCAAGTAACCCTTTAAGTTCACCCATACTTTAAATAAATAAAAAGGTTTACAGTGCAAATAGTTAATTGTCTTTTTACTGTTAACAAACAATTAAATTATAATGAAATATTTACCCATTATTAGTAGTGTAAATTAACAGTTTATTGTAATACACATATCTATCATATAATATATTAGGTATCGGGTAATGTTTAAACATTTTTTGTAAAACTTTAAGAAACCATTTTTAAAACATCTATAAACATTACATAGATAGACAGACCAAATATTCCTAACACTTTGTTAAGGGTTACTAGTTGGTTTGTAAACTGTCTATAAACATTATCTGGATGGTTATTATAAAGTTGCAACAGATGACTATAATACCTTGTTAAATTGGTAATAAACAGTACCAGTAAAACATGTGGGTTGTCCTTATACTGTACTTCAAAATGCAACAGTGTAAAAATTGCCACACAGAATAAAGTAACTGTTCAAGATCTATTGGTAACTTATAAAAATAATGTCATATTTGCATAAACTGTCACTACCGAATATCCCGACATTATAGCACATTAAGATAAGCTATGAACAAAAATCATGTTCCTCTGAACCTTTCTGGTTAAATAATGTTTATAATAATAGTTAATATAGCATGCTATATATTGCAGGTTATTTATGCATAGCATAAATAATAGTTAGTATAGCATGCTATGCCACTTTCATCAAAACCTATTACAAAGCTATAGCAATTTTATGGCATTAAAGGTCCACTATGCAACTTTCCGTCCACTGGAGGGCGCCTATTCTAAACAAAGGTGTAGTTTGATGACGCCAAGTGTGAGCGCATTATCTTGGGACATGTGGTCTTCACCGCCACTCTTCACTTAAAACCGAGGGTAACGCAGATATGACGCAATTGACAGGCAACCCCCTCAAACGCTATGCTGTAAAAAACATATTACAGTATATAACCATATTCCGTCAGTTCGAAAAAAAAAAGTTGCACTAACTGTTCGTTACAAGCAGCATTTGCCGTCAGGCAGGTAGCTAACATTAGCATATTTTTTCTAGCCTACCTGCTGCAAAATTACACCATTTTTGTGCAAGTAGAGCTATTTTATATACAGGTCCTTCTCAAAAAATTAGCATATCATGAAAAGGTTCTCTAAACGCGCTATTAACCTAATCATCTGAATCAACTAATTAACTCTAAACACCTGCAAAAGATTCCTGAGGCTTTTAAAAACTCCCAGCCTGGTTCATTTTTTTCAAAACCGCAATCATGGGTAAGACTGCTGACCTGACCCTGTCCAGAAGGCCATCAGTGACACCCTCAAGCGAGAGGGTAAGACACAGAAATAAATTTCTGAATTAATAGGCTGTTCCCAGAGTGCTGTATCAAGGCACCTCAGTGGGAAGTCTGTGGGAAGGAAAAAGTGTGGCAGGAGCCTGAGGAAGATTGTGGAGAAGGACCGATTCCAGATCTTGGGGGACCTGCGGAAGCAGTGGACTGAGTCTGGAGTAAAAACATCCAGAGCCGCCGTGCACAGGCGTGTGCAGGAAATGGGCCGCATTCCCCAGGTCAAGCCACTTTTGGGCTACAGAGAAGCAGCACTGGACTGTTACTCAGTGGTCCAAAGTACTTTTTTGGGATGAAAGCAAATTTTGCATGTCATTCGGAAATCAAGGAGCCAGAGTCTGGAGGAAGACTGGGGAGAACGAAATGCCAAAATGCCTGAAGTCCAGTGTCAAGTACCCACAGTCAGTGATGGTCTGGGGTGCCATGTCAGCTGCTGGTGTTGGTCCACTGTGTTTTATCAAGGGCAGGGTCAATGCAACTAGCTATCAGGAGATTTTGGAGCACTTCATGCTTCCATCTGCTGAAAAGCTTTATGGAGAAGATTTCGTTTTTCAGCACGACCTGGCACCTGCTCACAGTGCAAAAACCACTGGTAAATGGTTTACTGACCATGGTATTACTGTGCTCAATTGGCCTGCCAACTCTTCTGACCTGAACCCCATAGAGAATCTGTGGGATATTGTGAAAAGAAAGTTGAGAGACGTAAGACCCAACACTCTGGATGAGCTTAAGGCCGCTATCGAAGCATCCTGGGCCTCCATAACACCTCAGCAGTGCCACAGGCTGATCGCCTCCATGACACGGCGCATTGAAGCAGTCATTTCTGCAAAAGGATTCCCGACCAAGTATTGAGTGCATAACTTAACATAATTATTTGAAGGTTGACTTTTTTTGTATTAAAAAATTTGTTTACATGTTGATTCATTATTACCAAACTGACAATGAAAAATTAATTATTCTAAGTAATATTAATTTCTTAGTTACTGTTTAATAACATTAAAATCAAAATAACTTTTTAATGGACCTAAGATAAAACTAACAATGATCAGTATTTCTTAACTAACATTACAAAAAAAACAGTATGCTTTCTGTAACAAATGTATCTTAGTTATCTGATAACTAAATGAATCTTAGTTAATGCATTAAATAATGAGACCTTATTGTAATTTGTTCCCTGTTGTTCTTTATAGCCTAATTCTTTTGCACTTTAAACTGTTTGATAATTTTACTTTTACAGCTCTGGAAAAAATTAAGAGACCACACAATGATTTCACAATGTTAAGTGGTCTCTTATTTTTTTCCAGGGCTGTATATATGTATTATTGTATTTAAACATTCAGCAGAGGTGGACAAAATACACAACTCAATTACTTGAGTAAAAGTAAAAGTACTACTGGTCAAATATCACTCCGTTACAAGTGAAAGTTGTAAAAACAGATTTTTACTCAAGTAAAAGTACAGAAGTATTTGTTTTCAAAAGTAATTAAGTATCAAAGTAAATTTCCTTTTTTATGCCAATGCATTATTTTATTATTGTTGTATAAATGCACACTGTCATCATGGTTTAAGATAGTCAGTGATGCTCCATCTGACATACTAGCATATGACTAACTTAAACTCATTTAAATACTTGTATATAAGTTACAAAGCTCTTTACAAAGCTGATGTCACTTTAAGGCCAAATGCACGGATCCAATACACTGATACATATCTGATATTCTCCCAACTTTCCTCTTCTCTTTCTCCCAGATGTTTTTATTGTTAATATTTTGTAAGACATGCACCAAATGTATGCCTAACCTAAATGTATGCTAAACTAATCTTGATTTTTTTTTAAAAACTGAAACATACTTTCAAAGTATGGCTATGGGTGCACACACTTGTGCCTAAGAACCATCTTCTTCCATTTTGCTATGAACTGATCAGTGTTCAAAAAAAGTTGGGAAAATGTATATGACCCTATAAGAGTGATTCCTGACAGACTGTCTGAAACAACAACACCAAAAAAAAAAGTAAAGATGGAAAAATTCATCCTCCGACTTTTTAGAGCTGCTGCAGAAACGACTTTCGACCTAGATAGAAATGTAGTGGAGTAAAAAGTATGATATTTGTCTTTCAAATGTAGTGAAGTAAAAGTAAAATTATCCAGAAAAAATTATACTCCAGTAAAGTACAGATACTCAAAAAGTGTACTTAAGTACAGTACTCAAGTAAATGTACTTAGTTACTGTCCACCTCTGACATTCAGTTATTTTTGTTATTACAAAAATAGTTCTTAAAGCTGTTATACTATGAAAACACTTTTTTTGCAACTTATTTCAATATCGTGATAATATCGTATACCGTGATAAAAGATCAGCAATTAATCGCAACATGAAAAATTGATATTGGCACATGCCTACATCTTATGCACCCCAAATGTTAAAATGGTAGTGTATGTGTTTGTGTAAATATTAGGGCTGTTCATAGATTAAACATTTGAATTGTGATTAATCGCACCCTTTTTGTGGAACTTATTTACTTCATTCAAACATGGACATCACAAGATGTTATTTTTAAAATTATACAAGATATATGAATAGTTTCAGTCTTGAATCTTGAAATATCTGTTAATATACTTGTTAATACGTTTGTTTGTTTCTGTGTGTGTGCTACAAATTGGAGTCATGACCAAAGAAGTGTTAATGTGTGTGTGGTAAAGCATATGGCTGAGCTGATGAGCTTTTTTTTGGATGGCTCATTCTCAGCAAGGGTGCGTGTGTCCTTGTATGTGAGAGTCAGTAAGCGTGTGGTGCTGTTTTCATGGTTTCAGATGTCCACTCTGTGGTCGTCTTTAGCATCAATGCCGCTTACTGTCATTTGGAACAGTTGCTCAGTCCGACGCAGACGAGTAATTAAATGGGCTAATTATTATACACCTTACCCTCCAATATATGCCGGCCAACGTTTTATGTTCTCTCCTTCTTTTTCTTCATCTCTCCTGCAAGAGAAAAGTGGTCAACTCACTCACTCTTTTGACAAAGTTTTGACTTGTTCCCCTTTGAAAAGGCTCTCCACTGATCTGGAGCTTGGAACGGAGTCATCTGAGTATACCTCATCTCGCTCCAGCTTGGCTTGTTCTCTCCTCTTTATGTCATTACGAGCCCTGCTGTTACGGATTCAGGTTTTAGGAAATCTTCGGGCATCTTTATCAGTCGGATGGCATCCAAATTAAGACGTGCCAAGCCTGTCTTTGGTGTAAACATTATTTGGCATTGTACTCTCCAAAGTAAGCAATGTACAGTTTAAGAGTGCAGCAGTTATTTAGCTAAACTATCACATGTGATGTTATGTCATTTTTTTGGTTGTCCATGTTCTGATGTGGAGGGATCGAGTTTGGAGAAAGGATTGTCTGTAAATACCTCACTATTTGCTCCATTGAGCCTTTCTGCATCTGTTTGTTAGTATGTGTGCATGTTTTTATTTACTGCTGTCCTGCTGTGATCCAAAGAATAATTTAAAGAAATAGTTCATCCCAAAATAAAAATTCTGTCATTATTTACTTAACCTTATGTTGTTCAGAATGCTGTTATGTAAAAGGGTCCCCGCGGAGTCTTAAAAAGTCTTAAATTTCAAAATCAAAATATAAGGCCTTAAAAGTCTTAAATTTGCGGAAGCTTTGGGTTCTAGGTCTTAAATCATGTTAAACGGGTCTTAATTTTCCTACGTCCATGTAACGCTACCTCATTCAAATGCACTCGCCTCCCGCAGCACGCGCGCACGTGTGTATGTGTGTGTGTGTGTGTGTGTGTGTGTGTGTTTGTTCCGTGGTGTTTGTACTTCTTTCTTTCGCTAGACCAACTATTGTTCGCTCTATTACAACTACAAATTAGACAAGCATGCCACTTATATTGCAGCCAATCAGCTTTCGTGTTATTGGCACGAGCCTCTTTCTGATCGTACCCCACAGATGCATAACACAGATTTTATTCTTCAGCTGAGTCTGACAGTTCTTGCAGTTCCGCGATTGTGAGCGCGAATCTTTCTCACCATCTTGCTTATTGACCAAATAAAAGTATAATATACCCGATTGCACTAAAATAGTTAATAACAGTGATGTAAACTCCGAACTCTGATGTCAGACTGCGTGTGTTTGCTGTCAGCGCTCGCGCGAGTGTATTGAATGTGTTATTTCTATGCTCATTAGCCTAACGTTACTCTTGAATGATCAAATATATACATTATGCATATGTCTATATCCTGATTTGAGTTAAAAAGTTTGGGACGTGTCAGTAAGCACTGGGTCTGTGCATTAGTAAGTTCTCAAAGTGAAAGCAAACTAATATAGCTTAACAACAACACAAACGGGGAAAACAGCACTTACACTTAAAGGAACACTACAACATTTTTAGAAATAGGGCTTATTCAACTATGCTACTGTAACCCCTACTGTTCGGACCGGGACTCGAACCCGGGTCCGCCGGCATGGGAGTCGGACGCTCTAACAAGGAGGCTAAAGGCTGCAACCTCTAGCGTCAGTCGCTAGAGCGTCTCGAGGTCAGAGGAGTGAGGTTTACTCGCACAGCAACTTCTACTAGCTGGCCTCTGTTACACTCACCCCCCAAACCTCACTCCCATCCGGGTCACGGCACCAATGTAACCCCTACTGTTCGGACCGGGACTCGAACCCGGGTCTGCCGGCATGGGAGTCGGACGCTCTAACAAGGAGGCTAAAGGCTGCAACCTTTAGCGTCAGTCGCTAGAGCGTCTCTTGAGGTCAGAGGAGTGAGGTTTACTCGCACAGCAACTTCTACTAGCTGGCCTCCGTTACACTACTTTGCTACATTTCGATATGTGGGGAAATGCATTTTAAGCTAAGCTAGCGGCGACCCTGCCAAACTAAAACAATGCATGCACTGAGACAAATGCATTTGCACACATATCTAAATGTCTAAAGAAGTTGAATAAGCCCTATTTCTAAAAACGCTGGAGTGTTCCTCTTTGTAGATATGCATCTTTATGTTGTATTTATTTGTCCTATTGTCATTTGTTTATAAGTATATTTTATTACTGACCGATTACTTGATTACGTAATTACTTGAAAACTTTTTACTTATATTAAGCAATTATTGCTGTGGTTTACTTTTAAGATGTTGGTCATATTTCCCACCCCAAGCGATCGTGTTATTAAAGATAGATAGCACACCACTGAACCAGCCTTTGTTTTTGTAATACCAAACAAGATTCATGCATTTTGTCAGTTTTATTGCCATGTGTGACTATTGTGCATCTAACATAATAATATGGTTAATTATTGCATCCTAATTATATAAAATAAATACAAATATTTGCAAATTTATGGAAGTGACCACCACAAAATAAAAACTAATTTTGGTCAAAATTGTATATATATATATGCTAATCCTGGTGGGATTGAGCTATGAATAATAAGTTTACTAATACTTTGTTCACTTTAAATAAATTAAATAATATACGTTTAAGTAATTGAGTGATTCTGCATTTCCAATGCATGCTTTTTATTTTTTATTGCGTGATATAGGTCTTAAATTTTATTCATAATAGTCTTAAAAAGGTCTTAAAAAGTCTTAAATTTGACTGAAACCTGCAGATACCGTGTGTAAGAAACAATGGCGTTAGACATTGTTAGTGATATTGAACTTGCTGTAACACATTGTTTTAATATGCACAAATGCATATTTGAAAGCTATAATGGCTTCATATTTAGTCTTAAATTTCATAAATAAAACCTAATTTTATTTTACCTTCCTGTACTTTTCATAGTTTTTTGATTCTTTTGAAAATATCTGCCTGAACCTGTGCATCTTTTGTGATGAACACATCTTTTGTGATGAGTGTTTTGCCACAGTTACTTTGAAAAAGTATTTGGATTACTGATTACTCCTTTAAAATGTTACTTGGTTACTTTACAGATTACTTGATTTTAAAAGTAACTCCGCTACCGCCTCAACTTAGACAACTGTTTTTGCCAACACTCACTTTATTGGAAGTGCTTTTTTAACAGTAACATCAACTATGTATCTCCTGACATTTTAAATTGAAATTAAAAAATATTTCCTGAAAAATACTCTCCTTAAGATGCAAGAAGAAAGCAAAAATTTATATTTGTTATTTTTTACTAATGAAAATGACTAAAATAGTAACTCACAGTGACTTGGATAAATTACTTTAATCTGATTATTGGTTTGGAAATAGTAACACGTTAGATTACTCGTTACTGGAAAAAAAGTAGTCAGATTAGAGTAATGTGTTACTAATTAACAGGTTACTGGCATTATATGAATTTTAATCTTGAGGTGCACATTCCAGGGCCCAGTTTATGGCTGTCTGTCACAGAGTACCAATGGTTTGCTACATTTTGATTGGATCTTGGTGGACTAACACAAACAAACTTTCCAACTCCATCAGATAAAGATGCTAGCCCTCTCAAAAAATAAATGTTAATTTTATTAAATATACTTAAAGGGTTAGTTCACCCAAAAATGAAATTTCTTTCATTAATGACTCACCCCAAAGTCGTTCCACACCTGTAAGACCTCTGTTCATCCTCGGAACACAGTTTAAGAACACCGGTAGATTCAAACAAGAAACTGCATGTTTGCTCAAAGCATTTGGGACCAGATGACTATTTAGAAAACATGGACAGTGTTACCACGGTAACGTTACGGTGTGGATATGGCCAGACAGGGTGAAGTGTATCATCCCCCATGGCTGTAAGTATTACCATATTTTTGTAATTTTTTTTTTGTCAGCTTGAACGACCAGATTGATAAGCACGGCTGTTGTCTTTAGCTAAGGTTACCTGTGAATGAAATCACTAAGCATGGGGGTTTGCGCTGCCATTTGGTTTATACAGTATATAACGTTGGTAGTTTTGTTGTAGAATTCTGGTGGAGTAGTGTATAGTTTGATTAAAATAGAATGTGGAATTGCTGGTATTGTTTATCTACAGTTTCTATGGTACAAAAAATACTATGATAGTGATGTTACGGTGTGTGCTGAGGCTGTGGAGCGCGTCTCCTGCATTGAAAATTATTTGGCGGCCTCCAAAAAAAACGTTTGTCCCATTAAAGCCTTATTTGATCAGTTATTGTGATTTATGAGTGATTTGGATGACAGGGCGCATGTTAACGAGTGACAGAGAGAAACAACGGAGTGCGTGCACTCTCTATCTTCATAAAAAGCAGCACTGTCTTAGCATATTTCATTCATATATTACGTTAGTCAAAATCAAAAGGTCAGAAGACCGAATCCATGTCGGACCATTTTTCCTTGAATTTTGACTCTTCTCTGACTCACCAGTTTAAATCTGCTTTCCTCGTCCCTTCTGCCCAATCTGTTCAGCCACACTTTCTCTTTCACATTTTAAAAGCTTGTCTTCAGTGTAACTGTTATTCTGGTTCAAATAGATACGGTTCGGGATCTGCACCAAAGTAAATATCTTCTGAAGTGTCTCTCACAAACTTCTCCATGGTTACAAGGCACGCTCTCTGCAAGCAGATCGTCACGCTGGTTATGTTGACAGAAGTTTGCCTATTTTCAGGCGCTGTGTAATATCATTGCGCCGCTGCACCCATGACGGCCGCAAAGTTCCTACGCAGGAATGAGAAAGTAGTTCCTAGCTATAAAGGTCTAAAAAATAGCAACTTTAAATTTTTCGTTGGTCTTCATACACAATGTAACTGTAGAAGTGTCAAGTTTTAAATAGGAAAAATATTGAAAGTCTTTGGTCATTTTTTTGAGCACTGATGCTAATGGACTCATATGATTCAATTATGTATGCTAAGCTATGCTAAAAGTGCTACCGTCAAATACAGAGATCGGCTGAATGGATTCAAAAACGGTAAAACTCAAATGTTTAACTCTAAGGGACATGGAAAATGAGAATATTTTCAAAAAAGTGGAGTGTTCCTTTAAGCAGCAATTCAGCATTATAATGATTTCTGAAGGATCATTCTGGTAAAAATCTTTAGTGTCTCATGGAATAAAAACATTCTTATAGGCTTCAAATGACACAAGGGTGAGTAAAAATATTTTATTTTAGGGTAAACAGTTTGTTTAAAAGAGATGGCAGTGAACAAAACAGTCAGACATTTCTCACATTGTTAGTTGGCTTTATTTTGTCTGAGAAAAAAAGTTTTGCCCAAAGCCATGGTAGCACTAACTTTCTGTTTGCACTAGAACACACACACACACACACACACACACACACACACACACACACACACACACACACACACACACACACACACACACACACACACACACACACACACACACACACACACACACACACACACACACACACACACACACACACACACACACGCGCGTTTGCACAAGCAGATTTCTCCTGGCTGAGCCCCTCTAGATGGACACTGGCCTCTCATGTCTTTGTGAGGACTCAAGCTGCTCCCCATGAAAAGAGGCTCTCCACGGCGGAAGAGAGGTGGAGGAAAAAAGCTGATTCCCTCCTTCCCTCTTTGCCTCCCAAATTCAGAGTGCTGGACTCTTGCATTGCCCTGCGGAAGTTCACAGAAGAGAAAGCAGTATTGTTTCTCAGGAGATGTCTCTTCGATGTTCCACTTACACTCTGCATGGCCACGTCAAATGCATACAGACACACACACTGAGGCGTAATGGGTTTAAAATAGTAAACCGACCCTCAAAAATGGGTGAAATCCTAAATGGATGATGGATTACTATGAGATGCCATTCAAGACATTTTCAAACTTTAAATACACACACTATCAGACTCTCTCTCACACACCATTATACTGTCTCTCACACACTATAAAACCTTTCACACACTCAGATTATGAAACTCTCTCGGGCAAACTACAAAATTCATTCACACACGCACATAAACAATAATGGTCCTCTCGCGCACATTATTAAAATCTCTCGCACGCACTATCAGTCTCTCTCTCCTGAGTGATTAGTGATGGGAAGCCCGATTATTTTCCATGAACTGGCTCTTTAGGATGGTTCGTTGCAACTGACCGAAAAGCTGATTTGAATGGTTCATTTTGAAAAGGTTCTTTGACACACTCTAGCTCGTCATTATCGTTGTTGATACATACATCCTGTTTCTTCAAATGTCCATCACAGCAACAGAATCCACAAATTAATCCTTTTGTTTATTTTTAAATTTAAAGGTGCCCTAGAATGAGTTAAATTTTTTAATTGTTCTCTGATATCTACATAGAAGGTATATGGCTTATTTAAAGGCGCACTATGCAACTTTCTGTCCACTTGAGGGCGCCTATTTCAAAACAAAGGGGTAGTTTGATGACGCCAAGTTTGAGCGCAGTATCTTGGGACATGTGGTCTTCACCTCACAGCCGGTGGAAAATAGGACATGGGCAGAAATCATGTTTATGGATGCGGTTATTAACGTTACTGTAGTGTAAAGCAGAGCAGGACCGAGTGTTGTGGAGCTGAGCACGACCGCTGGAGTGATTGTTATACAAACACACGGCTCGCGAACACCGGGACTTTTATTATGACGGGACGGGACACAGTCACAGGGCGCGCACACTATTTCCGCTTTTCTGGTCATGAGTATAAGGTAAAGCAGCTCTGTTTATCATATTAGATACATTTGAGTGTATTTAAAATGATGTTATGACGTTACTCTATGTGTTCGCTCGGCGCTGCTGTGACATGTTCACACTGCTAAGAGTAAAGCACTTCTGCCCAACAAAACCAAGGGAAACGTAGATATGACGCAATTGACAGGCGACTCCCTCAACCGCTATGCTGAAACGTCCCGGTTCATTGGTTAAAATAGCATTTTCTCACAATTTACAAATAGTTGGAAACATTTGGGATATTGTAAGTACTCAACTGAACAAAATATTTAACACTGGCTTAGTGGTTTCTGGATATTTTACTGCAAAAATACTACATAGTGCATCTTTAAAGGTGGGGTAAGTGCTATCTGGTAACCGTTGTTGATATTTCAAATCACCAAAACAAACACGCCCCTACCCCCCAAAAAGGGTCTCGGCCCTATTTAGATAGCTCCGCCCCACAAATGCTTAACCCAGGCAATGACTATGGCAGAATCTGTGTAACTAATCCAAGTCAAATATTCAATGAAAAAGTCACCTTCACAAAAACACAAACCATTCTCATGAACAACTTAATAGAACACGCTCACTACAATCCAGCTAATGACATATTACAATTATGACCAGAGAGTTATTATAGCGATCACAAAAACACAAACCCTTATCATGAACAACTCGATAGAACATGAGCCGACAGTCCAGCTCACGACATATTACAAGTATGACCGGATGGGTTATATAGATCACGAAAAGAGGAAACAAACATATATTAGGAGTATAGTACCTTACCTGTCGGACACATTTTGTGAGCTGACACTTGAAACCTTGAAACACTGAGGGGTTTTAGATGCTCCATACGGTGTGGAAATGAACGGGTCTTTATCATCGTTGAAGTGAGCCACAATACGATCGCAAATAGACAAAACAAACGAACATGACACACGAGCATATTCAAGCAAAAGCCAGCATATATTAATTCTTTCTTGGCTAATGTCCGTCCTGTGTGACTCGTGTGTTTTGAATAATGTTGTGCACTGGGTCTCTCTTCTCACCATCAATATTAGACACGCCCCTTACCTGCTGATTGGCTACAAGTTTGTTATTCCACTCAGCCCGAGTCCTTTTTCTAAAGGGGTTTTGAAAAAACACTTACCCCACCTTTAAGGGAAAAATTGTTTTACATGTCCATTTACAACCCTAAGAATTGTCTTAAGAATTAAATGGTCTGTTTTTGCCTTATTTGGAAGGGTCGTGAATAATAATGTTGAGCTCTACTGTGGTTGACTCATTTCAATAGCTCAAACAGCACAAGCGGCTCGTAAATCCTGACAGACCACAGTCCAAATTAATGACACTTTAAGCTGAAAATCTCAAATGGAGATGCTGAAATGTAGCTTACTTTATTGGACTTTATTGTAGTTTATTGGTGGCTTCAGATCATCTGCACGCGTGAGAGAGAGCTTGCTTGCATATGGTTGCCAGATTGCAAATGTTTAAGTAAAACACCTTATAGAATATGTGTTCTTTTAGCAGAAAAGCTCTAATTGGGGAATTTATATTATTGAAATTTGGTAACCACATGCACAAACACTCGAATGCTCCTCTTCCCCAACAAAGAGCGCTTTTTGTTTTTATTTTTTAAACTAATTTAATCTCATTTTTTTATGTTTATATAGTCACAATAATTTAAAGGGGTGGTTCTGTGTTTTATGGGTCTTAATACTTTCTTATATTTGACCTTTATTCCACACCGCTGTCTCCACTGTCCTTTGAACGACTAATCTGCTTCTATGGAGCCCATTCCTCCAAAAAACGCAATGGTCTTAGATTGGTTATGGTAAATGGAATGGACTGCATTTATATAGCGCTTTTATCCAAAGCGCTTTACATTTTTTGCCTCACATTCACCTTGCATTCCTTGCACCACATTCACCACCTTGCACCACATTCACATTCATACACCGACGGCGATGTCAGCCATGTAAGGCGCCATCCAGCTCGTCGGGAGCAGCTGGGGTTAGGTGTCTTGCTCATGGACACTTCGACACTTGGTCAGGTGGAACCGGGGATTGAACCACCAACCTTCTGGTTTGTAGACAACCTACATGAACCACTGAGCCACTGCCGCCCCTATGGCCAAATGTAGTTTCATGTATTTTCATTGGCTGAAGTTTTAAGCACAGGTTGTCCAGAAACGCCGCACCCCTTACTATTATGGGCAGAAGTCACATCTGCGGTGACTAGCAAGGGTTTATGATGTCACCAACCCGGGAAGAAGCTTGTTGTAGTCCAAAACGGATGTTTTTGTAGGAATATATCCGTTTGCATTGAACTTTCAGCGCTATTGTTGTTGATTGTTTTAATTCTGTAGCACTTTAAGATTTTGTTTAATATAAAGTGCTTAACAAAATAAAAGTATTATTATTAATATTATTATTATTATTATTATAACTTTGCAGATACTGTTTATGCTCAAGCAGCAACATTACACACTAACTAAAGTTAAAAAAGTGAAATCGCATGCAACCACCCCTTTAAAGATATTTGTGTCATCTCGTCTCGTCTAATTAATGAAGAAAAAAAAACATGAAAAAGGTTTTGTGGGAATGCTATGAAAAGTTCTCACATCTCGTTCACAGCCTGGATCATAACATTTATATCCATGATCTGCCGTTTTCATTTAATCGTCCTCATCTTCACAATACCTGAAGAACTTCTGTTGATTCGGTGCAGGTCCACGTTAATGCTGTCTGGCATTGAACATGGGCTAGTTATTTGCAAATTTGGAGAGGCATAAATATGAATATCATTAATGATTCTGACTTTTACGTCAGACTTTTACGTCAGAGTCAGGTTATGTTTTTCAGTGGTCTTTTTCAAGCAAAAGATTTACATATGAAGGAGGAAACTGGAGTTTGAGGCTCATGGTATGTTAGGTCCATGTACAAAACTAACTCTTATTATACAACTATTCCAAGTTAAATAGAGTTTTTCATTCTAGGGCACCTTTAAAAATAACACAGAAGAAAAAATCTGTAGGTTTATAAATATTTTATTCTGCCACAGCCATTAACATCACAACACAGAATGTCCTTGATTATCCTCAAAAAACTTCGACAGTAGTTGAACCTGCTCATCTGTTCTTTATGAGTCGGACATGACCAAAAAGATTGAGTGTTTGATAGTGCATGTGTTAATGAGTTTGGTTGTGTATATGAGAGAGTTTGATAGTGTGTGTGTGTGTGTGTGTGTGTGTGTGTGTGTGTGTGTGTGTGTGTGTGTGTAAAAGCTTTGATAATGGATAAGAGAGAGTTTGAAGGTTTGTGTGAAATATGTTTGAAATATATTTTGAATGGCCTCTCATATATTTAGGGTTGGGTCGTTTAGTTACCCAAACTGGTACTTTTAAAACAGTTCTGGTGCCTTTTAAAACAGTTCCTCAACCATGAGGTGGTTGAAAACACTGAATTGTTGTGATATGTGACGAGCGCTGAGCGCGTCTGTCTCTGGCTCAGCGCCAGCCAACGCGCGAAAGCACGTTTGATGGCACCAAAATGAGGAACCAAAATCTGCGTTCTGATTCGGTCCGGTAGATACCGATTGTATAGGTACTGGTGCCATTTTAGCGGGTTTGTGCCCAACCCTACATAGATTACTGCTTGTTCACATATTTTTTCACTTATTTGTTATAATACATGGACACACTCAAAAGCACATGAGTTTAAAACTGTGCACAGTTGTGTGGTCAGCATTCTTAGTACACACACGCACACATTCACACTGAGATTTTTCGGCTTGTAAAATTGATTCATTTTCAATTTGACAATGATTGATTTCTAATAAAATTTAGCCAAGTCTCATTATCGGTTTATCATGTGATATGAAAGCTTTCATTTCCTGTGAAGATGGGAAGTGGATGCCAGCTCTGCTGCTTTTTATGAATTTCATGGGTGGTTGGGTTAAGCCTGGTTTTGAATTTGATGTTTAGGATAAATATAATATATGATACTGAGCTAGATTTCTCATTTTATGTGCAGAGTATTCGCAACCCTTATGTGCAAAGGGTTTTAGGTGGTTGCCAGTGTTTTTTTTTAATTATTTTTTTTGTTTCTAGGACATTTCTAGGACATTGGGGTGTTAATATATGTTTATTTTTTTATTTTGTCAGTTTCTATTTTGTTAAAATATTTTATATTATTTTCTTTAAATTATTTTTCTTAAAATGTATTTTGCCCCTTTTTACAAGATGTATTATACATCTCAGGTGTCCCCAGAGTGTGCCTGTGAAGTTTCAGATAAAAATTCCTAACACATCATTTAATATACAATTTCGAAAATGGCAATTTTGGGGATGAAGAAAAACGAGCTGATTTGTGTTTGGCTCCTTTATGCAAATGAGCTGCTGCACACGAGAGGGCGGAGCCTGCACAACTCGTTCACAGCTCATTCACAGCAGTGAACACGTAAATGAAAACTGAAACATATCTGTTTGTTTTAATGATCATCTCTATCGCAGACACGTTCATGTGACATTAAAGTTCTTCATTATCATCAAAATCTGGTTTGGGGTCAGTTTGGTGGTTTTCAAACATCAAAAATGTATAGTTTAATATAGTTTCATTCATATTGATATACACTGGCTCTGCGTAGAGTCAGCTGGCATTGGTGTTGACTTCGCAGACAAGCACGCACTTTTAGCCAATCAGTGATCAGCAGGGAGACGCGCTCATTCATATCAAGTGATCGCTATGCCAAAAGTGGCATTAATATACAGTAATGAGTGGGAAAGTGAACCAACTCTCAAAACGTGGATTACCTCTGCGATTCAAAGACTGTTTAGAAATATAACTAACTCTTAAGTGCACTGTTGAATGACTTGAATTGAAATCGAGTATGGGATTATGACTCCTGTCCATCATCATGTGCACACTGGCCTGATCAGTCTGCATCTTTTAAACCGTCTAGTCTGCGCTCTACTCATCCTGACAGCTGCTGAAAGAGGTTTGAATCAATGATTCATCAGATTTGACTTTGTTAAGTTCTGCGTTATGTTCTATAAATATGTACTTCACGAAAGATAATGTTACTGTAGTTCTGTCTGAAGTTAAAGCACAAAACAAAGGTAAATGCATTCTTGTTAATTTTTTGTTGTAGGACTATGCATGTTTTTTTTCAATGGGTTAAAGTCATCGGGTAAATTCATGATTTTGAGTTTCCACTTGGACATTTTAGTCATGCATGCATGTATTTTCCCTGTTTTGATAAATTTTCCTAGGAAATGTATTTATTTTTATTTTATTTTATTTTGTTTTAAGGAGATAAAATGCTGCACCTTAATTGACATTGCAAAAAATATATATATTTCGGCAGTTCAAATTTTGGGCGGTTTATTCTTGGAGGGGGCAGGTTTTAGTGGGGTTTTGGCCTGGAAATTGTCGACCCAATCTGGCAACACTGATTTCAGCATCTTTATTTTGGATTTCTGGCTTACAATGTCATTCAGTCGGTATGTGTTCTGTCAGGATTCCCAAGCCACTTGTGTTTTTTGCGATTGTGTTTGCTGAATAACTGAACTTTTGTGAGCTACTGAAATGAGCCAATCAGAGTAGAGCTCAACATTATTATTCATGACCCTTCAAAATAAGACAAAAACAGACCATTTCATTTATAGGGACAATTTCTAGGGTTGTAAATGGAACTATAAAACCGCTTCTGGACCATTTTTGCCCTTAATAAGCCACATAGATATCGTACTCGGTTACTTTCGTAACCTCGGTTCCCTGAGAGAGAGGAACGAGTATTACGTATGGGAAAAACTCCTTTTCTCGAGAATGTGAAGCAAAACTTTTAATAAAGGTATCTATGTAAAGCGCAGTGAGCTGCACGGCCATAGCCCAGCGCGAGGAGCGCTCTGATTGGCCGGGCTGCGGCAACTGCAGGAACCTATGGTGAGGCGGCTGAGAGGAACGAACCAATGGGGGGCGTTCCAGAAGCCCGCCGAAAAAGGTGCTTATATTTGCATACAGGAGGCTATATAAGACCCTAATTCGCCATAGGTGTCAGGTTTTAAGATCGACTGAAGCGATACCTGAGAAGCATAAACACGGCACGGAACGTAATACTCGTTCCTCTCTCTCAGGGAACCGAGGTTACGAAAGTAACCGAGTACGTTCCCTTTCGAGAGAGGTTCCTCGTATTACGTATGGGAACACAATGTAAAGCGCCGTGTGTGCTGACTGACCCAGTATACCCAAAGCACATGTTATAAACCCCCGAGACACCGACAGAGGCGGCTTATAAGGGGAATGAAGAACCGGAAGAGTCGGTTCGTTTGAACAGCTGATCGGACATAGTCGGATCTTATGATGAATGAATAGTGCTTAAGGACTAATGTGTACAGGCCAAAATGTAAGGCAATCTGTTTGCCAGGGTCAAGATAGAGCCTAGATGGAGAGAAGCCCTGCTTGCAGAGCTGGAACCTCCAACTTGTAGAATCTGATAAAAGTGGACGGAGAGGCCCAGCCTGCCGCCGCACAGATATCTTCCAAAGAAATGTCACACGACCAAGCCCAAGATGAGGCCATGCCTCTAGAGGAGTGGGCTTAAATGCCTGTAGGACAGGTTAGGTCCTGGACCTATATGCTAGTGGGACTGCATCCACTATCCAGTGTGAGAGACTGTTTCATGACAGCACAAACTTTAGTGCGGCCACCGAAGCAATGAAGAGCTGATCCGACTGCCTGAAGGGGGCGGCGCGCTCTAGATACAATCTCAATGCTCTGACTGGGCAGAATAGGTTTGCGTCTTATTCTCTCTGAGACGCGGGTTAAGCAGTGAAAAGACCTGCATACTGAAGGGGTTGATAGCACTTTCAGCATAAAACCATGCCTCGGTTTGAGCACAACCTTGAAGTTGCTGGACCCAAACTCAAGACAGGAAGGGCTCACGGAGAGTGCAGGTAAGCCACCCACTCGGTTAACCGAGGCCACAGCCAGCAGAAAAACGGTTTTGAGTGATATGTGCTTCAAGCTCGTGTTCTGAAGTGGTTAGGAGGGGGAACCCTTCACGGCCTCCAAAACCATGGCGAGGTCCCAAATAGGGACCGAGGTAGGGGCAAGGCGGGCTGAATCTCCTGGCCCCTTTAAGAAAACACACAATAAGATCACTTTTCCCTAGTGAATGTGCCGCGATCGGAGCGTGGCTAGCTGCTATGGCGGAGACACACACCCCGAGTATGGAGGGGGGACGACCCGCACCCATTAGCTCTTGGAGAAAGCGAGCGGTTCCGCCAGTTCGCATGAGTGCGCGTCGATGTTTCGCGTAGCACATTGGTTAGAAAACCACTGACCACTTCAAAGCAGAGCTGCCAGATAGCAGGGGCTCTAGCTTCCGAAATAGTGTTCATAACTTGTCAGAGAGGTTCCCGGATACCGTTGATGGGCCATACGTGGAGGGCCCACAGCTCGGGATTGGGATGCCAGACCTTCCCTTTCATTGGCAGAATAGGCATGGGGCTGTGTCTGACAGCTGAAACAGTATGGAGAACCATGTGCGGTTCTTCCAAAGTGGGGCTATTAAAAAGCACAGGCTGCAGCTGGATCGCGATCGGAGGGAACATATAGAGGGAGTCTGGGCCAACATGGGCCAGGGCATCCCTGCGTTTGCAGAAAAAATATTGGGCAGCGTGTGCTGTGCGAGCTGAATTGTTTGCGGGTAAAGGGACCATCCCCCTGGGGACATGGGTCCTCTGGATAACATGTCCGGACCCTGATTCAGAATACCTGGCACGTAAGCCGCCCTTAGGGAGCTCAGATTGTGCTCTGCCCATAAAAGGAGATGCTTAGCCATGCAGTGAACAGAGTCTGATCTCGGCTGCCCTAGCGATTTTATGTACATTATCAAGACGTGGTGGTTCTTATGCCGTAAGTCTTGAGTCTATGACAATGACTGTACTGATAAGCCTGCCCCTCGAAGGCGAATCTCAAGAATGGCCTGTAGTGGGGGTGGGGGGTTATCGTAACGTGAAGTATGCGTTTTTCAGATCTATTGAGAAAACCCAATCCCCGGGGCGAATGTGCGCGAGGATTTGTTTCACCGTCAGCACCTTGAAACGAGCGTGTCATAAGTGCTTTGTTCAGATGCCTGGAAAATGGGCCTGAGACCGCCACCCATTTTCGGCATGAGGAATTAGCGACAGTAAAAACCTGACTCGCTAGCGTCGGGTGTACTGTTTTCGCCGCTCTCTCCTTTAACAGTCTCAATGCCTCAGCGAGAAGCACGTGACTGACACTGCTTCTTACAGAGGGCTCGACCACGGCTTGAATCGCGGGGTCTGCGAGCAAAACTGTAGCGAGAACCTCGTTTTATATGTTCAACACCCAATATTATATACCAGGAATGGCCTGCCAGGCCTGGGCTCGTAAAGCCAGGGGTTGAATTAGATTCGGGGGCTGGCCGCTTAGTAATAGGGGCCTGTTAGCCGGGTTGCTTGTGCTGTAACACTGCTTGTAACACTGTGGGGATAGTGTTAGTTTTGGCGGTGCAGGCTTTGCAGTGGGCGCACGCCTCACATTTATATTGTGTGTGCGAGAGTGAACTTTGTGAAAAGTGCTTGGGTGCAGGAGTGCAGACTGTAAAGTGGGCACATTTCCTACATAGAAAGCTCTTTTGTGTGTAGTGTAAACAATGTGCAGTGGCGCACAACCTACGTAGAATACCCACGGTGCAAACCAGTGAGCAAATCCACAGGGGTAAACGCACACAGCATTAGTGTGCAGACGAGCGTGTTTAACACAGGCTAGTTGACTGCAATATTTCATCTCCAGTCACTTAACTTAAGGGAACTGGGAGAATGTAAGGAAGTGCGGGTGGTATGTGAGCCATTCCACAATGCCGTTATGCTCTAGTCTAGACTGAAAGCGCGCATGCAGACAAGCGTGTTTGACCACAGGCTAGTTGACTGCAATAAGGCTAGTTGACTTTATATGGTGTAATCCGGCCGCGGCGGGATTTATTTGTGATTTTGTGAGGCTGAATTAACAGTGCTTATGTAGGGGTGCACACTGTGTAGTGGACACTTTGTCTACAGTGTAAAAACCTTTCCAGCCGCCTGAGTAAAGGGGACTGGAAGTGATAGAGTGAAAAAAGGGCTTAGCTTGGCAGCCATTTTCCGACGCCCTTATGCTCTGACAGTGAGCGCGTGCTATGACGTAAGCCGCGCTCTAGTCAGCAACGCGCTGTGGAAGGGGCGCGCGCTATCATGACAAGGCAGCCATTACAACTTCCTTGGCAGTAAGCGCGCGCTGCAGCGACATTGTTCTTGACATACCCAACAGCCCGAGCTCGCTCGTCTAACTTACTCTAGTATTCTCTGTCCGCAGCGCTTCAGCACGGCGGCGGTAGAATGAGCACGGCGAGAGCTTCGGCTCGAGTTTGTTTATTCACTCTAGTATTCTCTGTCCGCGGCGACAGCGCGACTGAACGAGAATTGGAAGCGTGAGGAAAAACTCTGTCCGCGGCGCTTCTAGCACGGCGAGAGCTTCGGCTCGAGTTAGTTTATTCACTCTAGTATTCTCTGTCCGCGGCGATAGAGCGACAGGACGAGAGAATTGGAAGCGTGAGGTAAAACTCTGTCCGCGGCGCTTCTAGCACGGCGAGAGCTTCGGCTCGAGTTTGTTTATTCACTCTAGTATTCTCTGTCCGCGGCGATATCGCGACAGAACGAGAATTGGAAGCGTGAGGAAAAACTCTGTCCGCGGCGCTTCTAGCACGGCGAGAGCTTCGGCTCGAGTTAGTTAATTCACTCTAGTATTCTCTGTCCGCGGCGATAGAGCGACAGGACGAGAGAATTGGAAGCGTGAGGTAAAACTCTGTCCGCGGCGCTTCTAGCACGGCGAGAGCTTCGGCTCGAGTTAGTTAATTCACTCTAGTATTCTCTGTCCGCGGCGATAGAGCGACAGGACGAGAGAATTGGAAGCGTGAGGTAAAACTCTGTCCGCGGCGCTTCTAGCACGGCGAGAGCTTCGGCTCGAGTTAGTTAATTCACTCTAGTATTCTCTGTCCGCGGCGATAGAGCGACAGGACGAGAGAATTGGAAGCGTGAGGTAAAACTCTGTCCGCGGCGCTTCTAGCACGGCGAGAGCTTCGGCTCGAGTTTGTTTATTCACTCTATTATTCTCTGTCCGCGGCGATAGAGCGACAGGACGAGAGAATTGGAAGCGTGAGGTAAAACTCTGTCCGCGGCGCTTCTAGCACGGCGAGAGCTTCGGCTCGAGTTTGTTTATTCACTCTAGTATTCTCTGTCCGCGGCGATAGAGCGACAGGACGAGAGAATTGGAAGCGTGAGGTAAAACTCTGTCCGCGGCGCTTCTAGCACGGCGAGAGCTTCGGCTCGAGTTTGTTTATTCACTCTAGTATTCTCTGTCCGCGGCGATAGAGCGACAGGACGAGAGAATTGGAAGCGTGAGGAAAAACTCTGTCCGCGGCGCTTCTAGCACGGCGAGAGCTTCGGCTCGAGTTTGTTTATTCACTCTAGTATTCTCTGTCCGCGGCGATATCGCGACTGAACCAGAGAAGAGGAAGACTGAGGAAAAACTCTGTCTGTCCGCGGCGCCTCCTCAGCGCGACGGTATAGTGACGAGAGCTTCGGCTCGAGTTCGCCTATTCACTCTAGTATTCTCTGTTCGCGGCTGTAGCGCGACGGAATGAGAGAAGAGTGGGAACAACTCTGTGGCAGCGGCGGAAGAAGAGCCGCGGCGGCGGCAGAGTGAAGAGAGCTTCGGCTTGAGTGTGCTCATGTCCTCTAACATTCTCTCTTTCCGCGGCGCTATTCAGCGCGACGGGACGAGAGCAGAGGGAGAGTGAGAAGAGCTCCGTCTTTCCGCGGCGCTTAACGACGCGGCGGAACGAGAGAGTCCTCGAGTAGAACAAGCCTGTAAGCTCTAGAAGTGGCGTTGCAGCGGCAACACACACACCAACACATATAACACTCAACATAGACACAGTTTAAAGGATATATAACGCCGGATGGCGTAGCTGGAACGGCAGAGAAGGCGGAGAGGGAGTCCGTCGTCCTCAGCTGCAGGTTCCGCTGGTGCCTTTTCAACGGCGGTGCTTCTTCCGGAGACCAGCGAAGGTATCGCTGAAGGAGATAAAATCTGACACCTATGGCGAATTAGGGTCTTATATAGCCTCCTGTATGCAAATATAAGCACCTTTTTCGGCGGGCTTCTGGAACGCCCCCCATTGGTTCGTTCCTCTCAGCCGCCTCACCATAGGTTCCTGCAGTTGCCGCAGCCCGACCAATCAGAGCGCTCCTCGCGCTGGGCTATGGCCGTGCAGCTCACTGCGCTTTACATAGATACCTTTATTAAAAGTTTTGCTTCACATTCTCGAGAAAAGGAGTTTTTCCCATACGTAATACGAGGAACCTCTCTCGAAAGGGAACAGATATCATTTCAATAGATATCATTTTAACTCATCGTAGGGCACCTTTAGTATTGTATTTGTAGGCAGTTGTTTTTTCATATTTTTATTTATTCTTTTATACTTTTTTTTACCATTTATTATATAAAATATGGATATCAATTTATTTTACAGTACTGTTCCATGTGTACATACAATGTAAAGTGATTATAATAGGTACCCTGAACCTAACCTTAAGCCATGCAGTTGCCTTATATTACCCTGTACTTTCTTAGGTAAGAATGCTGTTATACACGCAAGTGCACATAATGTTAAATAAAGTGCAAACAAAATCATTTTCCTTATATATTTCCTTATGTGTCTGATATTCTGGTTTCATATGACTCAAGTTCTTCCTCCAGTCTAAGGATTTGTTTTGCCTTTATTGTCCGTCAGGCCAAAATCATTAAACAAGCACATTAAAAAGTAATGGCATACCTCTTCTCAGCAAACAACATGATTTGAGGTATCATTCACATTGTTTGCAATATTAAAAATATAGTGCACCTTATTAAAAAACAGTACACTGACTGCAGTGTAAGAGTCTATAGATCAGTATTATAATAGCATTGCAAAGTGGTCTTCCAAGCCTTGTAAAGGTTTAGGAAATGTTACACTAAGTATAATTATTGTTTGCCACATTAAACTTTGAAATCATAAGAAACAGAGGCACGGATCACGATGCCGCTGCTGTTTTCCAAGTGCTCCGGATTCACTTGAAACCGTGGGCTGTGTGTTCTGTGCTGGCAGATTGAGACGCCAAAGGCACACACTGTCTCCTTTGGCAGTCAGTTCAATAGCACTGACATAAAAGCATTTAATAACATTCTAATCACACGCTCTCGGCCTTGCCAGAAAAACATTTCACAGCTGAAATTAGCGCAAAATAACAAGAGAGTCCTCCAGAATCTGTTTAGCAAATCTGTTGTGATGCGGAAGAAATCTTCATTAGCGTTATCTCATTTGAAGATATCCGAAAAAACCATAAATAGGTCAGGTATTAAAGCTAGCGCAGATAAGCTCTATACGTGATTAAAAAAAAACAGGTGTACCAGACAGAACTCTCTATAAGCTAAAAAGACAGTTTAGGGTCAAAGTTATTACCCCAACCAACAGTTAAGGCATCTAATTGTTACGATGGAGTTGTTTTAATCTCCCAGACTGGATTAGAGCTGCAATTCTTTAACTGCTTCTGTTTCAGACACATATTGATCCACAGAAGTGAGATAAGTTAATCTTACACGGGATTAGATGCAATGGGCTGCACAGACACTTTAAACATACAGAAGAGGCGGGGAAATCTCAGATATAATGCAAGCGTTTGTTCCGCAGTGGCTTCAATTGCGATACGGCCACACGCCAAGGGCAAAACAAGAATTCATGTGTCTGTGTGAACAGAGTACAGCGCTCTTGAGTGCCTTTAAACGGCCTTCCTCCGGCTTATCGTCTTAGCTGTTTATCTAGTCGGCCTCGGAAATGGTTTCACCTTTAGATTGTGTGGTGCACTGCATCTATCAGGCTGCATTTGTTCCTTTGTTTATCATGTTTTTGTCCTGGCTTAAAGTTGAATATGTTTCTGAATTAGACTATCAAAGCATGCTGTCGTGTCCAATCAGCCCAGTGTTTCCCTGTCATCCTAGTTCATGTTTAATTCCGTTTCCGCTGCTGGCTACGCGAGGCACACAGTGGGCATTAAGTCTCTCCGTGATGTTATCTGGGACGTCATACATTAATAATCTCAGCATTCAACTGTGGAACGGTACATTTCCCTCATGAGCTGATCATTTACATAAATAAATGGGATGCACGGCCAATAAGATCAAAACTCAATGTCCCATTAATAAAGCAAGTTAATGTGATCATCGGGAGTGTTTATGATGGCTTTGCTCAGCCTCTATTTTGGAGTTTATTGCAAATGCTTTCCTGATTAATGCGTTGGCTTTAGATTTATGAGCATTTCACACCACTGTTGTTCATTAATCTTGGCTTGATGTACAGTGTTCTCTATAAACTTTAAGCTTTAAGTCCATTTGCTCATCAGTTGTATAAGTGGCATTCGTTTATGAATATGCCACTCGAAAAGATGAAGTGGGTGAAAGACAACTTTTGTAAGTTGTGAGTGGATTTTTTCACAGGATGTTTTTTTGGATCAATTCCTGGTAATTCTAGATAGATAGATACATAGAAAGACATACAGACATATAGAAACTGGTATGCCACAAAAGGTTAGGTGTGCCGTTAAAAATGATCCAATTCCAAAAAATAAGTACAAATAAATTAAATTTTGTAGGGCCAAAGACTTGTATTGCAATATTTTGTCATTGTTTTATCAAATTAATGCTATTGGACATTCTTTATGTCTGTATGTAGGGTTTACAAATATTTAACCAATAAAAAGCATTTAAAAGAGGTTGTGACTAAACCAATGGGTCCTCAAACTGTCTGTCAAACCTCATAACTCCACCCTTTGCTTTTGGCTCACTATGGGCTTCTCCCAATTCTTCTCCCTTGACTTTATCAGACTTTATGGGCCCTATCTTGCACCCAGCGCAATTGACTTTGTACACCGACGCATTTGTCATTCCTATTTTGCACCCGAGCAAAGCGCGCTTTTCCCTCCACAGAAGCACGTCGCTAAACTAGTGAATGAACTTGCGCTCCCTGGGCGGATCAGCGCAAAAAAGGAGGCGTGTTCCGGCGCAAACAATCCCTGGTGCTATTTTGCTGTTCCATTAAACAATTGCGCCACTGACCAGAAAAAAACCTAGTCTAAAGTCAGTGGCGCGTTGCGCGTTGTTCATTATGCTATTTTAAGGGCGCATGCTTGACCATAATGTATAGCGTGCACAACGCACATACACTTTGCTCATGTAATCTACACAGATGCAACAGCTATTTTTGCAAATCATTAATTGTTACACTAAAAAATATTAACACATGAGATGACGGAAATCATTGTGGTGTGCCATGAAGATGTGAAAAAATAGGCATAAATCTAGCTTACAAATTATTCAGGCTGTGAACCGCTCCTGGCGTGCGCCTGGTAAATACGCCATAACAATAGCAATCCATAATGGAACTTGCACATCTGCTTTTAAAGGGAATGTTGGATGACGCTCTGATTGGTTTATTCACGTTACGCCCAAACCACACCTATGAATAATGAAGCTACTTCAGACCAACCCATTTTAGATTTGTGCCGGGAGCAAGAGCCATTTATCCCGCCGGGAAAATAGCAACAGCGCCGAGACCCGCCCACAAAGTTACTTGCGCTTCACGCTTTGACACTTGCATTTCAGATCGTTAAAATAGGGCCCTATGTCTCCACGTCACCCCAACTGCCTCATAGACAGTAAAAGATTGCCTGCGAGTGTCTCCTCCTGTCTATACGGTAATTTCTCAACTGTGCGACAGAGTCGCGTTGGTTATGACGAAATCGTTAGCCTATTTTTACAAAAAACTGCTTCTGCGGGGCGATAGTGTAAGATACAAGGTAACGGAGCCTTTTATGCATTGTCGTGTTTCTTTAGAAATAAACAATGGACAAATGGAGTCTTCAAATGCCTCAGCTGTAAAGTTATTCACTGTCAAAGTGACTCAAAAATGAATGGGAGTCAATGGGATGCTAACAGCAGGTGATGGCTTGGTTAGCAATGGCCGCCCCTATGGGTGGAACGCTTTCCGAGTGCTAGATTACCCCCTTGATGTTTATGTATGATGTTTTTTTATTTGAAGAGTGGAGAATAATCTTAGTCTTTGCCGTTTCGTTGAAGCAAATAAAGTTTTTAAAAAGTTTTAAATATCCTGTGCATAGCGCTTTATTTTTTTGTCATCATATTTTGAACATGAGATTTCAACATCAAGAAATCTGAGCTCCCAAATAGCTATAATTAACTGTATATCCTGTACGTTGATGAAAACGTAATATGCGAGATGCACTTCATGGCTGTTCCAGTGACAGACAAAATATGTCGTCCGCTGATCAAAAACCCTGTAACTCAATTTGAGATTGATTTTGATAAAATATTAATATTATAATAACACATGGAAGTGTCTGACCATAGATATATAAAGTCACAATACCAATACCAGTGTTTAATTAAATATTCTCACCCAACAGCAACGATATGTAAATCTGTTGTTTTATGTTTTATCATCACCAACATTATATATATATATATATATATATATATATATATATATATATATATATATATATATATATATATATATATATATATATATATACATAAGATTAAATATACTAGGCAGAAAATTTACATTTTGTCCTCGTTGTTGATGTGTTAGAAACAGGAAAAATTATTGATATAAAACTGTGTCTCCACAACTGCAGCTCTTGTGAGGTGTTACTGGTCTGAATTGGTCATTATCTATCAAAAGTGGTCCAAGGAAGGAGCCGTGGTAAACTGGCAACAGGGTCATGGGCGGCCAAGGCTCATTGATGCACATGGGGAGTGAATGCAGACCAGTGCGGTCTGATCAAACAGACAAGCTACTGTATACAAACTTCATGGAAACGGTATTCTCTGGTGGCTGTGGCCTCTTTCAGCAGGATAATCTGCCATGCACCAAAGCTAAAATGTTTTAGGAATGGTTTAAGGCGCACATCAATGAGTTTAAGGTGTTGACATGGCCTCCAAATTCCCCAGATCTCAATCCAATCGAGCATTTGTGGGATAAATTGTAAATTGTGATAACTGTACTGAATAAACAAGACCGATCCATGGAGGCCCAACCACACAACTTACAAGACTTAAAGGAACTGCTGCTAACATCTTGGTGCCAGATACCATAACACACCTTCAGGGGTTTAGTGGAGTCAATGCCTTTGGCAGGGTTGTTTTGGAAGCAAAAGGGGGGAAAATCACAATATTAGGAGATTCAAAAAACACAACCATGTTTGACCATGTGTTATATATATAACGGACAGACAGACAGACAGACAGACAGACAGACAAACAGACAGACAGATCAATAGAATGTTGACGTCAAAAAGACCAGTAAGGATCCAGGATTGTTGATCCAGGAACCATGTCCAGCTTTTCAAAATGTCTTTTTACCACATGTATGCGATTTTCTGTTTTGTTCCTGAATGAGTCAAATTCAGCTCTGCATCCAAGTTTTGACAGCCATGTGAATAGATTTGACTCACGTAGATGTGCGCTCCCTGATTCACTAGTCATTCTGACTCTGAAATGAGTTGGAAAATACTGTTCTGCAGAGCCTTGAGTAAAATCAGTCATGCGTTTACACAAATAAAATGGAGAATATGGGATAGGGGGAGGAGTATGTGTGTGTGTGGGTGTATAACTAATCAATACACCATGGGGGCTATCGCCAGGCTTGAGTGTATAAAACAACAAATCTCTTCATGGCCCTACACACTTTAAGTCTCTATCTATTCATGTGCCTGTAGAGGGTGCCTTGAAGCTTACTAAACCTCTGATAAGCAGACATGTGTGTGTTTGTGTAATCGCCCACAGGAGAGCCGGTCTAACAGCTCTTAAAGTCTGCAGTGGGCGAGAATGAATAGTATGAAAATAAAGCAAGACTGTGAATACTGGCTCACTGTATGTCACATACATGCGCACACATCACCTTTTTGAGTCAGCTCACTTTCTTTTCTTATCTTACTGTAAGCCGCTCACTTGCCTCTTTTTACTGTCCAGTACAGTACATAACTTACTCTCTCACTCTATCTTCTCTCTCTCTCTCTCTCTCTCTCTCTCTCTCTCTCTCTCTCTCTCTCTCTCTCTCTCTCTCTCTCAAATGATCCACATTTGAATTATACTACTCAGTATTTTAACTGCATATTGCCATAGTCTTTGCAATATAGAAGTGTACGATGAGAAATGGTGCAAAAATAAGTAAAACAATGATAGTGCAAATGTAGTAATCTTTATATATATATATATATATATATATATATATATATATATATATACATACAGGGAGTGCAGAATTATTAGGCAAGTTGTATTTTTGAGGATTAATTTTATTATTGAACAACAACCATGTTCTCAATGAACACAAAAAACTCATTAATATCAAAGCTGAATATTTTTGGAAGTTTTAATTTTTAGTTTTAGCTATTTTAGGGGGATATCTGTGTGTGCAGGTGACTATTACTGTGCATAATTATTAGGCAACTTAACAAAAAACAAATTTATACCCATTTCAATTATTTATTTTTACCAGTGAAACCAATATAACATCTCAACATTCACAAATATACATTTCTGACATTCAAAAACCAAACAAAAACTAATCAGTGACCAATATAGCCACCTTTCTTTGCAAGGACACTCAAAAGCCTGCCATCCATGGATTCTGTCAGTGTTTTGATCTGTTCACCATCAAAATTGCGTGCAGCAGCAACCACAGCCTCCCAGACACATTTCAGAGAGGTGTACTGTTTTCCCTCCTTGTAAATCGCACATTTGATGATGGACCACAGGTTCTCAATGGGGTTCAGATCAGGTGAACAAGGAGGCCATATCATTAGATTTTCTTCTTTTATACCCTTTCTTGCCAGCCACGCTGTGGAGTACTTGGACGCGTGTGATGGAGCATTGTCCTGCATGAAAATCATGTTTTTCTTGAAGGATGCAGACTTCTTCCTGTACCACTGCTTGAAGAAGGTGTCTTCCAGAAACTGGCAGTAGGACTGGGAGTTGAGCTTGACTCCATCCTCAACCCGAAAAGGCCGCACAAGCTCATCTTTGATGATACCAGCCCAAACCAGTACTCCACCTCCACCTTGTTGGCGTCTGAGTCGGACTGGAGCTCTCTGCCCTTTACCAATCCAGCCACGGGCCCATCCATCTGGCCCATCAAGACTCACTCTCATTTCATCAGTCCATAAAACCTTAGAAAAATCAGTCTTGAGATATTTCTTGGCCCAGTCTTGACGTTTCAGCTTGTGTGTCTTGTTCAGTGGTGGTCGACTTTCTGCCTTTCTTACCTTGGCCATGTCTCTGAGTATTGCACACCTTGTGCTTTTGGGCACTCCAGTGATGTTGCAGCTCTGAAATATGGCCAAACTGGTGGCAAGTGACATCTTGGCAGCTGCACGCTTGACTTTTCTCAGTTCACGGGCAGTTATTTTGCGCCTTGGTTTTTCCACACGCTTCTTGCGACCCTTTTGACTATTTTGAATGAAACGCTTGATTGTTCGATGATCACGCTTCAGAAGCTTGGCTATTTTAAGACTGCTGCATCCCTCTGCAATATATCTCACTATTTTTGACTTTTCTGAGCCTGTCAAGTCCTTCTTTTGACCCATTTTGCCAAAGGAAAGGAAGTTGCCTAATAATTATGCACACCTGATATAGGGTGTTGATGTCATTAGACCACACCCCTTCTCATTACAGAGATGCACATCACCTAATATGCTTAATTGGTAGTAGGCTTTCCAGCCTATACAGCTTGGAGTAAGACAACATGCATAACGAGGATGATGTGGTCAAAATACTTATTTGCCTAATAATTCTGCACTCCCTGTATATATATATATATATATATATATATATATATATATATATATATATATATATATATATATATATATATATATATATATATATATATATATAATAGAATAGAACAGAACAGAACAGAACAGAACAGAACAGAACAGAACAGAACAGAATAGAATAGTAAGATGCTCGCCCTTGCAAGATGACCAACCCCCCCCACCCCGCAATGGCTACACCATTTTTTTTGTAATTTCATTTGAATATCAACATTTGAGATATCGTAAGCTGAAAGTGAGGTATTTGTTGACACAATAATGTTTTTAGCTTTGTGGAGTAAAAGTTATAGTTTTAATTTTGAAGTAAAAAAGACCCTCGGGGTAAGATGACATGCTAAACTTCTCTGTGTAAAGTTATGTAATATCAATTTCAATCTCACAACCACTGTAATAAACAGCCACGGCTCGTCTGTATGGGCAGGTGGAGCAGAGCCTCACCAAAATATATAAACTGATGAATTGTAAATATATTTAGAATTCTGCAATAAATATTTTTTGGGGGGTTTTCTAGACATTCTAGAAGTAGTAAAGTAAGCAGGATATATTAAAATTAATTCGACATGCATGTATTCGTGATACAAGCAAGGTGGGGTGGCCGGTCTCCTTAGCTCTACAGCGCCCTACAAATTTCCAATGTAAATCTTTGGTGAAAAATGGAACAGCAGCAAGCTCTCATAGAAGGCCTATTTTTATGTGACCTCACCTAAACCTAGCTCCAGAACAATATGATATCAGTCCATTTCAGCTGTGTGTCTGGACTTGGGGCTGGATTCACGGAAATTTTCTTAAGAAAAAAGTTTAAAAATTATTAAGATAAATTCTAAGAAGTTCATAAGAATGTTCCTAAGTGCAATTCTTGAAAAATTCTTAAGAAGTTCTTAAATATTTTCTTAAGAACATCTTAATTTTTTACTTAAGAAGAAAATTAATGGTGTTATTTTATTGAAAGGTATTACTGAAGACTCGCTGAATGAAAAACACCCCAAAAGCCTGTCTTTTTGCGCTTCCAGCAGATTACCGTAGATATCATAACAAGTGTGCAGCCTATTTTCGTTGTGACTGACTTGACAGGAGTAAATAACTAAATGTTGTGTTTTTTATGTGCCGTGTCAGTAAAATCTGTTTTTATAAGAGCCTAGCGTTTATCAAGAACGCTGCTCGGGTACCAAGGATCGACGGTTAGATCTACACAAGACAAATCATATCTCTCAGGGACATCCGAGCCCGCGGCAGACGCCAGAAGAACTAGCTGAGGAAAGGCTGCTCTCGCTGAGGTTAACGAGTGCTGAGCACCCGCTGAATGCCTGGCTCTCACAACTGTGAAAACGCCCAATGAAATTGTCAAATAGGCCCTCTCTTTATAAATAAACCACAGATTTAATCTTTAAACAAGTACATTCTCGCCTGAAAAAGTCTTAAACTACTGTTTGTGACACAATTACAGTAGTATTTTTAAATTATGTGGAGTTTCTCGTCCGCTATTGTCTTGCCGGTTGGTGCGTGCTTTGCTGGTTTTATACTCTTCCATATGGTACTATTAGTTATAAATATTATATTTAACTAACTACTGTTATGGTATAATGCTTAATATTTAAAACAACCCAATAAATCTGTTAAACATCTTACATTTGGGTATTTAAGATAGGTTGGAGGTTATCCTAACTTTAAGGGGGGGGGGGTGAAACACTCAGTTTCAGTCAATCTCATGTCAATCTTGAGTACCTATAGAGTAGTATTGCATCCTTCATATCTCTGAAAAGTCTTTAGTTTTATTATATTTATAAAAGAAATATAGGCTGTACCGAGTCTTTCCGGAAAAAAACGAGTGCCTGGAGGCGTATCGTGTGGGCGGAGCTAAAGAATGACGAGCGCGCAAAGCGGTGATGTCCTCAAGCGTGGAGAAACCCATGACTATCGATCAGATTCAACTAATACAGATAATGATCCAGAATCAGATTCGAAGGCTGAAATAAATTGAACAGGAGAAACAGCAACAGCAGGATGTCCGTCTCTGTGGTATGTACTGTATTTAGTGGCCTGTCAACATTTGTGTGTGTTTACTCGCAGTTTATGAGGACATGATTCGGTTTATGGACTATTGTACTAAACCTTAGCAGTAGCAAGCAAAACGGTTTTGCACGTCAGACTAGTGTAACGTTATACATAAAACAACAATAGAGTCCGTTAGCGCATTTGAATGATGAAGCACGCGATCGTGTCGTGTACTGATGTTTACTCACGCGACGATAGCCAACAGCACAGACATTTGAAGCAGTTTTACTCACCGCCTGCTTCCAAAGCAGGACCGAACCTTTATCGCTGGGACCACTCTGTCAAAGACACACTTCTTTGGTATGATTTGGTGAAGTCCTTTGACAGCAGTGACCGTGGAGATCCACTTTGCGACGCGACTGAAGCGATGTTGTGAAGCTTCCCGTCATTTCTGCGTTCAAATCAGTTCAAATGCAGTGCTGCCTTTCCGGAATGCTGGGCTGAAGCGTTGAAGTCACTTAATGTCACCCATAGGAATAAAGTGGAGCGCGGCGCGGACTATAAAGACATAAGTGTTCACGGACAAGTGGATCTGCAGCTGAGAGTGTTTATGGGCGTGCATTTCCTCTCTCGCTCTAGTCACGCGCGTGCACACCCTTCCGGGAGAAGAGCCCGTACGGCCCATACAAGGACCTTCCGCTCTACCGACGTCATGCGGACCCATACTCGAAAAAACTTTCCCGAAACTTGTGAGAAACTGGAAGGAGTATTTTTGACACAAAAATACTCCATCAAATGTCCAACATTAGTTTTTGGAACTTTGTCTATGTTTAGGATGGGAATCCAAGTCTTTAACAGTGTAAAAAGCTCAGTATGCATGAAACAGCATTTCACCCCCCCTTTAAGAAGTTATTTACGATGATTTTTAAGAACATTCTTTTTGTGAATATGAATACTTCTTAAATTTTATATTCAGAACAATCATAAGAAAAAAGATAAGAACATTTTTAAGAAAAGTTTTTGGGAATACAAAATATTCTTATATATTTTCTTAAGTTAGAAAATAAGAAGAAATTGGCAGTTCAGAATAATTTTATTCTTAAGAATGTTTTGTGAATCCGGCCCCTGGTCAGTGACTAGTTGGCATGTCTGTTCTTCCTATGTGGATTAGCGTATCAAATAAATGAAAGTATAATTCCCTTATTTTAAACATGCTCATGTGAATAGCCATTATATACAGTAGTTCTGTTGTGTTTGTTTTATGTTTGTCCTAAGAATAGACATGACATTCCTCATTGGAATTCCTACACAACTTTCAATTTTTTCATTAGAGCACGATTTTGCTGGCTCCCAAAGATAAGTACTTAATATTTTGTTTTTACTTGCGCACAAGTGCCTCCTCCATCCTCTCTCCTCAGGGTACTGTTAACTCTATGAGCACCACCTGCTTTGTACCTCTGGACCAGAGGACAATATCTGAGGTGTGTGCTATCTCCTAAAGGAATTTGAGCCACTTCTTTAGTTCTGCCCACATCTCCCAGTCATTTGCAGAGGGCGGGACCCCTCTACACCTCTGTCCTGCTGCAGTGCTCTCTCCTGATGAAATGGATAAAGTGTTACCCGTAAGAAACTTGTTTACCCTTCTTCCACACCATCCGCCAACCGAGACAGGATTTTATCAAGATGCCACTGAAATTTCCCATCTACCAAGCTTGACTGGCATGCAGAAAGGACATGCTCAAGATTGGCTAGCTTTTCACACAGCATGCAGCTGGGGCTCTCTGCCATCCCCCAAATATGGAGGTTTGATGGAGTAGACAGGACATCATAGACCGGTAGCCGTTCCATAGTCCTGATGTCCTACCACGTCAGGGCCCTTTCTCGTACGCTCTCCCACTTTGTCTAGCTTCCCTGTTTTTTTTTCATGCAACAGCCTTAACGTGGCGGGTTTCCTCCTGCTTTGCGGACCTCCCTTTTCACCATGCCACGATGTTTCTTTAGGTCAGCTTTTTCCCAGATTATTCTAGTGGAGCCACCCAGTCCAAGCCTGCCCTGCGCTATACTGTCCCAACGATGTCAGCTTTCACTGGTCTCTCTTGGAACGTTGGGATGATTGTACCTTTGACCCTGAAGTGGATCTGGTCCTGGATGTGCCCCTTTTTCGATACCAGGCTTCTGGACGTCCATACTTGCCAAATCAGTGAGCTCAATCAGATTCTCCAAGATCCATCTCCCTTCAGGTGCGGATTTTGCCATGATGGTGAGGTCTTCCATAAATGCTCTTATAGGCAGGCTTGTGCAAAATTCAGAATTTCAGAATTGGCCTCCATTCAATTCATGAATTGAAATTTGAATTAAATTGACAGGAAGGGGAATTAAATTCATGACAATTCCAAGAAATTCCACATACACTCAGTGTTAGGAAGGTTACTTTGGAAATGTAATTGCTATGTAAATGTAAAAGTTACTCATTATAAATGTGGTTTGGATTACTTTATCAATGCAAACCAATTACCTTTTAATATGATTAGTAACTAATTAAATTACACATTTTACCTCAGTAATAGAACAATTACATTCATTTTATAATTTAACACAATTTCATTATACCTATCTACACTGTTAAATATTACACAGTATCTACTTAAAACAAATATGGTAAGAATATTACACATAATATTTAAGTCGTTTTATGATGAATTTAATATTATTAGTGTAATGTACTTTTTTAATTTAAGTTGTCTTTGAAAAAGAATGTATATATTAGAGTAAATGGATATGACCTGTTTATATTTGACTTTGTTATGTTATTCAATTAATAGTCTGTTTGATGCTGGCACAAGAAACAAACGTGTTATTGCACTAGCATTAGCAAAGTTATTGCTCATTGAACAAAGCAACATTCTTCATAACAATAATAAGTTATTCACATCACAACCTAACCATAAGCTCTACTCTTCTGCACATTGGTAACGTTCAAAACTTCAACATAACAGAAATTCTTTCAAATGTCAAACATAAATTAACATACATTAACAGATGTTTCCCTTCACTCAAAAACACATTAAACAACACTTCATTTCAATAGTAATCTCCATTCCCAGCCACATGCAAAGCATGCTGGGAACTAACAATGGTGTCTTTCTTATTTATTTTGGTATTTGGTTTAATATGGTATTTTCCTTAATTATATAAGCTTAATCATTTCCTCAATTCAAGCATCAAAATTGCTTGCATTTCCTTAAAAAAAAATTAAGAAAGTGTATATCTTGGTTTTATTTCTATACAACACTGAACCACACTTTTCTTATTAATAATATATAATAATAATATATAAAAATATACAGACTATTTTTTATTGTCACCTTAATTTTGAAAATTACAAGAGTTATTATTCATTTTTAACAGTGTTACTCCTCAACCCTGCACACATTTTGTTCTAAAATATAGATAATCAATTGAAACAAATGACCCCCTCCATTTTGTTTAATTCGTTGTTTTTTTTCAAATGTTATTTTCATTTCAAAGTAATCAAATAACACAAAGTTGTTGTAAATGCAGTTATCATTTATTCCAATGCAAAATTCACTGATCAACACTGATGCATCTAATTCTCAATCGCTCCTCAAATGTTTTATCATTGAGTCTGCAACGTTCTGGTCTGAAGATCTTTCCTGCAACACTATAAATTACTTAGACTTTTTCTTGAATTTAAATTCTGCTTCTTTAATTCAAATTCGAATTGTAATTCTATATCCTGTTTTTGACATAAATTCAAGAATTGCACAAGCCTGCTTATAGGTATCTGCTGGATGTCACTTGCCAACACTGCACCTCAACGCAACTTCTCTGCTGACTTAACGAGAAGGTTCATCGCTGCTGAAAACAAAATCACTGAAATGATTGCAGCCAGTGAAAATACCCACATCTAGTCTCTTCCATTTGGTGGTAAAGTAAAAAAAAAAAGTAGCTAATTTCCTTCATAATTACTGCAAAAAGGTAATTCTGAGACATGCAATGACTATCCATCATGACATGGATGCATTTTTATCTTTATTTTCACAATAATAATCTTTTACATTGTAAATTATTTATTATATTTGGCATGTTTGTGTGCTGCTGCGCCTCCCTGTGTGTATAAAAAGCAGAGTTTACATGCGTTGTGCACCCGCCTATAGGCACATATTACTAACGTGCCTTTTAAATAACACAAAACATACTGCACTATTGACTTTAGACCAGGTTTTTGTGCTGCCTCAAAATAGCAACACGTCAACAATGCGCTGGAACACACATAGTTTTTAGACCAGCATGCCCATTGGTGCACAAATGGGAGCAAATACTTTTTCTATTTAAACAACGTGGTGCAGGACATGAAAATGACACTTTATTAGCTCGTAGCTGTGATAAAGTGACAATTTACATAAAAGCAGACCAGAATCAACTCGTAAAAATGTGCACAAACTTAATTTATGAAAAAAAAAAAACTAAAACCTGGGAGAACCATAAAATAAGCACCTTTGTTAGAACTTCTTGATAGTTCGGTCCGATGGTGTTGCAGTTGCAATCGATTCCTTCCGTGTTAAGCGAAGAAGCGACGGTGAACTTTCAGAGACTGTTATGCTTGAAGAAGGTACACATGGCTTGATGTGTTTGGGTCTGGGACACCGGATGAAGTCTCACATGAACAGTGTTCGGGAATGGATTGCGAGCACTACGACTAAAGCTCTATTCGGACTGGATTAGATTAACATGGTGACATGGGGTAAAGTAATTATTACCAGAGGTTCTGTGTGATTTTAGTCCCATCTGAATGTTCAAAGTTCAAAGTTCAAAGTTCAAAGTTGAAAGTGTGTTTATTGTCATATGTACAGACAGAAAGCATGTTTCCCTGTGCAATGAAATTCTTACTTTGCCGTCCATGGAAAATGTCACAAAAAAAAGATAAATATATAAATATAAAAGAGCAAATAAATAAAACATTTAAAAGTACTTAAGAGTAAAGTAGTAAAGAGAGGTAGTGCAGTCCTGATAATGTAAAGTGGGGTAATGCAGTCCTGATAGTGTAAAGTGCGGTAGTGCAGTATGTAGACAATTGTTCATGTGATGTTGTGATAGTAGACTCCTATTTGCTGTTTAGTAGTCTTATGGCAGAGGGAAAGAAAGAGTTCTTCATTCTTGAAGTCCTGCATTTCACACTTCTGTACCTCCGTCCTGAGGGTAGAAGTGTGAACAGTCCATGTTGGGGATGGGAGGGGTCTTTGATAATGGAAGCAGCACTTCTGTGGACTCTGCGGTGGTAAATGCTCTGCAGAGAGGGTAGTGGAGCCCTGATAATCTTCTGCGCCGTCTTCACCACTCTCTGCAGGCGTTTGCGGTCCTTGACAGAGGTGCTGCCATACCACACAGTGATGCAGCTGGTCAGGACACTCTCAACGGTGCAGCTGTAGAAGTTGCTGAGGATCCTGGGCGACATGCCAAACCTTTTCAGCCTCCTCAGAAAATACAGCCGCTGTTGAGCCTTCCTGACCAGCTGTGTGATGTGAGGTGTCCAATTGAGGTCCTCCCTGATGTGGACACCTAAGTATTTAAAGTTGCACACCCTCTCCACTTCAAGCTCCCGGATGAACAGTGGCAGAGGCGTACTCCTCTCCTTCCTCATGTCCACTATCATCTCCTTCGTCTTGTCTGTGTTGAGGGTGAGGTTGTTCCCTTTCGAGAGAGGTTCCTCGTATTACGTATGGGAAAAAACTCCTTTTCTCGAGAATGTGAAGCAAAACTTTTAATAAAGGTATCTATGTAAAGCGCAGTGAGCTGCACGGCCATAGCCCAGCGCGAGGAGCGCTCTGATTGGCCGGGCTGCGGCAACTGCAGGAACCTATGGTGAGGCGGCTGAGAGGAACGAACCAATGGGGGGCGTTCCAGAAGCCCGCCGAAAAAGGTGCTTATATTTGCATACAGGAGGCTATATAAGACCCTAATTCGCCATAGGTGTCAGATTTTATCTCCTTCAGCGATACCTTCGCTGGTCTCCGGAAGAAGCACCGCCGTTGAAAAGGCACCAGCGGAACCTGCAGCTGAGGACGACGGACTCCCTCTCCGCCTTCTCTGCCGTTCCAGCTACGCCATCCGGCGTTATATATCCTTTAAACTGTGTCTATGTTGAGTGTTATATGTGTTTGTGTTGCCGCTGCAACGCCACTTCTAGAGCTTACAGGCTTGTTCTACTCGAGGACTCTCTAGCTCGTTCCGCCGCGTCGTTAAGCGCCGCGGAAAGACGGAGCTCTTCTCACTCTCCCTCTGCTCTCGTCCCGTCGCGCTGAATAGCGCCGCGGAAAGAGAGAATGTTAGAGGACATGAGCACACTCAAGCCGAAGCTCTCTTCACTCTGCCGCCGCCGCGGCTCTTCTTCCGCCGCTGCCACAGAGTTGTTCCCACTCTTCTCTCATTCCGTCGCGCTACAGCCGCGGACAGAGAATACTAGAGTGAATAGGCGAACTCGAGCCGAAGCTCTCGTCACTATACCGTCGCGCTGAGGAGGCGCCGCGGACAGACGGAGTTTTTCCTCAGTCTTCCTCTTCTCTGGTTCAGTCGCGATATCGCCGCGGACAGAGAATACTAGAGTGAATAAACAAACTCGAGCCGAAGCTCTCGCCGTGCTAGAAGCGCCGCGGACAGAGTTTTTCCTCACGCTTCCAATTCTCTCGTCCTGTCGCTCTATCGCCGCGGACAGAGAATACTAGAGTGAATAAACAAACTCGAGCCGAAGCTCTCGCCGTGCTAGAAGCGCCGCGGACAGAGTTTTACCTCACGCTTCCAATTCTCTCGTCCTGTCGCTCTATCGCCGCGGACAGAGAATACTAGAGTGAATAAACAAACTCGAGCCGAAGCTCTCGCCGTGCTAGAAGCGCCGCGGACAGAGTTTTACCTCACGCTTCCAATTCTCTCGTCCTGTCGCTCTATCGCCGCGGACAGAGAATAATAGAGTGAATAAACAAACTCGAGCCGAAGCTCTCGCCGTGCTAGAAGCGCCGCGGACAGGGTTTTACCTCACGCTTCCAATTCTCTCGTCCTGTCGCTCTATCGCCGCGGACAGAGAATACTAGAGTGAATAAACAAACTCGAGCCGAAGCTCTCGCCGTGCTAGAAGCGCCGCGGACAGAGTTTTACCTCACGCTTCCAATTCTCTCGTCCTGTCGCTCTATCGCCGCGGACAGAGAATACTAGAGTGAATAAACAAACTCGAGCTGAAGCTCTCGCCGTGCTAGAAGCGCCGCGGACAGAGTTTTACCTCACGCTTCCAATTCTCTCGTCCTGTCGCTCTATCGCCGCGGACAGAGAATACTAGAGTGAATAAACTAACTCGAGCCGAAGCTCTCGCCGTGCTAGAAGCGCCGCGGACAGAGTTTTACCTCACGCTTCCAATTCTCTCGTCCTGTCGCTCTATCGCCGCGGACAGAGAATACTAGAGTGAATAAACAAACTCGAGCCGAAGCTCTCGCCGTGCTCATTCTACCGCCGCCGTGCTGAAGCGCTGCGGACAGAGAATACTAGAGTAAGTTAGACGAGCGAGCTCGGGCTGTTGGGTATGTCAAGAACAATGTCGCTGCAGCGCGCGCTTACTGCCAAGGAAGTTGTAATGGCTGCCTTGTCATGATAGCGCGCGCCCCTTCCACAGCGCGTTGCTGACTAGAGCGCGGCTTACGTCATAGCACGCGCTCACTGTCAGAGCATAAGGGCGTCGGAAAATGGCTGCCAAGCTAAGCCCTTTTTTCACTCTATCACTTCCAGTCCCCTTTATTCAGGCGGCTGGAAAGGTTTTTACACTGTAGACAAAGTGTCCACTACACAGTGTGCACCCCTACATAAGCACTGTTAATTCAGCCTCACAAAATCACAAATAAATCCCGCCGCGGCCGGATTACACCATATAAAGTCAACTAGCCTTATTGCAGTCAACTAGCCTGTGGTCAAACACGCTTGTCTGCATGCGCGCTTTCAGTCTAGACTAGAGCATAACGGCATTGTGGAATGGCTCACATACCACCCGCACTTCCTTACATTCTCCCAGTTCCCTTAAGTTAAGTGACTGGAGATGAAATATTGCAGTCAACTAGCCTGTGTTAAACACGCTCGTCTGCACACTAATGCTGTGTGCGTTTACCCCTGTGGATTTGCTCACTGGTTTGCACCGTGGGTATTCTACGTAGGTTGTGCGCCACTGCACATTGTTTACACTACACACAAAAGAGCTTTCTATGTAGGAAATGTGCCCACTTTACAGTCTGCACTCCTGCACCCAAGCACTTTTCACAAAGTTCACTCTCGCACACACAATATAAATGTGAGGCGTGCGCCCACTGCAAAGCCTGCACCGCCAAAACTAACACTATCCCCACAGTGTTACAAGCAGTGTTACAGCACAAGCAACCCGGCTAACAGGCCCCTATTACTAAGCGGCCAGCCCCCGAATCTAATTCAACCCCTGGCTTTACGAGCCCAGGCCTGGCAGGCCATTCCTGGTATATAATATTGGGTGTTGAACATATAAAACGAGGTTCTCGCTACAGTTTTGCTCGCAGACCCCGCGATTCAAGCCGTGGTCGAGCCCTCTGTAAGAAGCAGTGTCAGTCACGTGCTTCTCGCTGAGGCATTGAGACTGTTAAAGTAGAGAGCGGCGAAAACAGTACACCCGACGCTAGCGAGTCAGGTTTTTACTGTCGCTAATTCCTCATGCCGAAAATGGGTGGCGGTCTCAGGCCCATTTTCCAGGCATCTGAACAAAGCACTTATGACACGCTCGTTTCAAGGTGCTGACGGTGAAACAAATCCTCGCGCACATTCGCCCCGGGGATTGGGTTTTCTCAATAGATCTGAAAAACGCATACTTCACGTTACGATAACCCCCCACCCCCACTACAGGCCATTCTTGAGATTCGCCTTCGAGGGGCAGGCTTATCAGTACAGTCATTGTCATAGACTCAAGACTTACGGCATAAGAACCACCACGTCTTGATAATGTACATAAAATCGCTAGGGCAGCCGAGATCAGACTCTGTTCACTGCATGGCTAAGCATCTCCTTTTATGGGCAGAGCACAATCTGAGCTCCCTAAGGGCGGCTTACGTGCCAGGTATTCTGAATCAGGGTCCGGACATGTTATCCAGAGGACCCATGTCCCCAGGGGGATGGTCCCTTTACCCGCAAACAATTCAGCTTGCACAGCACACGCTGCCCAATATTTTTTCTGCAAACGCAGGGATGCCCTGGCCCATGTTGGCCCAGACTCCCTCTATATGTTCCCTCCGATCGCGATCCAGCTGCAGCCTGTGCTTTTTAATAGCCCCACTTTGGAAGAACCGCACATGGTTCTCCATACTGTTTCAGCTGTCAGACACAGCCCCATGCCTATTCTGCCAATGAAAGGGAAGGTCTGGCATCCCAATCCCGAGCTGTGGGCCCTCCACGTATGGCCCATCAACGGTATCCGGGAACCTCTCTGACAAGTTATGAACACTATTTCGGAAGCTAGAGCCCCTGCTATCTGGCAGCTCTGCTTGAAGTGGTCAGTGGTTTTCTAACCAATGTGCTACGCGAAACATCGACGCACACTCATGCGAACTGGCGGAACCGCTCGCTTTCTCCAAGAGCTAATGGATGCGGGTCGTCCCCCCTCCATACTCGGGGTGTGTGTCTCCGCCATAGCAGCTAGCCACGCTCCTATCGCGGCACATTCACTAGGGAAAAGTGATCTTATTGTGTGTTTTCTTAAAGGGGCCAGGAGATTCAGCTCGCCTTGCCCCTACCTCGGTCCCTATTTGGGACCTCGCCATGGTTTTGGAGGCCGTGAAGGGTTCCCCCTCCTAACCACTTCAGAACACGAGCTTGAAGCACATATCACTCAAAACCGTTTTTCTGCTGGCTGTGGCCTCGGTTAACCGAGTGGGTGGCTTACCTGCACTCTCCGTGAGCCCTTCCTGTCTTGAGTTTGGGTCCAGCAACTTCAAGGTTGTGCTCAAACCGAGGCATGGTTTTATGCTGAAAGTGCTATCAACCCCTTCAGTATGCAGGTCTTTGCACTGCTTAACCCGCGTCTCAGAGAGAATAAGACGCAAACCTATTCTGCCCAGTCAGAGCATTGAGATTGTATCTAGAGCGCTCCGCCCCCTTCAGGCAGTCGGATCAGCTCTTCATTGCTTCGGTGGCCGCACTAAAGTTTGTGCTGTCATGAAACAGTCTCTCACACTGGATAGTGGATGCAGTCCCACTAGCATATAGGTCCAGGACCTAACCTGTCCTACAGGCATTTAAGCCCACTCCTCTAGAGGCATGGCCTCATCTTGGGCTTGGTCGTGTGACATTTCTTTGGAAGATATCTGTGCGGCGGCAGGCTGGGCCTCTCCGTCCACTTTTATCAGATTCTACAAGTTGGAGGTTCCAGCTCTACAAGCAGGGCTTCTCTCCATCTAGGCTCTATCTTGACCCTGGCAAACAGATTGCCTTACATTTTGGCCTGTACACATCAGTCCTTAAGCACTATTCATTCATCATAAGATCCGACTATGTCCGATCAGCTGTTCAAACGAACCGACTCTTCCGGTTCTTCATTCCCCTTATAAGCCGCCTCTGTCGGTGTCTCGGGGGTTTATAACATGTGCTTTGGGTATACTGGGTCAGTCAGCACACACGGCGCTTTACATTGTGTTCCCATACGTAATACGAGGAACCTCTCTCGAAAGGGAACGTACTCGGTTACTTTCGTAACCTCGGTTCCCTGAGAGAGAGGAACGAGTATTACGTTCCGTGCCGTGTTTATGCTTCTCAGGTATCGCTTCAGTCGATCTTAAAACCTGACACCTATGGCGAATTAGGGTCTTATATAGCCTCCTGTATGCAAATATAAGCACCTTTTTCGGCGGGCTTCTGGAACGCCCCCCATTGGTTCGTTCCTCTCAGCCGCCTCACCATAGGTTCCTGCAGTTGCCGCAGCCCGGCCAATCAGAGCGCTCCTCGCGCTGGGCTATGGCCGTGCAGCTCACTGCGCTTTACATAGATACCTTTATTAAAAGTTTTGCTTCACATTCTCGAGAAAAGGAGTTTTTTCCCATACGTAATACTCGTTCCTCTCTCTCAGGGAACCGAGGTTACGAAAGTAACCGAGTACGTTTTCTTCACACCATGACACCAGACTGGCCACCTCTCTCCTGTAAGCTGCCTCGTTACCGGCACTGATGCGTCCTATCACTGCAGTGTCGTCCGCGAACTTCAGGATGATGTTGTCCTTGTGGGAGGCGACACAGTCGTAGGTGTACAGGGTGTAGAGGATGGGGCTGAGTACACAGCCTTGTGGAGTGCCAATGTTGGTTATGGTGCTGGCTGAAGTCCTATTACCAATCCTAACAGACTGAGGCCTGGCAGTCAGGAAATCTAGGAGCCAGTCACAGAGGGTGGGGTGCAAACCAAGTATGGACAGTTTGTGGGTGAGTTTGTGTGGGATAACCGTGTTGAAGGCGGAGCTGTAATCTATGAATAATATCCGTAGGTATGAGTCCTTGTTTTCCAGGTGAGAGAGGGAATAGTGAACTGCAGCAGCGATGGCATCCGAGGTGGACCTGTTTGGCCGGTAGGCATACTGCAGGGGGTCGATGGTGTCCGGTATGCTGCTCTGAATGTGGGCCAGCACCACTCTCTCAAAACACTTCATTATGATTGGAGTGAGTGCCACTGGCCTATAATCATTCAGGCAGGTGGGTGGATTTTTCTTAGGCAAGGGGATGATGGTCGTTTTCTTGAAACACAAGGGTACAATGCGCTGGCTGAGGGAGAGGTTGAAGATGGAGGTGAGAACTTCAACCAGCTCTTTGGCACATGCTCTGAGGGCCCGCCCAGGAATGTTGTCTGGTCCTGCTGCTTTGCGGGGTTGATCTTCCTCAGAGCTTTGTGTACCTGAGTTATTGAGATGGTGGGTGGAGGGGAGGGGGGTTGGGTGATCCAGGTGTGTGCGAGCCCCCTCTCTGCAGTGTTGCTGGGGGCCTCAAAGCGGGCGTAGAAAGTGTTGAGGTCATCCGGTAGGCTGTCTGTTGAGGTGATGTTGTTGGTGATGGTCCTGTATTCTGTGATGTGCTGCATGCCTTGCCACATCCGCCCTGAATCAGCATTAGAGTAGAAGCTGTCCAGCTTCTCTCTGTACTGCCTCTTGGCCGCTGTGATGGCTTTTCTCAGTCCATACTTGGCAGCTTTGTACTCGTTCACATTGCCTGATCTAAATGCAAGAGAGCGGGCACGCAGCATGTGACGTACCTGACTGTTTATCCAGGGCTTCTGGTTGGGAAACTTCCTGATTCGTATGGTGGGCACGATGTTATCAACACAGGTGCTGATGTACCCAGTCACATGCTCAGCATAGTCATGTACGCTGACGGAGGAGTCCTCCACAGTGGCTCCAGCTTTAAACACATCCCAGTCTGTCAGAGCAAAACAGTCCTGCAGGGTGGTCTCGCTTTCCGGGGTCCAGAGTTTGATCTGTTTTGTGACAGGGTGTGCTTGTTTCAGTCTTTGTCTGTAAGCAGGGTACAGAAACAAAGAAATGTGGTCCGAGTGTCCGAAGTGGGGGCGGGGTGCAGCCCTGTATGCACCACGTATGTTGCTATAGACATGGTCAAGAGTGTTTTTACCACAGGTGGGAATGTCCACATGCTGGTGGTATTTGGGGAATACAGTCCTTAAACTACACTGGTTGAAGTCACCAGCAACAATAAAAACAGCGTCAGGATGAGCCGTTTCTAACGCGCTGATGACTTCATGGAGTTTGCCGAGTGCTGCTGAGGAGTTGGCACGCGGGGGGATGTAAACAGCGGCCAAAAACACAGCAGTAAATTCCCTCGGCAGATAATAAGGACGGCACCGCAGCAGTAAAAACTCCACATCTGGTGAACAGTGTTTGTCAACAGTCCGTATATCTTCACACCACGAGTTGTTTACAAACACACACACGCCTCCCCCTTTCGTCTTACCGGACGCGGCCGTTCGATCGCCTCGGTGAACCGAGTGAGTCTGTAGCTGAATGGCGTTCTCTGGGACTTTGTCTGAGAGCCAGGTCTCGGTGAAAATCAGGGCGCAGCAGTCTCTGATTTCCCGATGGGTTGTAATCCTGCCTTGTAGCTCGTCCAGTTTGTTTTCTAGAGACCGCACATTCGCTAGCAGGAGGCTAGGTAGCGGTGGTCGGCTAGCGCGAGCTTTTAGTCTAGCATGAAGCCCTCCCCTCTTGCCTCGCTTGCGTCGCCGTCTCCGAAGCACTCTCCCAGGATCAGCGAACTCACTCGAGACCGGTGCTTCGTGGTCCTCGGGGAAGTTTCGGTGGTGACTCTGTGGGCGAACAATGAGTTGCAGCTCCAGCGGAATAGAACTACTAAAATCAAAGTTTTGTGAGTTGGCGATGTCCAATAATGCCTGTCTGTTGTATGTTAGCAGTGCATGGCATTTGTGCACTGCAGAAAAAACGAAAAGCACACAAAAAATAAGAAAAGTCCGACATTTAAGTGTGGAGCGAGCAAACACGTCTGCCGCGAAGGGCGCCATTTCCCAGACTGAGCAAAACATCTCGGTAATCATTATGGACAATGTCAGAAAAGATTACCGAGACTTTTACCTTCTGTAAAAAGGTCCGGAAAAATTACCTCGGGTAATACTAATCCCGTTCGAATAGACCTGCTGTAAAAAAAATATGGTAAATTTCTGTCATTTCCTGTTTAAAAGTTTTTAAAAAAAAAGCACATTTTGCGAACTTGGAGGCGCTTGAAGCATTCGGTTGCGTTGTAGGTCGTGGGACAACTCTGTGGCAAACGTCCAGTATTTTCCGCATATCGTTTAAAGCAAAAGTACTTATTAGAGGCACGACACTTATTAACTCTAGGAAAGTGTCTATTGCCAACACAATCCAATCAGAATCATTAGACTGGATGTAACTGTTTATTAAAACACACATATTATATAGGAGACGGAGTTCAGACTGGCGCTCATGTTGTGTGTTTGCCCACGTGACAACGGCAACGTTATATACACATGACGACACAGGGGTTACCGTGGTGCGTAAAGCAAGTTACTCCTCTCACTTCTGCTAGTTTTACTGAGATGTCTTATCCCGTGCGAATTGGCCATTAATATTACAGATGTCCTGAGGTAAAATTACTTTACCCCCACGTCCCCATGTTAATCTATATAGGGCTTTACTCAGGGAACTTTGTGTTGGCTTTTTAAAGGGTCATGAAACCCCCCTGCTGCAGCGGTGTTTTTTCACACCTTCGATTTGAAAAGGCTTGTTAAAAGGGGAGTGGTCGACTGTGAAAAGGTGGTATGGGTATTGTGTGGAAAGAGGGAATGGTTTGCATAAATAAGGGAGTGTCATTAGGCGCATTAAGATTAGCGATACCAACAGCAGCAGTTAGAGTGATTCTGAGACATGTTCTTGGTTCTCGTTGGCATTGTTTACAACAGTGAGATTAAATGAGGGATGAGTACAGCGAAGGAGAGAGCTCTGAGACATTAAGTGGCGTGCAGCGGATCGCAAGTTTTTCAGCTCTTCAAATCAGCATTCAGTGAGAAATGAAAATAAATGTTATTCTGTATGACGACATATTTTGCAAACGTGATAATTAAACTATATTTGTCCAAATATGCACGCTGTTTGGCAAGATGAACAAAGCGCAGACGTGATAAGACTAAGAGAACATGAACCACTCACGAACATGCTAGCAAATGCGATAGAGGTGTAATGCTGCCTTCAGGTGCTCTCAGAATTATCGTAAATACGAGTTTCCTAGGTAAAAAATGCACATGAACGCTCTCACATTTTGAAACTTGAATGCAATGACTTCGTAATCACGACTTCAGAAGTCGGAATGATCAAATTTTCGATGGCACGTGAAGGCAGCATAATTTTAGATCGGGGTAAAAGCGAAGGGGTTTGAGGTTTCATTGTCTTGACCGCGCATCTGAAGCACAGAGCGATGCGCTCGGTTGCCATGACGATCCGCACTGTCTATCACTCGGCAGCTAAATCTATATTTGTCCAAATATGCAGAACGCTGTTCACTAAGAGCCCGAACACATGCGGTTTAGTGCATGTCTATGACAACAAATAAAACGAAAAGGTGGCTTTTGATTCTTGTTATTTCATCAAAAATATTGTTCATTTGCCCATAGATCGGTTATTTTGCACTCCTGACATAAATGAGATGGTCAACGCTTGCAGGTTCGGCGTGCGATTCCTCAGGGTTAATTTTACTTTACAGAGCCTTTGGTAGCAAAGGCTTCCACAGACGGCACACAGTTACGCCGGCTTCACACTGCACGCGTAAGCAGGGCGTAAGCAGCGCGTATTTTTTTCGGCGCCCATGTTAATCAATGAGTGCATTCACACCGGCAGCAGAGGCAGCGCAGTGGCGCGTAGCAGGAGCAGAGCAGAAGCGGCAGTGCCGCGATCGTTTCGGCGCCAGGTCTATTTTTGACGCGCTGCTCACGATGAATTAAAGCCACAGTACATTGTTCTGATCAAAATTAACCTGGTTAACATGAAAAATAACACATTTAACCATGAAATAATTTAGTGAAGTGTTCCGTGTGTTTCTCAGTCACCATGACATCCGCCGCTGTGGAAGAAAAAAAAGTTCTACACAAAAAACGTCACAAAGTCACAAAGTCACTGCCATAAGTTTTTGCCTGAACTACAAAACTAATTTTAAATAATGTATGCCAGTTTAGCTTAAATTAAATATGAATTAAATTATGTATATATTATAACTATATGCTGGCATAACAGAAACGATAAACAAAAAGCAAGTGGTGTCACAGGCAGTGTTCTTCAGAGTGCACCTGTCCTGGAAAGACAGCACTCTCATCGTGGAGGTTTAGAAGCACACAGTTCTCTGTGATCCACACAGTTTGCTTTATAAAGACTTGCAAGTGAAGGAAAAAGCATGGGAGGAAGTTGGTGAGCGTGAGCGGCTCTTGGTGCTGATGGTACGTCATTTTTAAGTGTTTTTGACAGTCTTTCGTTGTCTCACGAACGAACAACTAAATATGGATAGGTAAATAGAATATACACACATTAATATAGCACACAAACAGTATAGACATGTAGATAGACTATGATGTGTGTTTTTTTGGCATTTTTTTTTAAACGTTGTTAGATAATTTGCTCATTTAGTTATTAATTATTCGATAAATCATTAAGAAGTTTCCTCTTAGTTATTACAGTGATTTATGAATTATCTTTAAGAGGTTTATGATGGGTAATGCATGTAAATTTGATGCCTATCCAATATTTCAAGACGATTTCCTGAAGTTTCTCTTTTTAGCAGTGCGCTTTTCATGGACATATAGTGCGATGGCCTTTCTTCTATCAAAAACTCGCACTAAACTAAATAAAAAAAACATCAGAAACAAGTGAAACGATTTTTTAAAAATAATGATAAGTGCTTCATGATAAATCTGAATCTTTGCTTTATTTCCATTTCAAATACATTAAAGAGAAATGCAAACTTATCCATTATAGAGTAGCCTACTCTGTACACAACTGCGCGTGACAACTGCGCGCGACAAACGCTGCCTGTGTGAAAGCAAAAAGTGCGCGCGCTGCTACTGCTTTACACACGCGCTGCTTCGGCGCTGCCTACGCCCTGCTTGCGCGTGCAGTGTGAAGCCGGCGTTACAGCTCGCTCGGCGCCCTTACGTTACTTCGTATCAGCACAACGCCTCACTTTCCTCCTTGACTTTTCGTACGCTGCTTTCAAAACTTCCCTAACATACAATAATGATGGAAGATGATGAGCCTGACAGAAGTGACTGTCTCATGTATATTAACTAAATTATCTTGTATGCATACTACAGCGCAGTGATTGGACTGAACGAGCTTCATGTCATGAATATATATCGAGAATCGCTCGGAGCGGTCGACGTCAGCATGTCCCCACCAGCCCATACATGGACTGAAAAGCCCGGCTTAAGTCAGATTCCGTGATTGCTCCGGCTAACCTTTTCAAACCAGAAGACAGAAATCGCTCTGAAATATGCAAAAATAATTATGTTTCACTTATGAATTAGAATAATGAGTACCTTTAGTTTTTTCAATAATGTGCAACCTATACATATCTGTTTATATCTCAAAAAAAGTGTTTTGGGGTTTCATGACCCTTTAGGTTCCACAGAGGTCACGCCTTTAAGGTTGGGCTTGACCAATGACAAGGGTGCGTTCTCAGGCGGGAGAGTTCCTTTATTTTAAACAAAGGGCTGACTTATTCGCATGTTGGGGTAAGCTGTAAATTTGTGTGTTCATTTGTAGTCTGATAAATATAATGAACGCACTGCATTCTATAAGGAAATGTTATCAGTAAATTATGTTTTATTAACAAATTTTGGGGTGGAGCCTGTTCAGATAACTAAACCTAATTTAACACGAGTGGAGCACATTAGACTAATCAAATGAATCAACGATAAGAAGTGCATATATGCAGCTGATTTACCTTCTTTCATTGACCATTTTTACTTTAGCATCCCTCCTCCACCTCATCTCCTCACTTTGATTTAATAAACTCTTATTAGATGTCAACACAATCCATTAGGGGTGTCCCCGACTAAGGATTTAAACATTCAGATCAGAATTGTCAAATTTTTGTTGGTCGACTGATAGTCGAATCATCTATGTGTGTTTTTGAATGGGTTGGGAGGGGCATGACACTAGTCAGCAGGTTGTAAATAGTAAAAATATTTTTATTTTCCTTTACACACTGCACACAGCGACAACTTTTAATAAATTAATGCCTGTGCCGTGAGTGTGTAGCCTACACTCTTTGAAAATGTGTTAGAATTCTAAAGGTGCGGCGCTGAGCTTTGGAGCTACGCCTCAGCGCTGCGCCACATCTTTAAAATAGATGCGCACCCCCATATTGCCCAAATGATATGATCCTCGTTTTTATAACACCTGTGAAGATTTGACTGTGAGACCGGTGGTCAAATCCGGCTCCGCATATCGATGCATCGAATCTTCGACTATACGGGGTCACCCCTACAATCCATAATACAATACAGTTTAGTTCTAGACTATCTCTGTCACGATACTCTGGGTTCGGGCCAAAATTTTGAGCTCGGAGACCTCCCCCAGACAGCTCTCCAAATACGCAGTCTTTACTCGAATTAATTTGATGTAAGTGTGAACTCGTGAAATTAGGAATATTTTTATAAGAGACACCCGCTAGATGAGGTAACATTAACTAGTAATTCTATAATTACATCATTTTTATCAACACATAATCAGTGTTGGGCAGTAGCATCGCTACAAGTAGTGACGCTACTAGCTTAGCTACATTTTTCAGTAGCGTGGTGGTAGCGTCGCTGTTTTCTCAATGAAATAGCTTTTCAGTAGCGAAGCTCTTCTGTTGATCAAGTAGTGCGGTAGCGTCCACACAAGCTAACGTTACATTTTCCCAAGCATTTCTGAGGATCAAGCTCAAATTGGAAACACCTGATAAGAACGCGGATATACTTCACTTTCTACGTTCCTTTCTGCCTCGCGCAGACGCGCACAGATGCGCGCGTGAGCCTTTCAAAGACACGCACAGATGCGCGCGCGAGCCTTTCAAAGTACTCCTTTGGCAGTGAGCATGTAAAGACGGGATAGGCGCGTGCACATTCGCACTATCTAGTTGACGTTTTTTTTTTCTCCTAGTGCTCAATTCGCTGTTGCACACGCATAGTCCGCGCGGTGACAAAAGAGAAACGGCAAAGTTTTAAAATCTATTGTGTCTCTTGAATAAACAGCTCTTGTTAAAAGTATCGGAGTCCAGCTTGGCCACCTCTGGATATGAATGAATGGATGATTAAAACTTGTTTCATGTGTGTGGGAGACACACACACACATAGGCTGTTTTTTTTTTTTTTTTTTGCCATGTTGTCTTCAGGGTATGTTTACATGACAGCTGTGTACTAAATTTTGCATAAAAATGACAAGATCACCAAGATATCCCGGCTTAATCCCATATCCTAGTTTTGTGCAATAAGTCCCTGGTTTTGTTAATATTTTGGATCACATGTTTTTGTTGCCGAATTGATTTCGGACAGTTTTTGTATAAATAAAATAAATGTGTGTCTATATGCTTGACTTTTATTGATCACTGAAATTGCATTGATTGGAATGAAGTGGTTTCAATATAAAATTAAATAAATAAAAAGTAGCTTAGATGTAGTAAACTACTTTTATCAAGTTGCTGTAGCTTAGCTTGCTACATTTCCCAGGGGGTTAGCTTCAGTGTAGTGAAGCTTAATTTAATGTAGAGTAACTGGTAGCTTAGCTCACTACATTTTCCAAGTAGCTTGCCCAACACTGCACATAATACTATACAATATAAAAAGACAATGTACAAACAGTAATGATACACAACATGTTTTGGGGAAAATGCATGTTCATTCATTAAACATGTTGTCAATTAATTAGTGGATAGGGTGTTGGGTGAATTAGTTGGTTGTATTGTTCTCTTATTTGAGGACAATCAGCCCAAGTGTCTTTAAAGAGTATGAATTAGCACCAGGGTGCTAATTCACAGTGGGGAAACTAGACATCACAGAGCCTGTATGGGTCCTTAAGGAGATTCAATTTTACAAATCGTGTGTTTGATCAGTCCAGTCGCTACACGTGGCACAAAGTTGGTCCAAATGAAAGTGTTCATGCTCCGCATTTCAAAGTCTTTAAGTGGCCTCCTCAGTCCCCTGACCTTAATTTCCCAAAGCTTTTGGGAACTTATAAACCTGAATTGTGATAAGTCTTGTAGGTCTTCCAATGGAGCTCAACTTTGGGAAGAACTTAAAGGGATAGTTCACCCCAAAATGAAAATTCTTTCATGGTTTACACGTTGTTCCAAACCTGCATGATGTTAGAAGGAGAAAAATAAATAAAAATACAATGGCTACGTTAACGTAAAATGGCAACATTCTTTAAAATGTCTTATTTTGTGTTCAACGGGAAAAGTAAAAGGTTTGGAACATCATGAGAGCAGTAAATGATAACAGAATTCTCATTTTAGAGTGTTTATATGTGTGTGTATCTGTGCTGTCCCTTTAAGAATGGACTAAAATAAAGCCTGAATGTGCCAATAGTTATAACCAATGTAAGTTTATCTCTCTCTGTTGCTCATGCAGTCCTGGCTACAGAACATTTCTAAATATTTGTTTATTCTTCCTCTGCTATTCTTGCTGTGTGGAAGGAGTGTGGGAGTGACTGATAGCAGATGAGTGAGTCAGGAGAGAAACTCATACCCTGATTTTCATTCTCTCGCCTCTCTCTCTCTCTCTCTCTCTCTCTCTCTCTCTCTCTCTCTCTCTCTCTCTCTCTCTCTCTCTCTCTCTCTCTCTCTCTCTCTCTCTCTCTCTCTCTCTCTCTCTCTCTGTGTTTGTGTTTGTGTGTTTGTCTTACGTGTGTATGAGTGAGAACAAGTGCAGGATTGTGCAAGATTGGTTGGATTGGTCTTTGTGCTGCTTATTTTGAGGAAAATACATACACACACACACACACATATAAACACATACACTATTGCGTATTTGATCTCCAGGGATCATCTTCACACATCACTTGACATACAAAAAGTAAAGTGGGCTTCAGCCAGAGGGACACGAGTGAACCTGCTGAACTTGTGTGTATTTGTGCAAGTGCACTATATGTGCATGTAATATCTCAAGGGGATAGACTGAAGTAGTGATTTAAGGGGCCAGTGTTTTTGAATTTTTTTGCACCACTGTACTTTCATACATGTCTGAAGAAATGCTGCAGCTACTAGATATTCTCCCTATCCTTCAGTTGCTGTAACAATCTACTGTCAGTAATATTGCCACACACACAAGTAAAATAAGTAAGATCCATAGGGAACAGTGCTAAAAGAGAGTTCATAATATTCATAGTTTTAACGAGACTTCACACCCTTATAGAAACGTGCACCTGGAGGGCAAAACAAAGCTTTCCTCCATTGCCTGCCAGTCATTTTTACCTGGTTTGTACCAAGAACAAATGCAGTAAGATGCTGATATTAAAAAAAACAAATTCAGTATACTTCTTATTAATGCTGTATATATGTAAGCAGATGAACCCGGTATATAAACGCAACGTGCAGTTTTGCATATTTGATCATTTGATTTGATCTCGCACTGAATCATTTAGAACATTGCGTTTATATTCTTGGCTCATCTGCTTACCTGCTGTACCATACACCATCAATAACTGTAACTAATTCTTATTAACACTTTTTGGAAGGGAATGAAACATGTGCCAAGGGTTACAGAGTATGCCTCGCAGCTAGGTGAGTTCAGACCTGGTTCAAGTCCAAATGCTTGCATAGACTTCAAAGTTATGTGAAATGGACTTGGGTGTTTATTCTTAGTTAGTTAGGTCAAGAATTATGGATATCACATGATTTTAATAAGTAGTTTCCTTTGTTGAGCTTTTAGTTCTGGAAGTACAATTTATTATTTCTTCTTCATGTACCATATGTCGTTTTTTTTAACATATACTCGCTTGTAATATAATGTTAGACACAAAATGGAAATTGCAATCTTATTCCGTTACATATATCTATGTGAAACTGCGTTTTGAACAAGGAAGGTGGGACTTGATTTTGCCCATTCTCATGCACCATTAAAGGTGTCAAGAACTGGCTTTAAAAAAAAATGAATACTGTTGTCTGAGGTCAACTAATGACGTTTGTGTGGTTTTTACATTCAAAAACATAATGAATAAGTAATAGGCTATTTTCTACACTGGTTTTGAGGCTATCTCCTGAACACTGGGTATTGATGGGCGTGACACACTGAAGTAAACGCCCACAGCTAGGATTGGAGAAGATTTGCATATTTAATGAGCTTCAATTCTCTTGTCAGTTCATGGGAGGGATTGTTTTAAAACCAGAATAATTACCTGACAGGACAAATTTAAATTTTTTTTTTATTACTTGGCCCACCCAATCGGATGCATAAGCGCGAAACACACACACATAAGCGGGCGGGTGCGCACTCTTCAAATATCAAGTCAAGAGAGTGAAGAAGTTAATGTTATTTCACTATTAAAAAATCACCAGCCTGCTGATGTGCTTGCGTTTTGGTCTGGAAAAAACATAGCCCAGGGATGTTGGGCTTTGCAATCCCCCTGGCCCATAACATATCCGATCTGATCTGTTCTAATCCCGAATCGCAATGAACCAACAAATAAGGGATTTGTCAGCATATGACAGCATGCTAGGTATTTTCTGTTAGACATGTACACATAATCGATCTGTAAAAATGCAATACTATCACATATATAAAAAAAAAATTTTTTTTTTACTCACGTAAGTGTGTTGCACCATTCCTGTCGGATCCAATATAGAAGGGAACAGCATTGTGTTTTAATCTCAATATATCTGCAAATTCAGTGTCGACCTGTGTCTTGTTTACAAATTATTATCTTACTATTTTCAGCATGTTTATTGCTCGGTGACGTTATCAGTTTAGCTACACTACAGAAGCAGGCATGCACAGAGGCGGTGTTTCACCCTTCTAATGCGGTGATTTGAGAGCCTTGTTTTCTGGGCCTGGTGTCTATAAAAGCTTTTCTTTTACTAACAAGGAAGTTTTCAGCTCTGAAACTTACATGATATTCTTATATTTCCACTATCTTTTATATATCAAAGGCTCAAGGGAAATACCTCTTTAATGTTTTTTTTTTAATGAAATATTACGAGGGTACATGAATTTAACAACAAAATGAATATAACTCTAAAATGCTGCTTCATGATGTTGATTTGATACGGATGGAAATTAGCTTTGTGGTAAATCTGGTATATTTACGTCAATTTATATTGTACGTTCATCAATATGCTTTGTCCCATCAAAATTCTATGGGGACACCCCCAGGTGTGAACGGCGTCTGAGGCATGTGTGGAAACACTGCAGTTGATTGGTAGACAGCAGCCCTCACTCTGCTCTCAAGCTTACATTGACAGGCTAAATCTTCACACACACTTAAACAAGCGAATCCTGAAGACAAATAGCCGATGACGTCTAAGGCCTTTTTATACTCATTGGTGCTCCTTGAGACGTCATAGGACTGCCATCTGCCAATTAATTAGTGTGATTCCACACATGCAGCGTTCAGTTCCCTCAAAAAGGAACAAAAGAGCAATGATCATTTATTATAAACACAGTAAAACTTTATATAAAAAAAATTGATGGTCAGTTTTTGATTTTACTTTAATGTTACTGTCTAGTTTTTGGCAACATGGTTTCACTCCCAACTTGTCAACATATTGACGCTTGGTCAGGACCCCTCGGCGTCACTTTTTAACGTGCAGGGTACCCCTTTAGCATATTTTTTTTAATAATCCATTCATTTCAATTGTTTGGCTAATGCGTCAGATCAATGCACATTTAATTCTTTGCATTTGTAAAAGCAGACATGGTTTTATAACAATTTATAGGCTACTTTTATATTTTGGAGCAACTAACCCAACTCCTACCCTAAACCTACCCACTTCTAAACAATGTAAAACACATAACAGGCAAATAAAAGTGCAGTCATGGGTATTTATTGCAAAAACTGACCAAAAATTTATAAAAGTATTATCTCATGTTGCATTCAAGTCTTCTGAAGTCATACGATGTCTTAATGTAAAGAACAGGATTGGGAGAGATGGAATCGGGTTGGGTTACATGTTAACACGTGTCTAACTAGAGTAAATAAAAATATACCCCAACATGTCATAATGGCAAAATTATAACCCGATATATAATTTCATCATGATGATATGCCCAACGCATCTGTGTATGACGCCAAAGGTTTCTCATTGAAATGAATAAAGCACCCTGTTCATCGAAAAATTATGCTAAAGGGGTACCCCTTGCGTTAAAATGTGACGCAGAGGGGTCCTGATCAAGCGTCAATATGTTGACGAGTTGGGAGTGAGACCGTGTTGGCTTTTTGGAGCAGACTTTGCCTTAGGAATAGACCTATGATGCATTAAATTGCCAGGTCAGCAGTTACACAGTTTTCTTTGCAACACCTAATGCAAGTATTTACAAAAAATCCATGGCATTAAGGTATTAAATTCCCACTGAGCACTTCAATAGCAGCCACTAAGTGAGTTGTATACAAACAGTTTAGGCAGGCTTAGAGAACACACGCTTTTGCATTCCATTGTGCTGCTTTCCCATTGTTTTTCAAGACGGACGCCTTTAACTTGAAATTTAGACCTGAGCTCAGGTCTCGTGCCTGTTGCAGCTGTCTCTAGACCTTGCACTTTTTTTTAAACAGAAAAAAACACGTTCTGTGTGAACTGGCCCTTAGAAATGAAAGAATGGGGCACAATTCCCTGACTCATCCTTTACACGGGCCTATAAATGATTATTGCTTTTAGAAGAGCTTGAATGTTCCTGGAAACAGGCTTTCATTTAACCATTGCAAAATTACAGATGTATCTAGGCTCCGCTGAAGTAATTGTCAGAGAAGCAGGCGGCAGTCTTTAAGGTCATTGTGAATAAATGAATTTCCTGTTACTGTTAAAGGAAGTTGTCGAATTGATGAGGACATGTTCTAGCAAGTTTGATCAGGTTTCCTGTTGTCATCACTCTTTACCGTCTTCTGTCTGATATTATTGGATTTAGATGATTGTTCTGAAGCCTACTGTGACAAACAGCTCTAGTGATTACAAAAGTCATTTTTGAAATACAGTGTTTTTCTGTATAACTTATGCAAAGTGTGCAAGTATTTTGGTATGCATGTATTGCATGATTGTGGTTTGCTACCCAACCTGTGCCTGGTGTAACTTTGGTTTTTGATTGAGTTTGAGTTTTGTAATTAAATAAAAATAGAAATGGATGTGTATTATTGGCATGATAGTGGTTTGCCATAGGGATTACGGCACTGACAGTATGATGAGCAGTTTCATTATGTTCTTTTGCTCTGACGTCACAATGACAGCAGCGACTGCACATAATGACACTTTCCTCCTCATATCTGCCCTCTATTAACTATTTAAACTCAGCTAATCATTAATCTGTCTAGCTGCTTATTAAGTCAAATATTTATTAGGCCCAATGAGGAAATCCATATTTCAGATAAGACTTCTTCTCATCTTTTTTGCTCTGCATTAAATATTCATGCTATTACACATGACAAGTTGACTTGTGATGTGACATCAGTGATAGTCTTGGAAGACTTTCATTCAACTTTTGAAGAATCTTCTTTTTCTGTAACTTCCCTTCTGTTTCTTCATTAGTTCATTGGCAGGGCTATGTCTCATATTTACTCATATTATTGTTTTAAAGGGTTAGTTTACCCAAAAATGAAATTTATGTCATTAATAACTCACCTTAATGTTGTTCCACACCCGTAAGACCTCTGTTCATCTTCAAAACACAGTTTAAGATATTTTATATTTAGTCCGACAGCGTATCTAAGTGTATGCACACTATACTGTCCATGTCCAGAAAGGGAATAAAAACATCATCAAAGTAGTCCATATGTGACATCAGTTAGTTCATTAGAATCTCTTGAAGCATCGAAAATACATTTTGGTCCAAAAATAACAAAAACTACGACTTTATACAGCATTTTCTTTTTTTTCAGCTTTTGTTTTCAAACCTCAAATAAAGATTCAAAAGGTCATGAATCAGTATATTGATTCATGATTTGGATCGTGTGTCAAACTGGCAAACTGCTGAAATCATGTGACATTGGCGATTCGAATCATGAGTCAATCCGCTGATTCATGACCGTTTGAATCTTCATTTGAGGTTTGAAAACAAACGTGGAAGAGAAGACAATGCTGAATAAAGTCGTACTTTTTGCTATCTTTGGACCAAATGTATTTCCAATGCTTCAATTTGTATTTCCAATGCTTCAAGAGATTCTAATTAACTAGCTGATGTCACATATGGACTACTTTGATGATGTTTTTATTCCCTTTCTGGGACAACTGCTTTTATTCCCTATATATATATATATATATATATATATATATATATATATATATATATATATATATATATATATATATATATATATATATATATATATATATATTTAGACTTTAGTTGATATTTTAGTTGATTTTATTATATTATATAATAGTTGTGTTCCCAGTTTATGTTACCATCATATTGTTTTCTAATAGAATTCTGTTCCATAAATCATTTGTTTTGAGGTAATTTTGTGTAGACACAAAGCAACTTTCATGACCTTGAGTAATAAACAAAGCTGTTATCTGTTATAGAATATTTCATAGAACCTTTCATAGCACTCGTTTTATAGAATGACCCTGCTAACCTTTTGAGGATGAGAAAAACACTTTGCATTCAACAAAATATTCCCACGTTTAATCCAAAATAAACAAATCATTTGTGAATAAGGCAGTGCGCTAATGCTAAGAGGAAATATTCAGCCTGTGTAGTCAGTTGAATAATTGTGCGCTGACTAAAACCTTGACATGTCAAAGCTTCGCACTTAAAATTGCATTCCGATTAGATACTGGTTGAATGAAATAGAGAGACAAACAGAAGGGAATAGAGAATTGTGGGTAATTAGAGGTCTGGAGAGGCTTTATCAGTGGCCTAAAGTAGAGGCCACACATTGCAGTGTTCCACAGAGCACTGGAGCATGGGAACTACCTCTGTCTCTATAGTTCCTCAGAACACTTCTCCAGCCTGGTATCCTCAGCCCAACACAATACCCACAGCTTCTCACGGGCTCCGTCCCCTCCAGCCATTCCCAAATCCTACCACACAACCGGCACAAACAGCCGCGAATACAAATGCCCAGATTAGATGGATTCATTCACCGTGTTTTCCATGCACACATTTGAAGAGCCCTGGGAGAAACTCTCACCAATGTATAAATGTGTGTCACATAGTGAGAAAACATTCCTCTCTAGCATGTGTGTGTATGTGTGGTTTTTTTTAACAGATGGATGATTCATCACCATCCTTTTTTTCAGCACAGAGAGGGTGCACTAAATTGTTTCCTAAAAGGATTCCTTTATTTCCACTGTTCTGCTTCTCAGTTTTGCACAGCACTATAATCACAGCACAAAGTAATCTTTAAATGTAAAACACAATCTGAAATCGGAAGTGTCTAGCCATTTTTTTAATAGCTTCCCCAAATAGAATTTCAAAAAGAACTACTATTTTCAAATTGGTTTCCCTAGCTGCCATTGGTCGGAAAAAAAGTTCAGTTCCACCTCCAGGTCATGCCATTGGACAACTTAGTGTTTCTAATCAGGATGTTCAAATAAACAGCAGTTTTATTTAGCCCCAGTGGCTTACAAATGACTATATTATAAAATATGCCTATTGTTTAAATATTGGGGTCATTTAGATGTTTTTTTTTCCCCCATAGAAATGATTACGTTTATTCAGCTAAGGTACTAGTCTAGAAATCTAGACGCACCCTAGCGGCAAAGTTGGCAAAAGTTTAATCTATCAACTACACTGAAAAAAAAATTCAGGTCTCCAATTGAAAATTTTCAAGTGACTGATCACATCTAAATTTTTCAGTTGGCCGAATTGAATTTCTTGTTTGTCTAAATGTATTGTTGTCTCACCACTGATAGCACTCTGGTTGGTCGTAGCACTTTCTTATTGTGGGCGGAGGGAATTTGAAAGACAACCGTTTATCATTTATTGGATTGAGCCTTGCCAATGGTTTGTTCCCAGACACAACATCTTCATGTGGGTCTGGCTTGTCAGGCCACTAAAATGCATTAAATGAACAAAAAAAAGTGACAGTGAGGATATTTATAAGGTTACAAAATACATTTTTAAGGACATTTTTTAAATACATTTAAATGTGTATTTAAAATTCTTATGCACCGCAGCAACCATCGAGATATATGTGGCAGATTCTCCCACTCCGACACAAAATCTACTAAGGGTACCAGCCTCTCGAGGGTGGTCTCTGATGTACTCTGCACCGTGAGCGCCGCACCCTGAAGCGGCTAATCGGCAGGGAACAACTGGCCCAACAGTGCGTTTTCCCTCCGTGGAGGGTGTGGGCCATCCTTGAATGACCTGCGAGGACTCTGGGAGCTTGTACTCTGTGGGTACATTCTATGGGTAGGAGCTTGCACTCTGCTCCTGCTGCTCCCGCCCAGCAGCAGGCGAGACCTGGGGTTTATGGGGAAGAATTTGCCTGAGTGCCGCAGATTGCTTCTTTGCCTCCAGGAACCTGTCGGTAACCGTGGTGTCAGAGTCACCAAACTGGCCTCCCGGAGACTATGGCGCGTCAAGCAGAAAGCTCTTATCCTTTCTTTAATTTCTGTCAGATTGAGCCATAAGTGCTTCTCTGTGGCCACCAGGACTGGCATAGAACGGCCGATGCATCTGTCCGTCTCCTTGGTGATCAGTGGTAGATCGGAGCTCGCTTATCATGTCAGCCCCAATCTCATGGCTCTCCCCCAGGTCTTTTAGCAGGTCAGCCTGGTATGCCTGCACGATGGACATTGTGTGCAGACATGCGGCGGCCTGACCTGCTGCCGAGTACGCTTTGCCCACTAAAGATGATGCCACTTTAAGTGGTTTAGTGGGCAAAGATGGAGGTTTTATCGCTGATGCCGACTTGGGTAAGAGATGGCTCGCAAGTGTCTCTTCAACCCTAGGCATCTGACCATAACCGTTTCTTTTCAGCACCGAAATATTGCTTTAAACCGATGTATGGGGACTGAAAATGCATGAAGACATAGGCCGCTTCCACGATATTGACACCTCAGTGTGAAGATCAGTGAAAAACGGCAAGCTCTGCCATGGAGGCTAAATATATCGAGCAGGGAGAAAGCGTTCGTTGAGCCTGCTTTTTACTGAGGCTCGCTCATTGTGCTCTTGTGGCCAGTCAATGTTTAGTTTGGCCACCGCTCTGCTCAAAACCTCCATGAGCTCCTCACTGGCAGGGGTCTGAAGGGGCGAGTCTTCAGCCCCTGCATCAACGCTGTAGATATCCACCTCCTCAGAGGAAGGTAACTGTAGCGCCACGGCCGCCCCCCCCGCACGACAGAAACCGCAGCGCGGGCTCCTGAACCCAGAGAAGTGGTACCGGATCTGGTGGGTGATCCATTTGCGATCCCCTCGACATGAGCTGCCGATGAGCCTCGGCAACAGCGGGACCTGTGCTGTGGGGAACACGAGCCGGAACACCCTCCTCGAAGAGTGCCCGGCGGGATCGCAGCACGCAAAGAGGCAGTGGCATTGTCAGTGATAAATGTTTTATAAGCAAGGCGTTGCAGGTGAGTAAAATGCATCAAATGTCTAGCCTAGAAATCTAGACGCACCCCAGCGGCAGCAAATCTAATCTGCCCGCGAGTGTCGTCTAGCAACTCTCAATACCCTTCTGAGCTGTATTCCCCTAACTCTTGCCGGACCAATCACATCGTGTATAGAGTCAGTGGGCGGGGCCATAATGATGACGGCCGAGTTGCGTTTGCATGCTTCTAGTAAACACAGAAACTGGTGAACGGCGGCGGTCTTTCGAATCAGCTTTGACCGCGATTCTGGAAGACTATCAAATGTCTGTGTTTTGCTGGCAAATGGCACGTAAGTACAATGTAAACAATATGTATAGTGAATCAAAAGTTATTGTAATTTGATGCAGTGCTGTAACTGCACGTTTTTTAAAAAGTGGGTAAGTGGAGCAAGTCATGACAAGTCATGTTTAACGTTATAGTTTCATTCATTCTTAGCATCTCTATGTATAGCATAATACAATATTGTCAGTCCCGAGATTCTTCACATAGATTCGCAGGAAATTCTTGTGTGCCTCGGAGGTCCAGTGGTAGAGTTTTTGTCCGGTGAGTGTGTCTGAGGTTCAGTTGTGGGTTTGAATCTAAGATCGTATATTTTCTGATTAAAACCTAAGGTGTTCATCAGTGATCCCCTCCCAGCTCCCACCCCACTTTAACATGGTTATGCAATAGTAATTTAACCCTTAAAGACAGAGACAGCCGCCCACAGCTAAAAATAACTATCATTCTAAAATGTTTCATAACTTTTAAACCACTAATCCAATCTGTATGCTGCACCATAAAGAGGAGAATCTCCACTTTCCATAGGTATTTCTCGATTGATCATTCAGAGGCTTCTTAGTCAGTGTGGATGCGTCATCAAAATATGCAGCATTGATTTGTCAAGGAAAAACATTTTTTATTAAAATTATTTTTTATCATTAGTCCCACCCCATGCCCAGCTTTATTGAAACTTTCATCAACTCAACTAATACACACAGTGTTTCTCTGAAAAATGAATGCGAAAGGGTGTGTGAATTTGTGGGCATCACAATAAACAGAAATAAACGTGTGCAGAGCGCTCTCTTACAGAGGCTACATACTCCATTTGTATGTAGTTTGTGTTTTACACTTTTTTCACTCAGTATATTTTCCCCAATTTGTGTTTGAGAAGATTATTTGCAAAGAGGTTGAAATGTCCGTTTATGAAAATAGCCGCCCATATGTAAAAGTAGCCACAACAGTCTATTTTATTGCACGGTTTGTTGGTCACAACTTGTTTCATTGTTTGCATTTGTTTTTCATGTTCAAATTATAATATATTTCTCTAAAGAAAAAAAAGTGTTTGTTTCAGTGTTGTTAATACTTTATATAACAATATTTCTATTTACTTTACTACTTGAACTTTTTAGGATGCATTTTCAGTAGATAAAATACACCTCTTTTCACTCAAATAGAATACAGTTATAATAAATGGCTATAACTTGCTAATGGATTGTTACATGTAGACAAAATTTCATCTGGAAGTGTAAAACAACCAAATCTAACAGTATAGTTCACAGTAAAAACACCATTTTTTTGCTGCCGTTTATCTTGAAATTATATTAATTTGATCCATTCTCAGAATAAATTAATTTCACATTGGGACATCAAATGAGCTAGATGGAAACTTCAGGTTCTCCTGTTTAAAATGATATATAGCACTAGATGCTAACTGCTAGAATGGGTGAGAAAAACAAAGAAAAGTAGAGGTACGTCAGGCGCCCCAAAAATGTTCTAGGTCTTTGAGGGTTAAAGGTAAAAAAGAAACAAAAAACTAAATCTCAAAAAATTGCAATAAAATATAATAAATATTAAATGATATAAGCTTTCTGGACCAAAAAAGTATAATTTTAGGGCTTCGGGTCATTTTGACCCACGAGGGGCTGATTTGTAACAGAGTGTGAGGGATGTATGAAGGTTAAAATAATACGCACAAATTATTAAGCAACATGTTAGAATTATTGACACTGAAAATTGGATTTTTTCCTAAAAATTATATACCTAAAAACATCAATTGATGTCTTTTTTGCCAGACCAAAAAAATGAGTGTAGAAAAAAAAAAGTCTTTATTGAACAAAATATAATGTTCTCATATAGATAAACATGTCTTTTCATATTGTTAAAGCAAACATAGGTAGTAGTTCACGAAATGTATCTCATTTTGTGGTTGTTCTGTTTAAGTTGCGTTGATACAAAATATCTAAATTCAACCAGTAGCCATGTCTGACAAAAAATATGATGAATGAAAAAATGCCTTCATCTCTAAATCTGCACTGAAAATACATTAATTTCAACATTACTAGCAACTAAAGTGCTTTTTCTGCTGAACTGAGATAAACAGTAACAATCAATGAACACAAACCCCCCTGGTTAAAAAACAAAACATAAATCTTCTGAGAGTTAAAGAGTGGTCTTTAATGAGCCGAAGAGAGCGCATGTTACGCCTCTCTTCATCAGACTGCACTGGTTGCCAATGGCTGCTCGCATCAAATTCAAGGCACTAGTTCTCAAAACAACCACTGGCTCTGCACCAATATACCTAAACTCACTTGTTCAGACTTACACACCCTCCAGAAGCTTGCGTTCTGCGAGTGAGCGGCGCCTTGTGGTTCCATCCCAAAGAGGCATGAAATCGCTCTCACGGACATTTTCCTGGACCGTTCCCACCTGGTGGAATGACCTGCCGATCTCAATTCATGCTGCCGAGTCTGTAGCCATTTTTAAAAAACATCTTAAGACACATCTTTTCCAATTGCACCTGACCAATACAGAATAGCACTTACTGATCACCACAGCAACGACCAAAAAGCGCACACTCCCGGATCATATCTACGTCTCTCATCCGGATTTGTGCCTTCAGGCGGGTGTGTTACATAGTTATCATAGTCTATCATATCATAATCATAGTCTATCATATCACTATCATAATCCGGTGTACTGTATTTTGCGCAGAGGTGGAAAGAGTAACAAAATATTCTACTCAAGTAAAAGTACTGTTACTTCAATGAAATTTTACTTAAGTACAAGTAAAATTACTGGTCTAAAAATTTACTCAAGTAAAAGTAAAAAGTAGCTCATTTAAAATGTACTCAGAGTAAAAGTTACTTAGTTACTTTTTTAACAGTGGGGGTGGGGGACTCTACCCTGTAGGGTTGTGATAGAATGAGATTTTCACGATATGACAACTATCTCAGAAAACATCAATTAAACATTTACTGTACCTATTATTAAATGATGGTTATTATCACTTGTTAAAATGATGTTAAATGAATGAAGAAGATTGGTCTTTTTTTTATTTGGTTGAACAAATGCTTTATTATAACAAACTTAAAACCATTTGTTTATTTTGTTTATCAAAATTTCAATAAAACATGTCTAATAAACTAAATTCAATAAATTATTATGAATTAGATTAACAACTTATTTTTATCATTAATTCGTAAAAATGTTTTAGAATAATAGAGTCCATATGTAGTAGACGGAGCAGCTCATTCACAGAGAGAGAACAAGCAGATCATGTATTCATATAGCATTCAATGTGTAACGAGTAGAAATATAGTGTGGCCCCTTTAAGAGCTGCGCGCGCTCCCTGAAAACGAGTTCTGCATCTTGTGTATGTGCGCACTGAGTTTTGAGCTCCCATGTGTGGGGATTATTCTGTTTTTCTGTTGCTAACAGCCAGTTATTTTGTTTTATTAAGTAATGCTGTGGACGGAAATGGAGTTTGTGATGAGAGTTCAGCGGGAAATAAAGCGCGATCTGTTTGACGTCAATCGCCTCCATGTTTGCATCCACTCCAGATATATTAAGTGAGCTATCAGCATTTTTCACCCGGACACAAGCGTTACAAATGTTGTGCTTTAATGTTCACAGATCATGTCGCGATTTGATTTATTTCTAAGGCCTACAGCTCTACATTCGAGTTTTTCGTTCATCCACCAGTTTGCGTGTATTACACCAAATCTACGTTATAATGTAAAGTTAATGTTCATGACTGGATTCCGGGATTCCCTCTGCGTCACAGAAATCAATCGGCCTAAGTTATAAACATACCTTTATTTGCACAGAGGGATGTGTGCCCGAACATGTTCTATGTGTTTCTTCATTTGCATCCACATTTTGTGCAAATTTGATATCCTCCAGGACAACACCACATTATTTTTTTCTATATCCAAAGTATTTCCATACTAGCCAGGAGTTCACGACGGCGTTTTGCTTTCACCTGGGTCTGCGTCACTGACGTCTAGTCTTGTTCGTCTCCATCTGATATTTGCGCGCATGTTCTCTCCCGCGTCCCGCGTCCCGCGCCCTCTATTCAATATTAGTCATTTCCGGATCGCGGTCATTTTCCTCCTCTCTCTGCATTAATGATTTATTTTTACTCAGTAACGGATGTGGTTTAAAATGTAGCGAAGTACAATACTTTAATCAAAATGTACTTAAGTAAAAGTAAAATTACAGATTTTTAAAACTACTTAAAAAAGTAGAAGTACACAGAAAAACTACTCAATTACAGTAACGCGAGTAAATGTAATTCGTTACTTTCCACCTCTGATTTTGCGTACGTGAGTTTTTGTTGTAGATGGCTATTGCTGCGCGTTTAGCTAGAATGCCATACAAAACCAACCCATTGGGCCACTGAATCTGCATTAACGACAACAGCTGGGGCAACAGCCTTAGTCCTAATGGGTTATCATGGCTATCAAAATCCAGTGTTCTGTATTTTGCGTACGTGAGTTTTTGTTGTAGGTGGCTATTGTAGATGGCTATTGTAGTTGGCTATAAAAAATAAAAAAAAATGTACTGTGCTAATTAATTGAGACTTCTTACAGCTCTTACAGGTTGTTGGCCTTGTTTGTTTCGTTGCTTCTATTGCTCTCCCCTTTTTTGTTAGTCGCTTTGGATAAAAGCGTCTGCTAAATGATTAAATGTAAATGTATGTAAATCTCATAACAATTTTATGTTCATTTACATGTATAGTCTCTACCTAACTAAATGTATTCTTCAGCACTGCTCTCTCTCTGCTTCAAATTGCACTAGTAAAATAATCATTAGCAATATCATCCAGAAACACAAACAGGTAAAACAAAAAGTGCCACCACACTGTAAAAAATTATTTAGAAAAAAAGTTACCTGGTTGCCTTAAAATTTTGAGTTCTGAAGAATTTTGAGGGGGAGCGAAGCTCAGCGCCACGTCTCAGGTATCTCACACCGGACGCTCACATTATATACGCGCGAGCTCAGTTTTGAATCGACTTCTGACAGAAGAACTGCACGATGTATTAAATTTATATTATATTTCCCTCAAATCATCCATGCACATACTGATTTCACCCTGTGCTACAAGATACACCAATCGTGCAGTTCTTCTGTCAGAAGTCGATTCAAAACTCTGTTCGTGCGTATATAATGTGAGCGTCCGGTGTGAGATACCTGAGACGGAGAGCTGAGCTTCGCGTCCGGTGTGCGACCCCTTTAACTGTCAAAACAACCGGCAACATAGGGGAAAAAAAAATGTTTCTACTGAGCTGCCTGATATAAATGTGATTATTTATTTATTTTTAAAATCGCATTTGGCATTTATTTATTTCATTACATCATAAAGCTTCGCGGTCCGGATGGATGCATCTCGCGGTCCGGATCCGGACCGGAGTCCGCCAATTGGTGACCCCTGCTTTAAGGGATGTTTGGAGCTGCTATAGTGGCACAGAAATGACATATTACACCTGGCATATATGTGGTTATGTAATTGTTATGGTGAGTGTTTTTTCCCCCATCTCACAATACCAGGAGACAGTTACACAAATTATACATGGCAAATTGTGCTTTGGCTCCATTCGCAGAATTTGCTTGGATTGATCCCAGTGTTATTTTGGCTCCGTCCCCTTTAAATAACAGCTCGGCTGTTGTGGAATCTGTTCAATTATGATGTGAAATCACATCGCAGTTTCCCTGACCACTATTTGAACACTGAACTCAGTTAAAATGCCAATCTGCCATCCATTAAAATAATAAAAAGAGATAAAATCCATAACCCTTCCAAATGCTTTTGACTGCACAACAATATTCAGAGACAAAGACATCTCTGTAAAGATATTACATACTTATATCCAAAATACACTACACTTCTCAATGTAAATGAAAATCTGTGTGCAGGATCATTTACATGTCACCATGATGACATGCCTAAATTCAGGGCTAAAGCTGTCAGTCCTGCTTATTGGGACACATCAGCTGATCACATCTGATCATCACCATAGTTAACTATTGTCATAAAATCACCTGCTTTTGGCTAAATAGAGAAAGAAGGCATAGATATGAAAAACACATGTGCTGCTGTATGTTTTTATGAAGAAGTTGCATTAGTTAAAGGGATTTAAGGATGGACAACAAAAACAAATAATTTTTTCAAAATATCCTCTTTTGTGTTCCACAGGGGCAAAAATGTCATAGAATAACATAAGGGTGAGTCAATTATTTCTCTATTTTGAACTAACTATAAATGCACTCATATTAATTTTTATTTCCATTTACTTTGCCCTCAGTCTGCATTGAACATGTTACAACTTGATCTATATACAACTTCATGTATATAACAAGCCCCTCCAGAAAGAACCTTATCAAATACATCAAAAAATGCTTTTTACTGTGTTTCTTTATTGAGATAGATCAATAAAAAATCGAGGCATCGTAATTTGCCATTTTTCTAAGAACATAATCATTCATCAACCCCTGTGTTTAATCAACAAGCCCTATTCTCAGAATTTATCAGTATTGATTTTCTCTCTCTTTCTCTCCTGCTATCAGGTTAAAATCTCACCCACTTTTAGAGACCCAGGGCCTTATTTTAACGATCTGAGTGCGTATTCTGAATTGCATGGCGCAGGTGCACTAAGTGCGTGTCCACATCCCCTGTTGCTATTTTAACAATGGAAAAAATGGTTGGTGCGCCAAGCGCATCGTCCAAAAGTGTTAGTCTTGTAATGAGTCATGGGGTGTGTCTTGGGCATAACGTGCAATAAACCAACCTCGAGATGGGAGTCTCGTCTGCCTTTCCCTGCGCTTGTATCATGGCGGATTCACTATTTACATGGATTAATTTGTGAGCATAAAGACTAATTGCTTTTCCAGAGAGGAATCCTTTTGTTTTAAATATGTAAAAATGTTTGTGTGCTGCTGTGCATCCCTGTGTGCATCCCTTTAAATAACACAAACATACTGAGCTATTGACTTGAGACCAGGTTTTTTTTTTGGATAATGGCACGGTTGTTTTATTAAAATAGCAACACGCCAACAATGTGCCTAAACACACCTAGTTTTCAGACCAGAACGCCCATAGGCAAACTGAGTGCACTTGCTATTTAAAAAAATTGGTGCTGACTGAATAGTGTATTTTAATATTATACAACGCATTGTGTCATTTAAAAGTATAGTCCACCAAACTGAAATTTCTTTTGGTTCCACAGAAGAATGAAAGTCATACTGGTTTGGAACGACATGACAGTTGGTAAATGCCTACAGATTTTGTATTTTTTTGGGTGAACTATCCCTTTAAACTGTAACTGTAATTGACTTCCAAAAGCTTTGCGATTCAGCGCCCGTTATGATTTGATTGACTCATGCCCTTCAAAATCGAAGACAACAGCCATACTTTGCATTTATTTACACACTTAACCTTTCACAACACCAAAGGAGTCACTTCACATTATAGATCAGAGAAGCGAGCGAGTAGCAGAAGAGGAAGATGCTTATATTGAGCAACGCGCTCTGATAGGGTCAAGTGCATCAGCTCTGAGAAAACCTGAGCATTACCAAACACTCTTTTTCATGTAAATAAAGGTTAAACAAGAAGAGAATAATCACAAGAAGGTCATTCAGTTGTTTTTGCTTTATTTTGTTTTTGTAAACAAACAATAAGAACTTGAAACATCATTTCAGTCAAATCAGCCTCAAGACCTTGCTCTGATCTCTGAAGACATCTCACAGATAAAAGCCATCTAAGAGATCCCGTGAAGATGTCTGAGCTCAAATAATAATGTTTTATTTCGTGTTAAGTCAAGATAAAATGAGTAGAATCAATGGTTTGGATTGACTATAAATAGAGCAGTGCAAATGTATGTAAATATATAAGCTTCCATTTTCTCATGGCCTATTTGAAAAGGGATGAATTAGATACACAAATTCTCATTTATTCCTTTAGACAATATAGAACACACAACACTAAGCTGTTCAGCAAACACAGCTGTTGTTATGGTAAGTTTTTTTGTGCCAAAGTGTGGACCCCAAGAGGTCTTAAGATGACACAATATAAAGGTTTCTTTATATTGTAATCATTATGTTCACTTGTTGCAATAATTACTTCAATGAGATTATTGTTTCTGCCTTAAATTAATACATGATGTTAGCTAACTGCTTAATTTGTATATGGACATTTCTGAAATACATAACAGACACAGTCCCCTCTAATAACAGGTCACTCTAAACTGTAATGTAGACATGCATTTTCTTTAAAGCTGCTTTGAAACTATATGCATTGTTAAAGGGCTGTACAAATAAATGTGAACTGAAAAAGTAGTTTTAATATTCTAAGCACTTATTTATTCAAGGAATACCTTGCATTCCTTTGTACTTTTGATGACTCACTCAAGGTCACTCACCGAAAGCACATATTCATTATTGCTGATAGAACAGTAAAACTCAATAATATATCTAAGCAACCCACCTGCTGTTTAACACCAGGCCCCAAGGCTTGGCAATATATACTTTTGACAGCTAAGAATTATGTCTGGGGACAAGTTTGCAGAGGGATTATGAGGGGTAAATGTTATAGGTGGGGAATAATGGCCTTTATTCATTTCTGCTTTTACCCAAACAATCCATTAAACAATATGGAAATGAGGCAGTTTGTTTGGGTATATAAGGAAATATGAACATTAATTGGCCTGTGCTTTAGTTCTATTGGCTTAATGAGCTGCTCTGAGGCTTTTAGCGAAATCCTAATGTTCATTTGTTTGCCCTTCATTCACTGTCAATTGTCTCATGACATTAACGCACTATGCAGATGGGATTCTGATTTATCGATTTACGCCTGAGTTACATTCATCATTAGATGTTTGTCATTGCATTTAGCTATTGATTTAGACAAGAATGAAATATCTGTATTTTTTCTAAGGGGGAGTATCATATTCTCTCTCAGTTTATATTATAAAATGACTTACAACACAAATAAATAGTTATTATTTGAGCTTGCATATATATATATCGGTCAAGCATAACATTATGACAGGTGAAGTGAATAACACTGACTATCTCTTCTGGCACCTGTTAGTAGGTGGGATATATTAGGCAGCAAGTGAACATTTTGTCCTCAAAGTTGATGCATTAGAAACAGGAAAAATGGGCAAGCATAAGGATTTGAGCAAGTTTGACAAGAACCATATTGTGATGGCTAGTCGACTTGGTCAGAGCATCTCCAAAACTGCAGCCCTTGTGGGGTGTTCCCGGTCTGCAGTGGTCAGTATCTAAGTGGTCCAAGGAAGCAACAGGGGTGAACTGGTGACAAGGTCATGGGCGGCCAAGGCTCATTAATACACATTGGCCCTCATTTATCAAAAGTGCGTACACCAAATTTCCAGCGTACACCTTGCGTACACCCAAACCCACGGTGACTTTGAGATTTATCAATATGGACGTTGGCGTACGGCACGCTCAACTCTACGCCAGCTCAGGAGGTTGTGTACGCACGTTTGAGTTAGTGGGAAAATGCGCAGAAAAGCAATTCCTAACACCACAAAACGCACTGACAAATATATGCTATATTATGACCCACTGTTAAAAACCACAACAACAACATTCGGTGTTTATTTTTGTGCAACATGAACGTCAATGTTTAATTTTTGTGACTTTACCAAAGCGTTTGATTTGTAGGCATATTCCTCCAGTCGCGAGCCTGTGCGCTTTATCTGATGCTTCAGGCCCGTCTGGCCCGGCAGCTGCACACGGACTGGGACTAAAATAATTCAGACTGACAAAATAATAAAAATGACCTTCTTCTTTTAAATAATAATAAAATCAATAAAAACGACATTCTTCTTCTAAATAACAAGCATCATTAAGAATAATAATCATAATAATAAGAAGAAGAATCTTACAAATTGCCATGTAATTATTAATGTGAATGAATCTTACTCCACATCACATCATCATCACTATTGTACACCCCAATACATGCCGTGATACGAAATTAAATGCTAATTTTTTCAAAACGTGCTGTAAAATAATGCAGTGATATCATCCAAACAGCTTTAAACTGCTGGAGTGCGCTTCTCAACCTCCACACTATTAACAGTACTCGTTATTTGTGTCCATATTTTGTTTTTGTGAGTGCCTTTAATTCTACACTTTAAACTCCCAAATAAAACAATTTCAGTTTTTTTTCCCACGGTGATCTCGATGGGCGCGTCTCAATCATCTCAATAGTTCAGTAGTCAGAGCACTGATCAGGGAGTCAGCCCATTGACGTATGCCCTAATCAGTGCCCTGACTAGTGGACTAGTAAGATGATTGAGCGTGCCCGATCTCCACGTCGGAGAAGTTTCGCTTCTTTGCCGTCTTCTGTTTGTCCATGGCGTAAAATGAGGGCGTGGGGGAGGTGGAGACTGGAATATAAAAGGGCGTGTTATTCTAATGACGATCGTTTCAGCCGCCGCATTTATCAAGGGCAAGTATTGCGTACACCTGGATTGCAGAGGTACGCACAGCTTCATAAATCAGGCGGTGAGAGGAGTGTAAGCATAATCTTACGCCAACATATACACAAGTTTCTACGCAAGATTGATAAATGAGGACCATTGGGAGCAAAGGATGGTCTGTGTGGCCCAAATAAATTGCTCAATAAGTTAATGGTGGTTCTGATAGAAATGTGTCAGAATACACAGTGCATTGCATTTTGTTGTGTATGGGGCTGCATAGCCGCAGATCAGTCAGGGTGCCCACGCTGACCCTTGTCCACCACCAAAAGCACCAAAAGTGGGCATGTGAGCATCAGAACTGGACCACGGAGCAATGGAAGAAGGTGGCCTGGTTTGATAAATCACATTTTCTTTTACATCATGTGGATGGCTGTGTGTGTGTGCGACGCTTACCTGCGGAACATATATGGCACCAGGATGCACTATGGGAAGAAGGCAAGCCAGCGGAGGCAGTGCGATGCTTTGGGCAATGTTCTGCTGGGAAACCTTGGGTCCTGCCATCCATGTTACTTTGACACATACCACCTACGTAAGCATTGTTGCAGACCTTGTCTTTCATGGAAATGGTTTTCCCTGTGTCTGTGGCCTCTTTCAGCAGGATTAATGCACCATACCACAAAGCAAAAATGGTTCAGGAAAGGAGTTTGAGGTGCTGACTTGGCCTCCAAATTCCCCAGATTTAAATCCAATTGAGCATCTGTCAGATGTGCTGAACAAACAAGTCTGATCTATGGAGGCTCTACCACACTACTTACAGGACTTAATGGATCTGCTGCTAACATCTTGGTGCCAGATACCAGTTGGTGCCAGATACCACAGCACAGATACCATACCAGGTCCACACCACTATATTAGAAATATTAGTCATAATGTTATGCCTGATCGGTATATACTATATATATATATATATATATATATATATATATATATATATATATATATATATATAAAACAGATAATAGATCAATAAAAGATTAGGTCAAAGACATTTTTAGAAAAGGCTTTTAGACTTTACAGAAATACAGACACACAGATTTAGTTCTGAATTGGCAGAGTATTTCTCTTTTCATAATACATTTTCAGCCAGGGCGAGAAAGGGACCCCAAGTTTTAATATACAGCTCATGACAACCTGAGGCTCTGAATATCACACGTTCATAATAGCAATATTCAACATGAGTTCCATCCATTTATCATATGAGGAAGTTGTCTGACTTCCAATGTCTCAGAACGACTACATCCAGAAACCATAGCTAAATGGCATTAGCAACTGTTGTCAAGGCGTATGCGCATCATCCGGTATAATACCCAGAGTTCTTGTATAATGACAGATTAAGAGAAAATTTACAAATTTCTCCTATAGTTCCTCCACTTTGGAATGTGGGATGTGCTTTTTTGACCTTTAAAATCTCATTTACCATTCACTGCTATTATAAAGCTTGGAAGAGCCAGTAAATTTTTTATATATATATAACTCTGATTGTATTCGTCTGAAAAAAAGAAAGTCATAGATGGCTTGAGGGTGAATCATTTTTTGGTTGAACTATTCCTTTAATCTCTATTATTTTCTCCAATCCTGGTGCATGTTTGTTCCAAAATAAACCATGCCTGATTAGGCCCATTTAAATGGACACTGCTCCTTTTTTGTCCTATGGAAGTTATCAGATAACGATATTACTTCTGACTCTAGTTGATTTTATTGTGGGTAATTGGAGACAAGTAATATATCATCAGCATGTAGCTGTACCTTAGGCTCCTTCTGGCCCACTATGATACCTTTGATATGTGGATTACCTATTGCTATAACTAATGTCTCTAAGACCAATGGGAAAGAAAGAGGGGAGAGGAGACACCCCTGTTTTCCCCCTCAGCTTAGATCGTGATGACATTACACCATTTCATAATACAGACGCCATTGGCTCGGATAGTAATTTTACAAATTTAGGTCTGTGGTCACAAAGATGAGGTTCTCCCCCTTAAACAGGACTTTGAGGTGTGCAGGGTACAGCAGACAAAACCAAGTACTGAATGAGTACTGAATCTCCTGATCAAAATGCACAGGAGGAAGACGCAGTAAAACAAGCAAACAGATGCATATGCAAAATAACGTGATCAACTTTAAACATCATATAAATCAAAACTATCTAATGTTAGTGAATGAAATGTGGACCCCAGACGAGCTACAGGACTGTGCAAGCATTAGGGGTGTTGATGGACTCTATATCTGCTCCTTCTGTGTTTGATCATCGCTCTGAATCTGATCTGGATACAGTGTCACAGGCCGGCTCATAGCCTGTGGCAAATAATGAGGGGACCCCAACAACAGGTATAGGCCAAACCAGATTCTTTATTGTAAACCAAAACTATTAACTATAAACAAGGGAAATGGGATGAGTTGTGAACATGTCATAATGTAGGTTGTATGTAAAGTGCAGGGATGCATGAATCTGTGTGTGTGTGTGTGTGTGAACATGTCTGAGTGGAAACTAAATAAAACTACAAAGGAACAAACAAGACACGATCATACCCGGAGGAACAGAGACAGAGAAACAAAGGTTAGTGAGGCAGTTTAAATACCCTGAGCACAGGTGGCTCCAATCACTAACAACCCTCCTCTGCCTGCAGGAGGCACCGTCTTTCACAAAAAAAAAAAATGATTTTCTCAGCTTTTTACGAAACTTATCCAGATTCATAATTATCCATATTTATGAAGCGACAGAACAGTTTTTGTGTGCAAAAAACAACAACTAAATAACGACTTATATAGTGATGGGCCGATTTCAAAACAAAGATTCAAACCGTTATGAATCAGTGTATCGATTCATGATTCAGATCGCCAAAGTCAGGTGATTTTAGCAGTTTGGCGGTTTGACACGTCATCTGAATCATGAATCGATACTTTGATTCATAACCATTCAAAGCTTCTTTTTTTTTTAAATGGCCCACAACTATATAAGTCGTTATTTAGTTTTTTTGCACACAAAAACTCTTCTCGTCACTTAATTAAATTATTGTAGAACCAATGTAGTTAGATGGGCTTTGTAACAATGTCTTTAGTGCCTTTTATGGGTCTTGAGAGAGGAAATTACTTTGGTGTCAGTGAAGACCTTTCTGAGCATAGACCATAAAGTCATATCCATTGGATATTTTTTTTGTGTTCCGAAGATGAACGGAGGACTTACGGGTGTTGAATGACATGAGGGTGAGTAATTAATGACATAATTTTAATTTTTGGGTGAACTAACCCTTTAAGGGAGCTGATTGTAGACTCGGCAGCAATGAGATGCTCAAAATGTTCACCTGCTGTGGTTTCTTTTGATTGTCAGACTCAAAAAATAATTTACCATCATGTAAAGCATCCACTGAGGTTTAGTATCAGGGCAGCCATGGCCTCTTTAAGAATTGCTTAGTTAGTTCTGAAAGTTTCATCATGGCCTGAGAGTCCTCCAAGCTTCCCACCACATCTTGATTTCCATCTCGAGACAAAGTAGGTGCCATGCTCGCTAGTTTTCTAGCTAAGCTAGCGTTTTGAGACTTTGACGCAGCAGAGTCGCAAAATATCTTGTGAAAGTTCACTGCAACTGCTGTATAAAGTAAAAAAATCATGAGACCACTCATCTGAGTACTCCTACATCACCAATCTTCGAATTCCATATATATTATTTTTGTTTTGCTAAACAGTTTGTAAAGAGTTGTGCGTGCTTCTTTATGTCATTATACTTACAATTAAGTGATTCCCTGTCTTTTCTTCCCAGGTCTGTCCTTGTAGTTTGTTTTCATAGTTGTTTAATTTACAACAGCTCATTGTTCAGCCCTCCTGAACTATTCATTGCCCCATATTTTGATAAAACACGAGTCAGCTTGCAGGCGTGCAGTTGAAATAATGTGATTCTGTTTGTAATTAACTAATTAGAAGCACGGTTGTAGAGAGATGTTCAATTTCATGCCTGTAAGAGAAACAAAATGCTTGCTCTTTTGTTCCATCAGGCCTGCATTGGCCCCCAAAACAACCTGTCAATCCAGGCAGCCTAGCATTGATAAGAGCAGGGAGCGCAGCGATAACCCCCTTAGGGTAAACAACACTGAACCAATATAAATGTATTGCAGACATCATTAATATTCTAATGACAATGCTTTAATGTAAACACATAAAGTAAGATAAATGATGGTCTGATTCTAAGAGGAATATCAGAAGACCAGTCCTGACTATGGACAAAAGAAAGAGCTGGGGGTGGAGGAGGGTAATAGAGTGGTGCAGGTATGGCATCACTTTGAAGGCAAAAATGCGGAAGCGAGTTGGCATTTTTTAATTTTTGAATGAGGTTTTGTGTTGAATGGCTGAAATAAGGTCTGTGGAGAACACAAGCTCAAAACACTTTTGACGTAAAATGCATCAGTATTACAGAGTTTTTAGCTCTTTTTAAAGAGTTAAAGTGAGTTTTTAACTCACACGTTTGTACGTTTTTAACTGAGTTGTTAATGTGTCTTGAAAAAGCCAGTTGCTAACTGACTACAGAGTACTCTGTACTCTGCTGACTACAGTGGCTCAATCCACTTGTATAGCCTTGTTAAGTTTATAATTGTGTTCTTATAAGTCTATCTCAAATGTTTTGGTAAAATGTTTTGAGATAAAAATTGAAAGAGTTGTCAGAAGCTTAGTGATGGTGACACAGAAGTCATGGGACTGTGGTGTGGTTATTTTATAGCCTTCCTTTAGCTTTTTACATCTGGCGACTGCATTTAGGATCTTGATGCACAAAACGTGCAAGTATCAGAAACTTTTGTTGATCACAGAGCTGGTTTTTAGTGATAATCCAAAAGCTAATGGGAATATCCTATTGGGTTTTTGTTGGGGAAACCAGTGCAATTGCTAGTCTCGCATAGCCATACTTTCAGACTGACGGCAGAAGCTCTGAACACAATTGCAGCTGTCATTGGTCGAGGACTTGTACTGAATGACTAAAATAACTAACTTCCGGTGGAGCGCCGTAAGCAAGTTGACTTACTGCAAAATAATAACCTCTGATGCGATGTAATGACGCAGGATGTAGGAGCATTGGAAGCTTTGGCGCCTCTTGCGGATAGGGCTGGGCAACAAACTCAAGCCCCTCTTTTCGAAATCCTCAGCATTTCTCTTTAAAAATTCTCAACTTCTAATGTTTTGCATCACTTCACTTCATATGGCCTTTATTAACCCCCCGGAACTGTGTGGATCACATTATATGATGCACTTTTATTGAGTCACTGCCATTATAAAGCTTGGAAGAGCCAGAACTTTTTTAATATAACACTGATTTTATTTGTCTAAAAGAAGAATGTAGAACCCACCTAGGATGACTTAAGGGTGAGTAGAGTATGGGCTAATTAAATTTTTTGGATGAACTAACCCTTTAACTTCTTAAGCAATTTGAGCTACAGTAGCTTGTCTGTTTGATCGGACCACATGGTCTTCGCTTCCCATGGGCATCAATACGCCTTTGCCTTTGTCCATGACCCTGTCCCATTTTGGTAGATACTGACCTTTGCAGACCGGGAACACCCCACAAAAGCTGCAGTTTTGGAGATAATTTAACCCAGTCATCTAGCCATCACAATTTGGCCCATGTCAAACTCACTCAAATCCATACACTTGCCAATTTTTTCTGCTTCTTACACATCAGCTTTGAGGACAAACTCTTCACTTGCTGTCTAATATATCCCAACCACTTGCAGGTTCCGTGATGAAGAGATAATCAGTTTTATTCACATCACCTGTCAGTGGTCATAATGTTATACCTGATCGGTGTATACTGACCTGTCTGCTCACCATACACCACAAAGAGGTGTGCGCTTTCTAAACTCTTAACGCTGCATTCTCCATCCATCCTTCTGGTAAAGGAAATGGGACTTGTTTATTAACATATTCATCTGCTTTACAACTCTCTGATTTCTCCATACTCACATGCTCTACCAACACATTCTCACTCTCAACTCACATATTGTCGTTTGGTCAGGACCCCTTAGCGTCACTTTTTTAAGCAGAGGGCACACCTTTATTGTACATTTCTGACAGGGTGCGCCATTGATTTCAGTTGTTTGCCTATTGCTTTAGATCAAGACGCATTTAATTCTTCACATTTGTAAAAGTAGACAGGATTTTATGAATATTTATAGGCTACTTTTATATTTTAGAGCAACTGACCTCACTCCTACCCTAAACCTACCCACTTCTAAACAATATAAAACATGTAACAGGCAAAAAAAACAAAAAAACAGTCACAAATATTTATTGCAGAAACTGACCAAAAATAGTATAAAAGTATTAACTCATGTTGCATTCCAATTCTTCTGAAGCCATACGATATCTTTATGTAAAGAACACAGTTGATCTTAATGTTTTAATCGCTGAAATCATGATCCCGCTGCTCTGTGAACGCACTCGTTCATATCTCATTCAAATGATTCAAACGACTCTTTAGCATGATGCAATCGGTCAAAAGACACACAAGAGCCAATGACATTTTACAATCAATGCTGACTAAATGAAACAATTGGTCACCAGACATATAAGAGCCAATGCAATTTTTTGCATCTTTTTTTTGCATCTTTGGCGGAAGGAGACAGTGATCACTTTTGGGGATTTTCTTCACACAATTCAATCATTAGTCCTGATAACCCAATATATAATTCCCTTATGCCAATACATTCTTGGTATAACACCAAAGGTTTCTCATTGAAAGCAATAGAGTATCCTTGACACAGAGGGGTCCTGCCCAAGCTTCAATATTTGATGAGTTGGGAGTGAGAACATGTTGGCTCTACTGTGCATTATATGCCTGTCAATAAATACCTGTGTGGGACAAACTAATTCTCTGTCTCAGAGCTTGGTGTTCCCTAACAATTATGGCATTTGAAGATTTAAAGGGGGGGTGAAATGCTGTTTCATGCATACCGAGCTTTTTACACTGTTAAAGACTTGGATTTCCGTCCTAAATATAGACAAAGTTTCAAAAACTAAGTTGGACGTTGGATGGAGTATTTCTGCGTCAAAAATACTCCTTCCGGTTTCTCACAAGTTTCGGAAAGTTTTTTTCGAGTATGGGTCCGCATGACGTCAACAGGGCAGAATGTCCTTGTATGGGCCGTATGGGCTCTTCTCCCCGAAGGTTGCGCGCGCTCGTGACTAGAGCGAGAGACTAAATGCACGCCCATAAACACTGCTCTCAGGTGCAGATCCACTCCTCCGTGCAACACTTCTGTTGCGTCGCGCTCCACTTTATTCCTATGGGTGAAGTCAAGCGACTTTAACGGGTCCACATAGAATTCTGGGAAGGCAGCGCTGCATTTGAACCGATTTGAACGCACAAATCACGGGAAGCGTCACAACATCACGCTTCAGTCATGTCGCAAAAGTGGATCTCCACGGTCACTGCTGTCACAGGACACGAAATCAACAATGTTGCTAAAGAAGTGTGTTTTTGACGGAGCGGTCCCAACGATAAAGGTTCACGGTCGTGCTTTGGAAGCAGGCGGTGAGTTTCAAATGTCTATGTTGTTGGCTATCGTTGCGTAAGTAAACATCAGTAAACAACACGATCGTATATAGTTCATTTATCAATGGAGCATGCAATGTATGGTGTGTGTTTAAATACATTTGTTTAGCTGACCACTATAGGTGTCAGTTTGTTTATTGTAAAACCACCCAAACATAAACCTAGTGGACGTTCACACAAAGAGTGCTTCTTTATTCAAATGCGCTACTCCATTGTTTTTTTATACACTAGTCTGACGTGCAAAACCGTTTCACTTTCTACTGCTTAGGTTTAGTCACATACAATAGTCCATAAACCAAATCATGTCCTCATAAACCACGAGTAAACGCACACAAATGTTGACAGGCCACTAAATACAGTACATACCACAGAGACGGACGTCCTGCTGTTGCTGTTTCTCCTGTTCAATTTATTTCAGCCTCCGGATCCGATTCTGGATCATATATTAGTTGAATCTGATTAATAGCCATGGTTTATTTAGGATAACATTTCTTTTCCATGCTTGCGGATGCCACAGCTTTCAGACGCCCTCATGCAACAGCTGCGCGCACTTGTGATTCTTTCGCTCCGCCCACACGATACGCCTCCATCCACTCGTTTTTTTCCGGAAAGACTCGGTACAGCCTATCTTTCTTTTATAAATATAATAAAACTAAAGACTTTTCAGAGATATGAAAGATGCAATACTACTCTATAGGTACCCAAGATTGCCATGAGACTGACTGAAACTGAGTGCCCCCCCCCCCCCAAATATATATTTATGAAAAATATATTTCTTTAAGCAATGCAATACATTTAGAATTTTAAGTAATATTTTCTGTCACAATGGCTTTTTATGTCCACTGCATACACTGAAAAAAAATATGCAGGCCCTTCATAAATATAAGACATTTAAATTCTGTCCACTTTACTTAAACATATCTAATTTTGTCTCAACTTAATTTAATTGTATTCAATCAAACTACTATGTTTAAAACTGAAGTTTACTTAATTCATTTGTGTTAAAACTACATTAAATATTTGTGCTGACATAACTAACCGGGCAGTGGATCTATAGTTCCCAGCATGCTTGGCAAGGGCCTGCGTTAGGAGACTAAATTTAGGGATTAAAGTGTTACTTTATGTGTTTTTCAGTAAAGGGAAAGATGTTGTTAGTTTATTTTAATGTTTAGTTATGTTGGACATTGAGGACTTTCTGTAATTTTGTGGTTACCATCAGGCAGAAGAGTGGATGTGTTTAGGCTGTTGGGACATACACAAATTAATTGGATGGACTTTCTGCTCTCAATTAAACCTAAGTTTGTCCAATGAGTTATTTCTGCATTTAATTTCTAAAAAAAAGATTATTTAAAAGTTTTAAAAGTAAATAAATGTGTTCACTTGACATAATAAACTTATATAAATTTAACATAACATTATTAAGTAAATTGCACATAAATATTATGTAACAAATTCAAATGGTTTGTATTTACTTAATGAAATTTTGTCAGCTTGAATTTTTGTTCATATAACTAAATTGTTATATGTAAAAGTTGCTCAATATTGTTGTGTGCAAACACTTGAAGCATTTATTTAAAGTAACGTCAACAAGTAATTTATTTTAGTGTAAACAATGCAGGAAAAGTTAGTATCCAAAATTCAAAAATCAAAAGTATGACATCGAACATGACAGTTGTTGCAACAGCTTGAGGCTGCCTACACTGGACTTGACAAAGTGACCGTTGAAAATCCATTTGTCCTTTGTGTCAGAAGTATGGAGTACGCCAGAGCTGGGCATCAGTTTTTGTGTTGTGCTGCGCCATATTCAGTGTAGACAGTATCACTAATTATGATGGGATCTTTTGTCTCATTGTGCCGCTCGTGTCTGGTGTAGACTTGTGAGATGCAGTAAGAGTTATTCTAACTTTAGAAAACACCACAATCTACTTTTCAGATGCTAATGTTCTGGCAGAACATCAGTGAAATGACTGCATACACAACTTGAAGCATGTGTATCGTTCTTCCATTTGTGTCCACACATTATTCCTGACCTGGGCAACCCGGCTCACATTAATTCATTACCTTGGCTAATCAAAGCTGTGACAGTGAAACACAAGCCTGTGATGTGCTAAACAGGAGAGTTCCTCATCTGGAAATTAATTAATACGGACACTTACCTTCTGTAAACTAATTCTGTGCTCTCTGTTTCCTATTTTTCTCAATTTAAATAGAAAGGCCCTCAAGGGTTGTTGTGTGTTGTCTACGAAGCTGGGATGTGAATGTTTTTGTTGGGATACGTGTAGTGTCTTTTGTTTAGAAGAGTAGCCACTCATATCCATGAAATAAATAGCTCTTTTTTTGCCGGCTGATGTTGACACAGATAGAGCTGGAAATTCTGCAGGTGTGGGACTCTAGAGGTGTCCTCAATAGCAGCAATTGTGATGATATTAGCATTATGAGGTTCTGTTGTTTTTGGTTTTGCATTATCTTTCCACACCAAAGCACATTATTACTACAAAACATCTGATGCACCTGTGAAAATTATACCTACATAGCCAGTGCTTTGGTCTTCCAAAAGCTTCTGTTTAATGTATGCCATCATTTGTATGAAAAGGCATGTTTTGATAATTTCTGCATTTCATTTGGTGGAAGAGTGTGCAGTTGGACAAAATGACGATATTACACTAGGAGTAATTTTGTGTACTTCATATACATTTACATTCTTGGCAGACACTGCATCAAATTACAGGAGAGCCTGTGTATTATGTAAGTGACCTACTTCAGCAGGCTTTACTATAAGCACTGTACATCTGTGCAGTAGATTTATCTATATCATAAGAAAATTGTTACACAATTCGAGCAGTATCATGTCAAAAACTATGGCAATAATTAAAATACAGGACACTTGTACTTGTATCCCTTATAGCCCCTTATAAATTGTAAACTTATATTATATTATATTTTAATGGCAGATGGGAAAAATGCTCAGTTAAAGTTAGTCTAAAAAGTGTTTTTTTGTGATTCTGTTTGGAGATGTTAATGGTTCAGAAACCAACCACACACCTCAACTTTAAAATGCAAATCAAATAATAGTGCAAGTGCTGCAAAATAAGTTGAGTATTTTTTTGACAGTTGAGTGAAGTTTGAGATGGTTAAGTACAACTCGGTGAGCCACATTTGACTTGGGCTCTTGAATTGGAGGTCTGCAGCTTCTCTTCTTTCACAAGACAATGAGAACATGTCCTGAAACACCTCTGGCAGTAGCGCCTTCGCTCTGTGTTTTTTACGGGCATTAGATAAAGCAGCTTGGCCTTGTCAATCTTACACTCTCCCCTTCTGCCTCCTGCTAATCTAAATGGGATCTGCTGTAGAGGTGATGGTGAAGGAGAACACCATGATTGATTGATCACTGATATCTAGGAACTCCATTAAAAAAGCACTAACTCATTCAGACACAAATAATTCCTATTGGAAACAGCAGTGTATATCTTGCATCATCTTGAAATCTCTTACACCGAAGTGCTATTTGGATACAGTACATCACAAGTGTTTTTAAATTCACTTTATCACAGTGCCGATTGTGGTAATTAGTGGAGCACCATGTGAGCAAAGTTTGCCCCAGCTCTCCAAACACATTCATCCATTTTAAACTAATGCTTAGTGATGTTTACCCAGTTCAGCCGTTAATGAATTATAGATGTGCCCCTTTAGTGATCCAGTGTAAAGAGGATCTGAAACCAAACTTGTGTGCAGAGAGGTGGATTAAACCCCTTTAGATGGATTTGAATGGCCTGGTAGCTGATCAGAGCCTCAGTTGGATTAGAAATGTCAGGCACGTGAGAACTTTGATTAAATTCTTTTTTGTACCATTTGGCAATGTAGAATTTGCTTTCACAACAGCACAGACTGAATGTTGAATGATGCACTTTTACAGTGCAGTAACAATGTTACCTTTCAGTCAGTACACTACGAGTTACATCAGTACTGACGAAATGGGGGTTTTGCTTACAAAGCCAGCTGCCTTCAATCTCATTCAAAACGATCCAATGACATGAAAATGTCATGGGTCTGTGGAATTTGCCTATCACAACCCCGCCCCACTGTGTGGGTAAAGGCGTTGCATAGCAGTCACGCATTTATGTTTCTGCTTCGGAGCCAAGTTCTACTTGCCTTCCTAAGCGTTATCTCTCTTCAAGACGAGTGTTGGTGATACGGCACATTCTAGCGAGTTCCACATTTCTGACCGATCTGTGTAGTGTTCTGTGCAAGTGTGTGTGTTCTCCCTGGGCATCTCAGCACTCTGGCTAAGTAAAACTCCTCTCTATAAGAGCTGTATGTGGCGCGTCTTTTTTAATATGTTTTGCCTGTGCTTCGTTCCTGGGTGCGGTCGATATGTTAGTCCGTCTGACGGGCAGGATCGCTGTTTGGCGTGCTTGGGCGTTCATGGATGCATCATGTTCTCACTGCGGGAACATGATCATCGCAGTGCTGTGATCAAGGCTCAATGATCTACGTACTGGAGCGAGAGTCCCCTCTACCACACCCCGATCTACTGTCTCCTCACGAGGCAGTACTTTGGCTGGTGGTCAGGGTGATCTGAGGATGTTGGTGTGGGCCAACCCGACAAGTATTGCTCTGGCCACACCCCCCTCTTCGGTACCGCAACCCGTGGCGCTACCAGATGTTAGTGCTGTTGTTTTCCGTCCTGGGTCCAGCGTTTCATTTGGGGTGCCGGCGGACGATGCCATATCAATCACCGCATCACAAGGCAGGCTGGATTACTCCTGAGATGAGGGAGTGTCGGCATTGTCCGAGTCTGATCTGGAGCTAACAGCCATGCTAATCCGGGCAGCCAAGAGCCTCTGGCTCGAGTGGAATCCTCTGCCGGGTTCTAAGCGCTCGAGGCTGGATGATTGGTATCTGCGCCCGCCGGCCTCCAGTTCCTTTTTTCCTGGAAATGCATGAAGAAATGTGTCGAAGACGTGGAAGTCCCCGTTGTCTTTCCGCGATCGTTCGGCGGCCGCTTCCGCCTTCACAGCGCTCGATAGCGGCATGGTTAAAGGGTACACTGGGGTTTCCCCTATGGAGGCTTCTGTTGTGATGCAACTGCGTCCTCAGGGCACCCCCGCTTGGTGCGAATACCCAAAGCACCCATCTGAGGCCTGCAGGTTCTCTTCAGTACTAGTGGGCCCTATAGTGCCGTGGGCTGGGCCAGGTATGCTTTGGCCATCCTTCAGGTCAGGATGCTCAGAGATATGCACGAGCGCAGTGCTGACCCTGCCTTTGTGCTTGTGCTGCGCGCAGCCGCTGACCTCGTCCTATGGGCGACAAAAGTGACCGCACAGGCTCTGGGTCAGGTGATGTCCACTTGTGTGGTCCAGGAGCGCCATTTATGGCACACCTGGCTAAGTTGTGTGAGTCTGATAGGACACGGTTCTTAAACGCTCCCATTTCCCAGGCTGGGCTATTTTGCGGGGCGATTTGAAGACTGCGCCCAACAGTTCTCGGCCGCACCAAGACAGACTGAGGCTATTAAACACATCCTGCCCCGGCTGCCCACTACTGCTTCCGTTTTGCCACTGGCCCAGCCTCCTCAGTCCGCTCCCTGTCGAGGCCGCCATCCTGCCCCAGCTGCAGCAGCAGCCTTCACCCGAGCTGAAGCATGGCAGGGTGGCTCTGAGACAGGCTGTTTGGAGGTGAATTCGGTTCTCTCTCAGGAGGGTGACAGGATAATTCCTTACCCCGGAGGAGGGCCGGGGGAAAAATCTTTTGTTTAATCAATTCCCCGCCATCAGTCTCAAAATGACCAGTGAACAGGGAGATTTGAACTCCAAGCCCCAAGAGGGCGCGACTGGCAGTGTGTGCTGCCTCAGTGCCTCGCCACTTTCAGTCCCCTCTGTCGCCAGCCTCCTCCCAGTTGAGACCCCCGCGGGATGCTCCGCCTCCCCTTATCTCCACTGGCAGGGCGCAGAACTCGACCCCGCCCACACCTCGGGCCACTTTCATGCCTCCTGAGTCTGGGCCGGTCATTCTGCTTTGCTCGTCCTAGCGTGGCTATAGCTCCCCAAACTGTTCAACTGGCTCGCCCGCACCATCGGGCTCGGCTATGTGATTCATTTCGCACAATCTCCTCCCCGCTTTCGGGGAGTCCGCTATACAATGGTGGGTGGCAATGCCCCTGTCCTGTGTGCGGAAATCGACACCCTACTGGTGAAGGGTGCCCTCGAGATCGTCCCTCCAGCCAAGATGAAGTCCAGCTTCTAAAACCCTTACTTCATTGAACCCAAGAAAGGCGGTGGGTTACGGCCAATTCTGGATCTGCGCATCTTGAACCGATCCCTTCACAGGTTTCCCTTCAAAATGTTGACAGCCAAACGCATTTTCAAATTGAGTTGAAATCAAGTCAGCCTCCCCGAAGGCCCTGAGTTCCTCCAGCACTGTTGATGCCGGCACCAGAGTGCATGCCTGAATGGTCCAAGCCCTCGTGCCAGGCCAGGTGCCCCATGTGCACAGTTCCCCGGCAGGCCAATCGTCACATGTGTATTCTCCAAGGTGAGTCTCCTTAAAGGGGGGGTGAAACACTCAGTTTCAGTCAATCTCATGTCAATCTTGAGTACCTATAGAGTAGTATTGCATCCTTCATATCTCCGAAAAGTCTTTAGTTTTATTATATTTATAAAAGAAATATGGGCTATACCGAGTCTTTCCGGAGAAAACCGAGCGCCTGGAGGCGTATCGTGTGGGCGGAGCTAAAGAATGACGAACACAAAGCGCTGACGTCCTCAAGCGTGGAGAAACCCATCGCTATCGATCTCAGCTAACAGATACATGATCCAGAATCACATTCAGAGGCTGAAATAAATTGAACAGGATGAACAGCAATAGCAGGACGTCCGTCTCTATGGTATGTACTGTATTTAGGGGCCTGTCAACATTTGTGTGTGTTTACTCGCAGTTTATGAGGACATGATTCGGCTTATGGACTATTGTATAGGACTAAACCTTAGCAGTAGCAAGCAAAACGGTTTTGCACGTCAGACTAGTGTAACAATATACATAAAACAACAATAGAGTCCGTTAGTGCATTTGAATGACGAAGCACGCGATCGTGTCGTTTACTGATGTTTACTCACGTGACGAGCCAACAGCATAGACATTTGAAGCAGTTTTACTCACCGGCTGCTTCCAAAGCAGGACCGAACCTTTATCGCTGGGACCGCTCCGTCAAAAACACACTTCTTTGGTATGATTTGGTAAAGTCCTGACAGCAGTGAACGGTGGAAATCCACTTTGCGACGCGACTAAAGCGATGTTGTGAAGCTTCCCGTCATTTCTGTGTTCAAACAGTGCAGAAACAGTGTTCACGGACGATCGATTCTGCAATTGATAGTGTTTATGCGCGTGCATTTCCTCTCTCGCTCTAGTCACGCGCACGCACGCACCCTACCGGGAGAAGAGCCCGTACGGCCCATACAAGGACCTTTCGTTCTGTTCACGTCAAGTCGAGCCATACTTGAAAAAAACTCTCCGAAACTTGTGAGAAACCGGAAGGAGTATTTTTAACACAGAAATACTCCATCAAACGTCCAACATTAGTTTTTGAAACTTTGTCTATGTTTAGGATGGGAATCCAAGTCTTTAACAGTGTAAAAAGCTCAGTATGCATGAAACAGCATTTCACCCCCCTTGAAGACCCTTGCCCACCCGTGTGGTTGAAAAACTCCACCTGCGACTGGATACTCCAGGTTCCTCTGTATGCAGCCCATACGTGGGTCATACGTTTATTCCTAAGTCCTCCCTATGGGTACGCACTGTGATTGCATTTCTCCAAGTGGGATATGCCCTCCAGTGTACCTTGGTAGCTAAGCCGGACCCTCGTCATTTTAAATTCCTAGGTAGGGTGCTCAGGTCAGCCCAGGATGCTGGAAGACAGTCGCTGTGGCGTGATTAGATTGGGACCCCCATTTTGTCAGTACTGACGTAACTTGTAGTGTACTGACTGAAAGGGAACGTCTCGGTTATGTATGTAACCCTCGTTACCTGAAGGAAGGGAACGGAGACGTTACGTCACAATGCCACATCGGCTGTACTGCTGGTATGACCGGGGCGGTCTGCCTCGGCTCCTCAGCAGGTAACATAATTGCGTGACTGCTATACAACGCCGTTTATACCCACGCAGTGGGGCAGGGTTGCATTAGGCAAATTCCGCAAACCCATGACATTTTCATGTGATTGGATCGTTTTGATTGAGATTGAAGGCAGCTGGTTTTCTGACCCCTCATTTCATAAGGAATTACGTAACATCTCTGTTCCCTTTCTTCAGGGAACGAGGGTTACATATGTAACAGAGATGTTTCCTCAAAATATGACAACAAAGCTGTTTTGACACCAAGCTTTGACTTCATTGTAGCATAATCCAATGCATTGTTTCTCATTTTTGTCGCAACAGTCTTTATGTCATTTGAGAGGGGAGTTATGAAACTCATAAAAGTCAACGTAGCATGGCTGCACAGATTTGAGAGCAATGAGATATGAAGCCACTTTTTGAAAGCGTCATGTCATATGAAATTACTGCAGCAGAAAAAAGAAAAAGAAAATGTTGCAGAATCATTTTGCAATACTATCACTATTAAATGCAACATAATATGATTTGTATGTAGCCTATCTGCAGTTAGCTTTGCTCAGCATCATTAAGCTTTTTATTTTATTTTTACAAACCAGATCTAAAACACACCAATGTGTGATTTAAACTCTGATTTTTTTGGTAATGTCATTCTAAACATGCTTGTGTCCATGCTTTTTCATTCATTCTTTAACTCTTACAGCAAACTAATGACCAGTAAATCCCGTATATGAATGCATACAATCATTTCGTGCACCTTGTGAGTTCACTACTGTGGTAAGATGTCGTGATAGACATAAGAAGCAGAGAAATTTGTCTTTCCACATATACAGCTGGCGCTTATATCATTACCATAGCAACTGACGTAGAAAATGCAGACCTTGTCTATAGTATTTTCAAAAAATTAGATTTCATCACCTGCAAAATGACTGTCATTACTAAAGATTGCATTTAACAACCAAATCGAATTTGCATGCACTGTGAACAAGCCTTAATATGCCCATCTCCTCATAGTGCACATTTTTGAGAATGAATCTTTGTAGGTCTTAGTTCAAATCTAATGATTGTTAATAGAACCTAATTGAACTAATTGTACTACTTACTCATTTAATTTATCTAGACTGAACAAAGTTATTTGAAACCAACTAGCCCTTAGAGGAAAACCAATTGTACTCTCCTTATATTGACCAAATTAAAAAGATAATTAGAGCAGCTGTTCCAGCACTGCCAGACTTGATTACAGCCACTCCTGTTCTGTGTAAAGCTAATTTATACTCCCTTTTTTCTTATGTCATTAGAGTCAGGTTACTAGCTTGAAAATGCAACAGTCATTGGGTAATGCTTAAAGAAAATTTAAATTTGTCAGTGTGGAAGAGTTAAAGGGTTAGTCTTTAATTACTTACCCTCATGCCGTTCGACACCCATAAGACCTTTGTTCATCTTCGGAACACAAATTAAGATATGTTTGTTGAAATCCAATGGCTCAGAAAGGGCTCCATTGGCCACAATGTAATTTCCTCTCTCAAGACCCATAAAAGGCACTAAAGATGTTGTTACAAAGCCCATCTCACAACAGTGGCTCTACAATAATTTTATGAAGCGACAAGAATAGTTTTTGTGCGCAAAAAAAACAACAACAACTAAATAACAACTTATATAGTGATGGCCGATTTCAAAACATTGCTTCCTGAAGCCTCTGAGTTTAAAGAATCAGCGTATCAAGTCACGATTTGGATCACGTGTCAAACTGCCAAACTGCTGAAATCACGTGACTTTGGCGATTATTCAATACACTGATTCATTAAGAGCAGAGGCTTCATGAAGCTGTGTTTTGAAATCGGGCATCACCGTATAAGTCGTTATTTTAAAATTTTTTGCAGACAAAAACTATTCTTGTCACTTCATAAAATTATTGCAGAACCACTGTAGTGAGATGGGCTTTGTAACAACGTCTTTAGTACCTTTAATGAGTCTTGAGAGAAGAAATGACATTGTGGACAATGGAGACCTTTCTGAGTCATCGGATTTCAACAAAAAAATATCTTCTTTTGTGTTCCAGAAATGAACGGACGTCTTACGGGTCTGGAAATGCATGAGGGTGAGTAATTAATGACAACATTTTCATTTTTGGGTGAACTAACCCTTTAAGCTGGGCCCACACTAAAAGATTTTTGAAATCTTATAAGATTTTCTAAATGTGAGAGACCACAAACATGACAATAGTAAATCATAGATTTAACTGTTTTGTTCCTCTAGTGTGTGGAGTGCTGCATGTGATCAGGAAAGCACACCACACATTAACACAGTGCACTCTTAGAAGAAAAGGTTCTATCGGCGCTCCATAGTTGGAACCCCTAAAAAGTTCACTGCAAAAAATGCTTTTCTTACTTAGCATTTTTGTCTCGTTTCTAGTTCAAACATCTAAACATTCTTAAAACAAGAAGTATTTACTAGACAAGCAAAAGTAATTAAGAGTTTTTGCTAAGATAAGAAATGCATTTTTTTTCTTTTGATAAGAAATGCATTTTTTGCAGTGTTCTATATAGAACAATTTTAAGTGCCAAAAGTTATGCTTTCTTGTCATTATAGAATCCTTTTAGCAAAAAGGGTCTTTGGAGTATACTCAACTATACTTCTATATACAGTAGCGTACCGTGGGGTTTCAGTCAGGGCCTTCACTAACGATCAACAAGCCCCACGCCATAACAACACACACACACACACACACACACACACACACACACACACACACACACACACACACACACACACACACACACACACACACGATCAAAAAGCCCCACGCCGTCGCCATAACAACACACACACACACGCACACGTTTGTTTTTGTGACATATGGGGACATTCCATAGGTGCAATGGTTTTTATACCGTACAAACCGTATCCCCCTACACTGCCACTGCCCCTAAACCTACCCATCACAGGAATATTATGCATTTTCACTTTCTAAAAAAAACCTCATCCTGTATGATTTATAAGCATTTTGAAAAGTGGCATGGCCAATGTCCTCATATTTCACCCTCTCCTGTGTGTCATAATACACACAAACACACACACACACTGTACGCAATACTACTACGAACTTTGCTTTCATAGTGTTCGTTGGGAAGGGGGCAAGCAAAAAGTACACGCGAGACAAAAAGGCAATTTGACTATTTATTGATGATACTGCACTCACGTGTCACCGTTTAGGCAAATGGTGAAAAGAATCAAAATCAGCTGGCACAAATACTCTTAAACAAACAAAAATACGGACCAACAGAACATCCAAAGAAACAGAGAAAAAAACACTGCTTGTTAGCTAACATTACCGGCTTGACATCAGGATCGATCATTCGCACGCAGCCTGTCATCCGCGGCAGCCGTAGTTTATTTCACACAGAACGCTCACAACCCGCAAAAAGTTCAGACGGCTGATGACATCAGCAGGGGGTAGCACACCGACACATCGCTGGGCCTCTGGGCCGTTCTATCACTACACATCAAATTTTGATTGGCTAATGACCCACGTCAGTCAAAGCTATGGTCCAATGGAAAATAGCAGCTTCAATGGAAGGCAAGCTATTCTACTAGTGCTGGTCCTCGGGGCTGTGATGCGTTTAGATGATGACATATGGAAAATACACCAAAAATAAATACATTCTTTCTGGAAATATAATCGTAACTATCTATCTATCTATCTATATATATATATATATATATATATATATATATATATATATATATATATATATATATATATATATATATATATATATATATATATATATATGTAACAACAATGACTTATGAGTTTAATGTCTCAGGGAATAATTAACTCAAAAGGGATTTAATATTCAATATTCATGAATTTATGAATATTATTTGCCAGTCATTCATTACGTATTAAAAATTTCCGATAGGGAAAATTGATTAATTAAATACAAGTAACCTTTATGAAATTGCTTGAAATTATCCTACTAAGTTTGTCCTGCAAATTAGTTATAGACTTTTCAAATCAATTCTCAATAAGGGATTACTGCTTTACGAGCGCATAAGAAACATTAACTTTACTGATCAGGATAAGTTCAATATTTCAAATGGTCATACAGTTTACTTTACTAACATAGTAGCAAAAGCAGTTAGGTAACGTTAGATCGCAAGTTTCATTGACTTTGTGTATGTGGCAGAATAACAGATTCAACTCATTAAATGTCTTTTGGAGGTTTAATAAACACAGACTAAAAATAACACTACAATTCACACAGAAAGTACATACTAAATATGCATCAAGAGAGTAGAAGTATAGATATTAACTTCTGAAATTAGAGAGAGATAAAAGAGAGAGAGAGAGAGAGAGAGAGAGAGAGACAAAGAGAGTGTGGGGGGGGGGGGGGGTAAGCAGCAACTTTCCTTCAGTTCATCAAATACGACCTTCACAGAGTTAACTTGTCCCAACGGGAAAATAACACACCCTCTTTACAGCAGTTTGAATAAGAATACTTGCATTCTTTTTGGTTTCGTTTTGGCTTCTCGCTTGTGTGCGTGTATTTCTGCGTGTCCGGCGGTCCTTTCCGAGGTTGGGAGGGAAGCGGCTGTTTGCTTTAGCGATGCTTCGTGTTCTTGAAGATCGGATTGTAGAAGAGAAGATTTTTGGAAGAGATGAGGCCTGTTTTCCCCATAGTGTGGTGGGCCTCGGTTTCTGGTCCCACACAGCACATGGCTCAGTGTCTGGAGCCCCTCCCTGCTTGGGGGAACTTGTTGGTTCAGCCAGCGAGAGAAGAGAAGAGCATTTCGGAAGAGACTTCCAGAAGAAGAGAGCGGAGTAAGAGCGAGGGAGGGCATCCGAGGTCCTCCTTTTATGGTCTGGCCGTAGTCCCACCCTCCAGGGTTAGACTTGAGGGATTTCCTCAGCAGATTTTATGGCTCTTTGTTCAAAGGCTCGAATCAGTGGGTCTCATTCATACTCTAATTAATGCAACAAACACACACTGCATTTTCTGACTAAGTGATATACATGGAAGTGTAAGTCGTGAAGTGAGCATTAATTTGATAGGAGACATGACATATATGAGGTTATCTGAACTAGTACTTTGTTAAGACAAAGACAAAAAGATGCAAAATACCATACAGAATAAACATTTTACAAGACAGTTATGTGTTTACATATAATGTCCTGGGGTGCATGTTCATTTATAGATGGTTTGTCTATAATTTGAGGCAAAAGCTCTTTGTCTTAAACTCTTTGTGTATAAGACACTCTTCCTGCACTTTCTGTGGCCAAATTCTTTTGAGCCATAAAACATCTTATCAGATGGTTTCCAGGGTAACGAAGAGTCCTTCTCTGTTGTGTTGGGGGAAGGTCTGACACTCAGCACAACTTTCAAAACATATTTGTTAAATGTAACTGGCGATTGTGTGTTTGATTCGCCTGAGTCGCTACATAATTATATATATATATATATATATATATATATATATATATATATATATATATATATATATATATATATATATATATATATATATATATATAATGATTTTGACAGGCCCAGCAGAGAAGGCCCTGCTGGCCCTGACAGCCCACCACTGTCTATATATAACCGTTTAAGGGTTCCAAATACGTAGCGCCCATAGAACCTTTTCTTCTAAGAGTGTGGGTCATGGATCATTCTATAGGGGGTCGCGAGACTTTCTATGCATTCTCCTATTTTCGAATTTCGAATGTTGAATCATTATTGCCGTAACTTTCTGACTCTAATTCTAAACTGTTCTATCACAATACTGTATCACTGCTGCAAACGGCTCTTATTAAACAAGGTCCTACTCTCTTTACGCAAGCGTTTTACCCCGTTGCTTGGTAATGACAGTGTGCTCGAGATGCCAGAATTCCTTCTGGATTCAAACCAGACACGAATATCCAGAACTCGCAGATCGCGCAAGTTTCTCTTGCCATTCAGCACACCTATCTTTGTGAGTCAGGATTTTCAACAGTGACTGCAATGAAAACAAAAAGCAGGTATAGACTGACAACAGCTAGTTTGAGTGCAACACTACGAGTGGCCCTTTCCTCAATTCCACCGTGTCTGGATATCATCGTTTCAGAGCGGCAGTCTCAGATATCACATTAATGTGAGTAAAAATAAATAAATCAGTTTGCCTCAACAGAGCGCCATTCAGAAGTTACATGTAAAACAAAGCTATTTTTTTATATCTTCTGACTAGTAGTTGGCAGTGTGCTGAAACGCTGCAAGAAGCCTTAAGTCTTGCTTGTGGTGTCATTTACCAAGATTCGCCTCAATCCGCTAAAGTGTTGTGGAGATACAGTGGTGGTCAAAACTGTTGTTACCCCTGGTGAATATGATCAAATATGGCTGTAAAATAAAACATCTGCATTGTTTATCCTTTTGATCTTTTATTTTAAAAAGTCACAAAAGTCCATAATTTCATTGAAGAAAAAGAATTGAAAATAGTGGGTAAATCACATTAGGACATAAATGCTTTTCTCCAAAACACATTGGCCACAATTGTTGGTACCTCTAGAATGTTTAATGAGTAAAATATTAAATATTAAATATTAATATTTAGAACAACAGGTTGACAAGGAAAAATTAAATTGTTCAGCTATGATGTCTTGTTTCACAGGAGTATAAATCTGAGGAAGCACAAAGGCCAAATTCCCTTATTCATTCCTCACAATGAGTAAAACCACAGAATATAGTTCTGATGTGCAGCAAAAGATTGATGAGCTTCACAAAATATAAAATGGATGTAGGAAAATACCATTAAAGTACTGAAAATCCCCATTTCCACCATCAGGGCAATAATTAAGAAGCTCCAATCAATGTTACGAATCTGCCTGAAAGAGGACATGTGTGTATATCGTCCTAATGCACGGTGATGAGGAAAGTTTGAGTGGCCAAAGACTCTCCAAGGATCACAGAAGGAGAATCGCAGAGATTAGTTGAGTCTTGGGGTCAGAAAGCCTAAACAAATAATAATAATTTAAAAAAAAAACTGTCCGAATGACCGAATGAGACAGTCGGGGGGACATGGAGACATAAAGTCTGATAAAGTCAAGGGAGAAGAATGGGGAGAAGCCCATAGTGAGCCAAAAGCAACGGGAGAAAATATTTAAACAACGTGATTCAGCTTTCACTTTCCACAACTACTAGAAGACCTACAGCTGTCAGACAGGAGGCTCACGTCACATCTACGTCGTCAAGCTCAGTCTGAGCCTGCGTAGTTCGCTCAGCCATCAGGAAGTGAGTGCTCCTTTACTGACATCACATTCCGCCGTTGACGTCAATGGGATAGCTCTTTCCATTTCTTTTACTGTCTATGGTTGGAGATGATCTCTGCAGGACTGTTGTCCCCTAGAAGTAGGATTAGACATCCCTGTGCTAGATGGACTGAGAAACCAAATGTTGAGAAGAAGAAGATGAAAATGGATACAATAGGTGCCTATGTATGCTTGCCCCCTACTACTACTAATAATAATGATAATAATAATAATTATTATTATTATTTATAAGATTTCAAAGTAGCTTACCCAACAACTTGGCATGACATGCATATGGTACATACCTGGACCATGTTCATATACAGTTTTTTGACCTATAATTACTCAGAAAGTAAAGGAGTCATAACCTTAGCTTTTCAGACCAATACATGAGGCAAATGTCTCGGTTGGCTTATTCTCCTTAAGCTGTTCACTCTGATACTTGTTGACAGATCCTGTCAGTCACCTGGTGCGTCTCCTAGGTGCATGTTGTGTGTCTCTTTGGTCTCCTGCTGATTAAGAGATGTGCTTTTTCTGTTCTTCCAGCAGTCTTTTAATTTTCACACTAAAATGTTCCTCAGGTGAAACTGATAAGAATGGGTGCCAGTTGGTTACCCATGGACTGTCCTCTTGACCTTCTCCAAACCCTTTGGGTTTCCTTTATTATACACCTCATTGCTCAGTAGACAGGTTTAGCTCACCTTTAATGTTCCACATCAGAGATCTGTGTCTCAGCTGTAAAAGAGGATGGCCCTAATCGAGAAGGGAACCTTTCAGTCCAAGCAAAGTAAAAAAAAAAAAAAAAAATGTCCCACTGCAGACTACAACATTGTGACTGATTCATTGTTTTTTGTTATCCTTACTTACATAAATTAACTATAGTGTCCTACACCCACTAATAATTTTTGGTTTGACTATATCTGACATTATCTGGAACAATGTTGACATATCGATATCTATGACAAGAACATCAACAAACACTGATTAAGAAAACACAAGTTGTTAATGATGTTGTTGTTCATATGCTGTATTGTGAGTTTTGTAGTTGCGGGGTCGAGGACAGAATGTTTTCGCAGATTGAACATGCTGAATTGACATTAGTATGTCTGAGAAGTGAAGTGCTGTAACGTGGTTACTGTCGGCCTTGGCCTGCATCTGAATTGGCCTTTTAAGGTTGCCAGAACAATATTTAATGTGATTTCTATGATAATTATAGACTTTTGAATAAAGTTAGGCATTGCATTTAAAGTTCATTGCAGGGTACCAGCTCCCATTATTTTGAGTCACTTTGACCCAAGACACTTTTTAAGTTTTATGGGGGGAAAAAATAAAATAAAAAGAATCTCAATATTGGTTTGGAGTATCAATGCAAAGCAGAGAATTTGCTTTTTATTTTAGTGCATTCGACTCAATGTTTTTCTAGGTCATTCAAAAGTGATTCAAAATTATGGTCACGTTGTTGTTCCTTAAGTCTCATTGTTTTTAAAGTCTAACTTAAAAAGTTAAAATTTGGTTCAATTGGATAAATCAGTTTAAACTGGTTTTTGGACCATAGTAGCAGGATTATTATAAATCAGTGTTAGTCTACTATAACCAGCTTGCTTGTGGTATGCCAAGTCAATCTCAGCAACTGACAGTCCTGCTGATCCATTATCTACATCAACTTGTACCAGCCAATGACGACGTTTGTCCAGCTAACATATAAAAACGTGTAGAGAAAAGAATAACATATATGTATCACATAATATCATGTCGGTGCCATAACTGCTTTAATTAAATGTCCATGCTGTAATTGATGTGGTTTGTGGCATATATAGCTCCTATTAGTATGATTAATGATCATAATCCGTCAGAATGGATGGACCAGGAAGATAAAATGGGACAATATTATAACATCGCGTCCCAATTAATTGTCAGACCACCATCTAGAAGTTTGGGGTCAGTATGATTATTATTATTTTTTTTTTTTTAAATAAATAGAAATGAATAGTCTTATGTTTCTCCAGCAAGAATACATCAAAATGATTTAAAGTGACAGTAAAGCCATTTATAATGTTAGTAAATATTTCTATTTCAAATAAATATTTGTCAATAACTTAAACTATCAAATAACCCGGTAAAACAGTCAGGTAGACAGGTATTTTTTATTTTTTTTAATTATTTTTTTGGAGCAGCAAATCACTAAATTAGGATGATTTCTGAAGGACTATGCGGTACTGAATACTGGAGTAATGAAAATACATAAAATGTTAATATATAATATAAAATAGAAAACAATTATTTTAAATTGTAATAACACTTAACACTATTACTGTTTTTACTGTATTTTTTATATAATATATAAGTTCAAATAAGTTCATTTGCAATTGGTGAGCATGAAATACCTCTTTTAAAAAAATAAATAAAAATAATCGTACTGACCCCAAACATTTGAATGCTAGTGTACACTTAGTTAATGACCATTCAATCATTACATTTAATTAAAATACATTTTTAAGAAAAGCATTACCAGTTTTTTTCTGTATTGGCTAAGGTCGGTGAGATGCTTGATTTGTCCCAATTTTCCCCGAACACACTCTATTAGTTTGTCATGTTTTTTTCCAACTTAAAGTGTGATAACATCACTAATTGTGGAGAGAACAGTTGCAATATCCGCTCTGCTGTCAGATGCACTATCTTTCAACTAATGTTAGAGCTAAGGTCATTTAACTGTATAATAAATAATTCATACCATTTTGATAAGTGTATTTTGATCCTCTGGTATCTAAAAGGGTTTGAAGGATAGATCTTATAATAAAGCTTAATTTTCTTCTAAAGTAGCCTATATAACTATAATAAATTTGGAGCTATAATGTGAGCACAGTGCAGTGTTACATAATGAACAAGAGCAACACCTAGTGGTCGTGTCTGGAGTTTTTATGTGTGTAATAGGAAGGAGTCTGCACATCATTTCCCCTATTTCTGTAACCATAGAGCTTCAAAATGTTCAGGGACTCTCTTTCTGTCTGTCAATCCACTGTCTTCGAAAGAGCACCTCACGGAACAGTCATCTATACAGTTAATGAGAAAACACTCTCTTTTATGAGCCACATAGTGGGAAACATTCCTCAAATTCACAGGGTTTCTGCAGATATCCATGGAGACAGTAACACGCTTTGTAAAGATTCAAAAGCACACAGTTAACTGGAAGCACATGTTGAAAACTGTAGAATTGGCTGTCTGACAATCCTGATATATCTCAGTGTTCTTAAATGATCAGTTGACTTAACTTTAAAAAAGTGAGGAAACTCGCCACCTTAAAGTTATTAAGTAATAAACTTAAAAAATTAAGGTATGTGAACTTGACAATTCAAAATAAAAAAAAATCAATTATGTATGAAGTTTATTTACTTAGGCTATTAATTTTAAAGCTGCACTATGCAATTTTTTCGTCCGCTAGAGGGCGCCTATTCAAAACAAAGGTGTAGTTTGATGACACCAAGTTGGGACATGTGGACTTCACCTCACAGCCGGTGGAAAAGAATCGGAGGACTCGAGCAGAAATCATGTTCATGGATGCGGTTATTAATGTTACTGTAGTATGAATCAGAGCAGGACAGGGTGGTGTGGGAGCTGAGCAAGGCCACTGTTTGATGACGCTAATATAATATACAGCGATTGTGCAAACACACGCCTCGTGAGCTTGGGGACTTTTATTATGACGGGACAGAGTCACTGTCGCCATTTCACTTTTCTGGTCGTGAGTATGAGGTAATGCAGCTCTGTTTATCATATTAGATACACATGCGTTTAAGTGTGCTTAAAATTATGTTATGACGTTATTTTGTGCATTCGCTCAGCTTCTTCTGTGACACTTGTTTACACTGCTAAGAGTAAAGCGTTTCTGCAGAATAAAGCCAGGACAGACTCCCTCAGACGTCCCGGCTCCTTGGTTAAAATTTTCTCACAATTTACAAATAGTTGAAAACATTGGGGATATTGTAAGAACTGTACAAAATATATGTAACATTGGCCTAGTGGTTTTTGGATATTTTACTGCAAAAATTCTACATAGTGCACTTTTAAGGCAATGGGTTACGTCACTTTTAAGTTAAGTCAACTGATCAATTTTTTACATTGTAACTATTGATTCTTAAAGTCATCATGAAATCATAATTTCCCTAATTGAACTGTTTCACTGATACAAATCAGATAATGTAAGTAAAATTGTAAATAAGTGGTAAATGTCATTTCATTTTGACTTCGAAAATAACAAAAAATCTACTCCCCCTCATATTATTTGGGTGATTATCATTAAATAATGACTTGAATTTTGTTATAATATACATATATATTCAACAATTGTTGCTTTCTATTTGAATATATTTTAAAATATAATTTATTCCTGTAATGGCAAAGCATTTGCAAAAAATGTTGGCATTTTCCAGTCTTCAGTGTCACATGATCCTTCAGAAATCGATCAAAAATGCTGATTTGCTGCTCAAGAAACATGAACCATTTTTTATAGGGCCATCGTCCTCTTTCGTTGGAAAAGAGCAGCTCAGACATTCTGCTAAACATCTCATTTTGTGTTCCACAGAATATGAGTGACATATGGTGAGTAACAGATGGCAAAATTAATGTGAACTTTTTTAAAAAACCATCCCTTCAGCTATTCAAAGGTTTTCCCTCCAAAACAACTATCAGATGATGTATCAATCCACTAGAGGGCAGTCTTTAGTAGCTTTACATGCACAACATAACCAATCAAGTGCTCCACTGAAACATAGTTACTGTAGAAGTCATTTATCATACTCCTGAAATGTCCAACTAATATATTAACTGCTTGACTGGTGTGATGCAATGGTCAGATATGTATATACCGTGTATGTCTAAAAGCCTGTGCCTTGAGAGTACAGTTAGTAGGCTATATTTGTTTTTTTCTTTACGTACAGAGTGACGTTAACTCCCCTGTTTTTGTCTCTGATGTGTAATTAATATTCCAGTCATATATCTTTCTCTCCTCTAGCAACTCAAACTCCTCTCATGTGTGGGTTTAAAGTCTCTTAGAATAGTCTGACTCTGACTCACTCAGAGTGCTTCCTCTGGTCCTGTGATGAGGCAGCTGTGGATATCTGCTCCTGGCTAACACACACACACACACACACCTGCCTTGTTTCCCCCTGACACGCTGGTGCTTCAGGAGATTTGTAAGCTCTTTTGTTTTTGAAATCCTCAAAGAGCTGGCGAATGCCGACTGCAGCATGCCTGGTGTCATCGTCGCATGGGAAGACGAATGGGACAGTGCTCTGTCCGTAAATTTACCATGCCGCTTCTGACATTTTAACCCTCTCCTTGACATTTAGGCCTGTTACCATCATTATAGCCTCACTTTGCAAGTCTGCACTTCCCCTACACTTTATAGATGCCCGTGTAACTGGCCCCATGTGTAGATATCGTAAAACGGTGATGAGATCGCTGATAAAGTTGAATGGGTGGTAGATTCATGGCCATTCGTGTCCTCTCCCGAGGCGGCCCGTGGAATTCTGTGCATTATTGCACGGTGTATTTTATGTCATACTGTACTACAAGAGGAGGATGTAGAGTAAATTTAAGACATGCGAACACCAGCAGTTCATCCCACAGTTCAATATCAAACGCAGGAGATTCATATCCGTCTGGATAACAGCCAGTTCCCTTTTGATGTCAAATTTTTCCTCTTTCTCCCACTTATACTAATTTTCTCTATTACTGTTTTTCTTTAAAGGGATACGCCACCGTTTTTTTTTTTCATTTTAAACTAAGTTATTCCCTTAAATAAAGTGAGTTGATATATGTTCTTGTGCAAAAATCCCCCTATTGATGGAAATGAGAGAGAGGGGGGAGATTTGAGGGAGGATTTTTCAGCCGTGACTTTTTACCGCGCCGAGTCGAAGTACTCTCAAGTGCTATTCCACCATACAATATATGGTGCGGTATACCAGCGATCCCGGAGCGGTCCCAGCGATAAAGGTTCGGTCCTGCTTTGGAAGCAGCCGGTGAGTAAAACTGCTTCAAATGTCTCTGATGTTGGCTCGTCGCATGAGTAAACATCAGTAAACGACACGATCGCGTGCTTCGTCATTCAAATGCGCTAACGGACTCTATTGTTGTTCTATGTATAACGTTACACTAGTCTGACGTGCAAAACCGTTTTACTTGCTACTGTTAAGGTTTAATCACATACAATAGTCCATAAACCGAATCATGTCCTCATAAACTGTGAGTAAAGACGCACAAATGTTGACAGACCACTAAATACAGTACATACCACAGAGACGGACGTCCTGCTGTTGCCGTTTCTCCTGTTCAATTTATTTCAGCCTACGAATGATTCTGGATCAGTATTAGCTGAGCTCGATAGCCATGAGTTTCTCCACGCTTGAGGACATCACCGCTTTGCGCGCTTGTCATTCTTTAGCTCCGCCCACACGATACGCCTCTAGGCGCACCATAGCGGCAGCAAATTTAATTTGCCCGCAAGTGTCGTCTAGGAACTCTCAATACCCTTCTGAGCTGTATTCCCCTAACTCTTGCCGGGCCAATCACATCGTGTATAGGGTCGGTGGGCGGGGCCATAATGACGACGGCCGAGTTGCGTTTGCGTGCTTCTAGTAAACACAGAAACTGGCGAACTGCGCCGGTCTTTCAAATCAGCTTTGACTGCAACTCTGGAAGACTTGGAGTTAAGCTTTTCTCTGAGAAAAGAACAAAGAACGGCACTGAAGTCATTCTTAAGAAGGGAAGATGTGTTCGGAGTTTAGCCGACCGGATACGGCGAATGTTTAATCTGTCAGCGAGCTCTGCTTCACCTTCGTTGCTCTGGTTGGTGTAGCGATATCCTATCGCGTGCAGAGGGAGTTTGAAAGACAATCGTTTATCCCGCCCCTCGGACTGAGCCCTGTCTATGGTGAGTTTCCAGACCAAACATCTTGATGTGGGTCTGGCTTGTCAGGCTAGGTACAGCCCATATTTCTTTTATAAATATAATAAAACTAAAGACTTATCGGAGATATGAAGGATGCAATACTACTCTATAGGTACTCAAGATTGACATGAGATTAACTGAAACTGAGTGTTTTCAAAGAATACCTTGTTTGCAAATTATGTGCAAATAGATACACTCAAAAGAATCAAATAATCAATAATTTTGTGAAATACTTTTCAAATTTAAAATGTCTGTTTTCTATTTTTATATATTCTAACAGTAATTTATTTCTGTGATGGCAAAGCGGAATGTTCCGCATCATTACTCCAGTCTTCATTGTCACATGATCTTTCAGAAATCATTCACAAATCATAAAAGGCTGATTTGCTGCTCACAAACATCATAAAAGGCTGATTTGCTGCTCACAAACATGTAGTAGCTATTATTACCAATGTTAAAAACATTCTTTACTGACACTTTCGACCCATCTAGTGTGTCTTTGCTGAATAAATGTATTAATTTCATCATAAATCTTACTGATTACAAACTTTTGAATGTAGTGTACAGATGCCTCAAAAATTCCATTGCATTCGATACAAAATATTAAACAGTGGCATTATTGCAAAGAATATATATAAGAATATATTTAAAGTTCAGGTTAATGTGACACATTTCTTAAGCACTTTTTTTTTTTTTTTTTAAGAATTATGAGGTCAAACATACATTGGATCTCATTGACTCTTTAGGTGGACAAAGACATTTTCCAAAATATCATCTTTTGTGTTCCACCAATGAAAGAAATACATGAAGTATAGGAACATTTGGGTGAATGTGCTAAGTGTGCGAGCCTTTTCTGATTGATTATCAACTGAGTTGATAGATTACTAATGCTTCACCACCTTAATAATATTTAGACTTAATCTAATGTACTTCTTATAGACTTATAATGCCTTATGATACACAAAGCAAGGTATAAGATATATATAGTCATTAATAGACATGGTTTTAAAAGTACAATTATTTTTCCAATGTATCCACCTTGGCTCGATTCATTATCAACCTGTTCAAACCTCTATAAAGTTATGTTTAGAGAATAATGGAGAATAATGTTTTGAAACTTGGGAGTTTGAAAAGGTGCAGACTAAAGTCTGTCTCTCCCTCTTTAAACTGTGTCCAAAATATTTTCAGGGAATGCTTGTATTAAAACAGTAACATATAGTAATAATTGCCTCAGTTCTTGCCAAGCACACCTGTTCCTGGTTAATAATGAATAATACATTTCAAGCCAACATAGTCCATTATATGTTGTTGTTTCAATGGCTAAATGGCCCATAAAATGACCTGGTATCCTTTGAAGAATCTTGGAGTTTATATTGGCGCAAGTGCAAATTATCAGTAAAGATCTAAATGTAAGAACATGCCCAATGAGAAAGATATAGACATAGATTTCCATGTACGAAAACATAAACCTTGTTGTTTTATTATTCAAGTAATTTGTCACAAGCAGTGGACATTTTTGTTGATAGTTGATCATGTTCTGATTAAATAGAACGTGAAATCTTTGGACGGTGATAATACAGTAAAAGAATATTTACTCTCTAATGGAGTTCTAATGTCATGTTTTGAGCTGGAAAGATGATTTGGCGAGTGTGTGTTTGAGTAATCGGGACAGTGCTGTGTTACTGCTCGAAACCCTGCTGCTTTACTGTCAAAGAGATTTTCCTTTTGTAGGCTTAATGCCAAAAACAGTTGGTTTTACACAAACACACTTACCCCAGTTGTGGTTTTTATCGGCCCTTTAAACAAAATCTTTTGTCTTTTATCATAATGAGTACAGTGCTGCTATAAACTTTAAATAGTTCAGTTAGACTTTTGTGGCTTAGAGTGATCCATCAGGGATTGCGGCTGTAACAGTTATATTCTGTTTTTCGTTTAATAGGCCATAAATGAGATTGGTCATGGCCTTACGAGAGCCTTCGGTACTGAACTTTTATTACACAAGTCGGTACTTGTGATTTGCAAATCGGAAACTGTGTTTCTAAATGTACGTTTTCCCTTTTGTTGACGTGTTCTGCAGGATATTTTTTAATTAATACCTTTTTTTATATGACATGTTGGATTCTCCATGACTTGGTGGTAAATTTAAACTTGTATTGTTCCCTTTAAATCATAAATCTCATTACATTGCAGTGGCCTATTGCAACCAGCCAGAACATCCTAGCAAACACAGAGAACACACTAACTACCACCTAGAGTGCCCTAGCAACCACCCAAAACATAAATCATCTACTGTCCCATTTCAGTCTTCCAGAAAACCCTTGTAACCACCCAGTAGCCGTTTTTCCACTGTCAGGCCAGTGCGAGCCAAGGCTAACAGCAAACCTGATGGGGCCAATATCCTCGGACCTCTAGCTGTGATGCCAAAATCAAGCTGAGTTTCCCCTGTCGGGCCAATAATGCTACCCTTAAACCCACCCTTCACACACCTCCATAGAGCATTGTCACACAACCCCACAATTTCACTAGCATTGGTAAGCTAGCTAGATCACAAAATAAACACGACACATAGGGATGTTTGGGGTTTACTTAAAGACCCCAGCTTTGATATCTGACCAATGCTTTATGATAAAAGTTGCAGTGACAAAAAAATGCACATTAAAGGGTTATTTCACCCCAAAATGAAAATTCTGTCATCATTTACTCTGTATGAGTTTCCTGTTCTGCTGAGCACAAAATAAGATATTTGGAAGAATGTTTGTAACATTCGTTTGGTATCAACAAAGACACAGGGATGAAACATGAAAACCAATTGAATACATGATATTATTATATTAATTTAATTATAATCATATATGATTTGTCTTAGTTCTTCAAGCAGTCTCTGGTACTTTCCAGAATCATGTGTATTTATTATGACAGTGGTTAGCATAGCCTTTAGCATCACATATAAATATATTGCTGTCTCATACATTGATCAGAATCCCCATCAGATTGAAATAATAAGTCATTTCAGCCACTTGCTAGTGTCTAAAAGTGAGTTTTGAGCTATTTATTTTAATGTCTACATTTTAAGGTTAGTTAGTAGCTCGGTACGTTAACATGAAAATAAGCAGCATACTTGACCCTCTACTGACTCTGATAAACTCTGCATTTGTCGATGACCACTCCTCAAGCCCCAGTTAGCCCACTTTATGTATTCGGCAGGCCACAAACCCCTGGCCATTCAAGCCCTGATGAGGCCCGATCAATCTTTGGAAGTGACAAAGGCAACATGACATCTTGACTTTGCTCAAACATACATGCCACTTTCTAAAGCCAAGTGGCGTGTTATCTGTACGCATTTTGAACTATCCACGTGTATGTCTACATCGTGTGATTCCGCGTGTATGTCTACGCCAAAACAAACCATCATCTCCGCGTGTATGTCTACGCCATGTGATTCTGCCAAACTGATCTCACAGAATAAATATTTATAGCCTAATTTTATATTTTGGAGCAACTAACTCCACTCCTACCCTAAACCTACCCACTCTCAACAATATAAAACACGTAACAGGCCAATAAATGTATAGTCACATGTATTTATTGCAAAAACTGACCAAAAAACTGTATAAAAGTATTAACTCATGTTGCATTCCAAGTCTTCTGAAGTCACATGAAGAATACGATATCTTCACATGAAGTATTCACATGAAGAATACGATATCTTCATGTGAAGAACAGAGTTGATCTTAAAAGGTTGCTTCAGCGATTAGCATATGGCTTTGTATCAGTAGAAACCCTGGAGTATATTCAAATGATTGTGCTTTCCCCCCTCATATCCCCCTGAGACAAGAGATTATTGCATTTTATTTCTGGAAAAATTCCTCCTATGATGCAAATTGACAATATTTGCATCATAGGAGGAATGTTTGGCCAAAGGCTAAAGACTACAGCCAGCAGAGGGAGCCATTTCCGCATGTTTTGAACCCGCACATGGGGGATGGGAGATCACACTCAGAGCTCAGCTCGCAGCTGCAGGCACTCATTTAAATGGAGCTATGGTGAGAAATGTAAGTCTTTTAACTTTTATTATTAATTTCTATGAAAGTTAAGCTTGCAAAGGGATGAACTGAAACGCGGCAGACTGAACTCGTGTTGTGAATGTATGCCACGAGTGTAGTCGCGATTACCTCAGCTCTCATCACGAGAGCTCATCAGCTCATTTATCTCACTCCTGCAGTTAGTGCTCAGTGCTGTGATACTCGCGCGGCCACTCACTCATTATATTGAGCAGACACGTTCAGTTTTTAATTGTAATGTCTTCTCCAACTCAGTCACAGTAATCCAGTAGTGGTGGCTTTGGGAATGTCCTCACAGGGCAGCGAAGCATTCTGAGAATTGTAGTCTTTCATCCCCATGAGACAAACATACATTTTCTGTCTTTTCTCAGTCTAGAAGGCACCAAATTCAAAAATAATTTCACGTTTCTACTACATTGATGACCCAGTTTAAATACAGATTAATCTTCCCAGTCGCTGAAGTACCCCTTTAATGTTTTAGTCGTTGAAATGATGATCACGCTCCTTTGTGAAGAGAACTCCCATGCACTCGTTAATATTTCTCATTAAAATGATACACAAGGCAAGTTTAGAATGACGCGATCGGTCACGAAACACAAGAGACAATGGCATTTTACAATCAAAGTTGACGTAATGACGCAATTGGTCACGAGACACACGACAGCCAATGCTGTCAAAGCTGACGTGACGTTTCTTCCGGCGAGAAAATATTTGAAATCTATTATTAATCTTTGGCGGATGGACTCGACATTACTGATCGCTTTTGGGGATTTTCTTCACACAAATCAATCGTTTGGCCTTGGGACACTTGGGATATTTGTAGTTTCTGAATAAACTGTGCATGCAGTCGTATCTGCCTGTTATATCCTGTTTTTTATAATCCACAAATGGGTAGGTTTAGGGAAGAGTTTGAGTCACCCGTTCAAAATGTGTCTGAATATGTGTGTGTGTGTGTGTGTGTGTGTGTGTGTCCACAACAATCCATTTATAAATGGATTTATAAACATATTAAATTGAAAATGTAAAAATGTTGAATGTTTCTTGTGATGGGTAGGTTTAGGGGCAGTGTGTGTGTGCGTGTGTGTGTGTGTGATGGGTAAGTTTAGGGGTAGGGGCAGTGTAGGGGATAGAATGAAACATTGAAGGCGTTGATAAACACGCTAAAAAGCGATCATGCATCTTGATAGCATGCCAAAATGGCATACGAATTGGCATGTCATACATTCGCCCCCACTGGCCCTGGCATACACTAGCACGCTCGCTTTCGGCCCGACAGTAGAAATGCGGCTAGTGTGTTCTAGCAACCACCTGGAATGCCCTAGGAACTATATTCAAAACACCCTAGAATCAACCCAGATTTCTGAACCCCTTTAACATTTCATACCATTTAAAAAGTACTGGATAGGTTATTTGCACATCTCTAACACATCTCTAACTCATATATAACTAGTTGAACAGGACTGGTGTTAAAGAGAGAATAGAGCGTGGGTTGTTTTGGAATTGTGCTATCTGAGAGATATGGCTGTATGGGCCTCTTTGGTTTGGCAGCAGTGTAAGTGTGAGGAAAACTGAGACTGTCGTACTTCACAGAGGGTCCTCTGCCCTACCCGATCTTAAACTGGCAGGGAAACAAAGTGTGGCTGTTCACGTTACGCTCTCATCCAAGTTTTATTATTTATGAAAACCATGACGGTGTTTGATTTCCTCCTATGCTTTATCATTATGTCAGCGCTTGCGTATGAAAACACAGAGGTTAACGGGAAAGTGGGAGATGTCTTTTTACCTTTTGTGACGCAGATGGGCTGTGTTTTCCTACTGACAGCTGGATTGTGCGTGTGTAAGTGAGCAAATATACCTTGTTTGATCTGGCGGTAGTTTGCGTCCAATCAGCATGGCCTCTGAAGCCACAATATGTCATTTAAATGAGCCATGCCATCCAACAGGGCAAGCTAGGAGAAAAGAAACTGGAGAACACCCACCAAAAGTGTGTGTGTGTGTTGGACAAACGGGTAAGAGAGATCAGCAAGGTCACCCATCGGACAGGAAACAGACTGATGACTCGTGACCTTGTCAGTATGTATCATTGGTGCTATCAGGGATAAACACACACCCATTACAAAAGTAGAAGCTATCCCAAGTTCTCCATTTTAGTGCAGGGAATTCTGTAGTTCATGATTTCTCCTATGTAATGAGTGTCTTTCAATCTTTTGACACGTATAATCAAACCAGTGTGATCATTCTAGGCTGGTCCCTGCGGTATAAGCGAACTGGAGTGATTATAGAGTTCAGTGTGTGACGTTCGCACTAAATTGAAGGACTGGTTGAGCAGCTGTCATTTGTATGCCTGAAACATTTAGTGTATTTAAATTTTCACAGAAGTAGACTTCTAGAAAAAGTTTACAGATGGTACCTACACCCTGATGTCCATGGCAGCAACCAAAATAAAGTAAATCACCTAAAGCTGGTTGATGCCAGCATGTTTTATTGCTGCTTTTTCAATAGTGTGTATATGTTTGTATATTCCGGGAGGTTGCTAGGGCTGTTCTATGTAGTTCCTAAACTGTACTGGGTGGTGTCTAGGGCACTTTGGGCGTTTAAGAAGGTGTTCTGTTGTGTTCCGCTAATAATTTTTTCGTTTTTTTGGGGGGACGGCCGATGCCGAGCAGGGTGGACGATGGCCAATATAAAGCCTTGTGATATTCTAATCGTGATTACAGATGCCACAATTACATAATATGCATATGCAGGGCCGCATTAAGACTTCAAGGGGCCCCTGGGCTTTTGCCCCTTTGGGGGCCCTTCATCCATTGGAACTGCATAATTAATTGTTTAAAGTTATGGTCCCACCCCTTTTACCCCACCAGGTGGCAACAAGTGACTGTTAAAAATGCATTTGTCATTGAATCATTGATCTTTTCAATTACAAAATTATCACAAAGCCTTTTATTTTACGGGAATAAATGGTATTTAAAAACATCCAAATCTATAAGTCTGTTATATAAAATACACAAAAATAAGTGAAAAAGTGCTCTTCCAGGTACTTAAAGACACCATGAATAGGAACTAAAATGTGCTTTTAATATAATAATTATTTTTTTAAATACAGAGATTAAAAACACATTTTAGTTCATATTCATGGCGTCTCAAAATGTTCTTAAGATTATCGTAGGAAACATGTATGATAAGGCCTATTTAATTACATGTAGCCTATGCAGAATCTTTTGTATCAACGTTGCCCTAGATAAAAATTATTATATTCCACAGCTCTAGTGTGGTGGCTAGCTAACTACTGGGATCTCAACTAAGTTGTAAAGTTTAAAAGGAGATAATTATTTTAATAGACTATCATATCTAGCTATCTGCTGCTAGCCTACTGTATCACAACCAGTGATGCCAGTAAGGCGTTACTCTGATCTGACCACTTTTTTTCCAGTAACGAGTAATCTAACGCTTATCAAAATTTTCAGCCTGAGTTCGGCTGGAGCCTGTTTTTTATTTATTTATTTTTACCTTGTTGCAGCCATTAAAATAGTTCAGTTTTGTTTTTAATGTCAAAGTAGTTATTTTTCGTTTCGTTTCTTTATTAACCTAATTTAGAAAAATGTTCAGAGCAATTTTTTGTTTGTTAAATTAAAGTTTATATAGGCAAGACAATTCAAGAGTTGGTTTGAGAGACTAGGCTATTAAACATGCGGTTAACTCACTGGGTCGTCACATAAAAAAATTAAAACTTTAATTTAACAAACAAAAAATTGCTCTAAACATTTTTCGAAATGAACTTAATAAAGAAACGAAACGAAATATAACTAGGCCTACTTTGACATTAAAAACAAAGTAGGCTAGTTATTATACCACCACAAAGGCATTTTTGACGAGCTGAGGCAGGCTGATAGATTAGCCTACTGCTCACAACGGCGCTCAAAAAAACGAAACGGGCTACACAATCTAAAGAAAAAAAAAAGTACATGCAGGTTGTCTTATAGCCTACCTTACACTTCAGCAAAATTAATATAAATCCGATCTTCAATTCCCGCGGTATATGCTCATTTAACGGAGTTCACATCAAAGCAAAAGATTCCAGCATTTTATTCAGCAGCCCATTTCAAATTCAAAGATCGCAATATGAGAGAGAGTGGCCTAAGCACTGGTAAGATCATTTAGTCTCATTAATTTATACTGAAGATGATTGTGTTTTGTGTGACTTATTTTAAAGTTTCATTTACGGCCATATGCGTTGGCTTAATTGCTTTACTCATTTGCAGCGATGCTGCAGTAGCCTAGCACCATCATATCTATCTGACTACAACATAACACGCTCTCACACATTTATTTTTTAATTATTTGCCAGGAGTAAAATTAACACATGTGGTTTAAACAACCAGATACATTTACATCTGTCCGGTTTAGTTTGAAATGCTTTCATGCACCTTCTGAATTGGTTTGTTTGAGCGATCGGAATTAAATACGTGTCGAAAGACTCTTGGAAGGCATTTAGGCCTACTCCTGGTCATTTCGCAATCAGATAGATAGGCCTACCTGGTCAGTGAAAACGAATGAAGGAACCAGTTGTAAAAAGGCCATAACTCTAGCAGCTGCACTGAAGAAACGGACTCTTTAACCCTGCGCGAGCCATATCTTGACAGTGGCGCAAGCTATCATGGTCTCATGTAGTTTCCACCAGCACATCTCATTGTTCATTTTAATTATTAAAATAAATATAAAACGAAGGAGAAGCCTAAAAAAAGGGGCGTAAAAAGTCGGGGCCGTCAGGCTCGGGCATAATTGCAATAAAGTGTGTTGCCAAAAACGGTTGTCATTTCTATTTTGAGGCGGCAGCGGTGTTGTTGGCAACTGCTGAATGTAACTAATAAAGTAACTTGTAATCTAACTTAGTTACTTTTAAAATCAGGTAAACTGTAAAGTAACTAAGTTACTTTTTAAAGGAGTAATCAGTAATCAGATTACTTTTTCAAAGTAACTGTGGCAACACTGATCACAACCTACCGGTACATGCTGGTGATTCCTTTTCCCCTTCACCGTTCTGACGTTCTACTTTATCTTGCACTGTTTTTCTGTTTTTGCGCACTACTTTTATATTACGAGACATTGCTGTCACACAGTGGCGGAGCCAGGATTTTTTTTTATAGGGGTGGCCGGGCAGGGGCCAGCAACCATTCTGCTGTGGCACAGAAATCTTTACTATTTCAACATAAAAATTTGTTTGACTATATACTGGACTGTTTTAGTGACTACAACACAAATAAAAACAGTTAATTTGTACTTAATTGTAATTTAGATAGTATAGTGAATTAGTGAATTAGATCATGGAATACTGAGTGAATTTGACAATTTCTTAGTGTTATTCCCCACCTCCAGGCGAGGGGCTTACATTATAGCTAAAGTTTACCCTGCTCAGTCAGCTTGGTTCTGATTCTCAAAAACCCAATAGATTGTTCTCCATTGTTGCATCGTTCATGGATGATACATGCAGATAACTACATAGCCTAAATTATTCAATCTTTAGGGCTATTGAATTTTATATAATCAATTAACTCTTCAACAGTTCTGAGTTATTCTGTAAGGACTGTTTCTAAACCTTGCAACGGTAAAGACTGAATGTTAGTAAAGTAAATACTTTCTATATTAGTTGTCAAAATAAATAATTGCAACAGTTCTGTCAAAAATTAAACCCAGTAAAAGAAAAAAAGTGTGTTCTCTATTGAATCCCTATGCAAGAATATGAATTTATTTCAATTATATAATAAGCACAGAAGTCAACATTTTATTTGATGCATTTAAATATTATACATTGCAAAATAAGCGCCTATATTTCAGTAGTTCAGTGCTCACATTTATTTGAGCATTAAAAAAAATCATATTATCAGCGTATGCCTTAGGCTATATTGCTATATTACATGGCAGAATATTTTAGCACATTTTCGCGTGATATTCAAGAGTTTGCTTCTCTCGGAATCTAGCAGAAGTGTCAAAAGTTTTCACATACGTCGTGTGAGCGAACATAATTTTACCGGTGAGGGTTCATGATTATTGCAGATTATTGAGCGGTCACACCGCTCCGCTCCGATCTTTCTCGTCAGAACACCCTTGTATTGAAAAATGGTCGGGTTTAAATCGGGCTCATAATTACAGTTAATGTGTCGGGCATGGCCGGGCTCAGACAAAATAAGGGGCTCGGTGGGTCGGGCTTGATTTTTTGAGCTCTAAACTCCAACTGTGACTGCTGATTGCAGGGTTCATTGAGTGAGAGGGTTTGACTGACATTTCTCGAGCAGGACTTGCAAAGCCCGCATGTGCATTCAACGCGATAAAGCGTAATTTTAAAGGGACAGCCAACATATTATAAAATCCGGTTACAATATTTCCCGGCATCATCGGGGCCCTCCCCCAGCCCGGGGCCCTGGGCTTAAGCCCAGGTAAGCCCGTGCATTAATGCGGCCCAGTGTATATGTATATAATCATTCAAATAATTATTCATAATCACTTCAAATAAATAAATAAATAATAAATGACATTATTATACATTTAATATAAAAATCTCACACTAATTTAAATGTAGTAAAAAGTTAAAATCTGCTCATTTTATTTATATTTATTTTACTTAATATTTACTACATTTAAAATCATTTGAAAATATATTAAAATTGAAATCTGTAACTTCTTTATTACAATCCTATTACAGTATTTCTCAGAATATTTTAGAAATATATGCACAAAAAAGAACTGAACAATTCTGTAAGTTTGTACACACTGGGAATCATATTTATATATATATATATATATATATATATATATATATATATATATATATATATATATATATATATATATATATATATATAATTTTTAAATAAATGTTTATTAGATATTCAAAGACATGTTTAAATTATTTAAATGTGTATTGCTGAATGCTGATGGTAGATGAGAAAGTATTGTTTTTGCCTGATACAATAATATAAAAGCAGCGCTATAATACTTATTTTACTTTTAAAAGCTCTATTTAATAACGTATTAGATAGAACTGTTTATAAGAGACCTTAAAGGTGCAGTATTTTTGCAGTAAAATATCAAAAAAAAAAAACACCAGGCCAGTGTTATATAGTTTGCTCAGTTGAGTTCTTACAAAATCCCAAATGTTTTCTAACTATTTGTAAAATGTCATCTGTCAATTGCGTCATATCTGCGTTACTCTCAGTTTCTGGTTTTATTTGGCAGAAACACTTTACTCTTAGCAGGGTGCAACATTTGACACAGCAACCGCTGAGCGAACGCACAGAGTAACTTCATACGTCAAATGTATCTAATATGATACACAGAGCTGCGTTACCTCATACTCATGACCGGAAAAGCGGGAAATAGCGCCCGCGACTGTCCCGTCCTGTCATAATAAAAGTCCTGTTGCTCGCAAACCGAGTGTTGCAGCTCGAAACATCATCTCTCTCTCTCTCTCTCTCTCTCTCTCTCTCTCTCTCTCTCTCTCTCTCTCTCTCTCTCTCTCTCTCTCTCTCTCTTATATATTGTATACTCTCTTGCGACATTCAAATTAAACAGTATTGTTTTTTCAGTGACCAATACTTAAACATCTAAATTTCTTCACTCTAATATTGTTTATTTGGTTGCATCCTTGGCCATAAAACTTTTTGCTAGCCGTCACATTTGGAGTGTGACTGAAAAGTTGCCACCTGGACAACAAGAAGTTGAAGGCATGAGAGGGAATGGAAGAAGCCTGAACGCTTAGTGGAAAGTCTTCAGTCACTTCCTGTGCTCTCAAAGGTGTGTTTATCTGTCTAACAATCCAGTCAGCCAGTCTAAGACCACCAGAGCTGTAACAACTGCATCAACACTTCAAAAGCCAAGGCTGCCAGTCTCTCTCTCTCTCAGGCTCTCTCCATCTGTTTCATTCTGAGTGGCTGGCAGTTGGTTTTTATCTCCTCTCTGAGACAGGGTTTTAAACAAAGGGCTCAGGTTAAACAGTATTACAGATGTCTGGTGATGGTATAGGTGAATGCACACATGCTTTCGTTTACTTTACTGGTCTTGCTTTACAAGGTTGTTTCAGTATGGATATGTGCGTTAGAGAGAGCCGGAGGTGTATTTCTTATATGAATATTTCAAACAGGAAAGATTATTGATGACCTCAGTAATGAGACGCGTGCGTGATTGTTCGGTCTCAATGAATGTGTTTCATTGATGAAAAGTGAGGACAGTACAGAATTAAGAGAAACACTTGGCTAATCACCAACTATATTTGCATAGTCATTTTTGATGGATTGTTTGTGAAGGATGCAGCAATGTGATAGCATACTTTACTGAGACTATCAAACATTCTTTGAATCAGCTCTTAAAAAGTATTTTAGATAAAGTTTGTTTTTCCAAACATCTTAATAGAGTATATGCCCTGTTGTAACATTCTTCTTCATAATTGGTTCTGCTTTTTAAAAAAAAAATCAAAGCTGCATGATCAATAAAAATAAATAGAAAAACTGACTAACTATTGATAGATTGTTAGCTAGTTTGATAGATAGATGTATTGATAAATACATGAAAGTAGTTTTGATTAATATGCCTAACGTGCGCTCAGTGGGCCTGGACACATTAGTGGATAATGAGACACAGTGACTGGCATCTCTCTTTTTCAAACAGATTACATAAACAAAGAATATTTGTTTTCGATTTCAGCATTTCTTTGTTTGACATTTTGACATTTCAATGTTTCTTTAGACATAGGCTATGTCTCATATTTGTGTGACAAGTATTCACTAAGTTACAGTTCATTTTCTAAAGAGTATCAGATTGGGCTTCATTGACAGAGAGAGACTACAGATTGTGCATCATGTTTGTTTTCTTTATTTTGCAAAAATAAAAATAAAAATATTATGAGGATGCACAAATAAAATACGATTCTTAACAGATTCTAATGATGTATAACACGTGCCTGAATGCTAAAAAATTGACAGAGTTGTTCACGTCTCTTTGGCACTAATAAGAAAATAATCAAGGTAGTCACGCCTGCTTAGGGCTGGGTGATATGGCCCAAAAAAAAATTATCACGATATAATTTTCCATATCAGTCGATATCGATAAATATCACGATAAATGTAAAATCTTTATTTCTTAAAATTTAAAGGCATATTTTTGCTCCTCAGTGAAATATGTAGAAAACAGACAGTTAACTGTGGTTTTAAACTATCCTTTATTGTCAAAACATGACAAACACTTCCCAAACAGGTGAACAATTTATTAAAACTAAGGTAGATTTATTTATTAAATCTTAATTGCGGTCAGCATTTTTGTACTCTACACTATATATCAATATCATTACTTATTGTGTAAGTAGTAAACCACTAAGGACGCAAACGGCAAAAAAAAAGGTCCACTGTGCATCTCTCTCTCTCTCTCTCTCTCTCTCTCTCTCTCTCTCTCTCTCTCTCTCTCTCTCTCTCTCTCTCTCACACACACACACACACAAACACACACGCATCGTACATCTCACGGACACACACACCTCAGCGACAGTGGGCTGGTCGCGAGGAGGGAGAGTGCAAAGTTCAGTATTTGTAGATCTCCAGTAAGGGCTGTCTAGTCAATTTCATTCATTTTAAACATCATATGACATTATTTCTCTTTTGATACAGAATATGCTGAGTTATTAATAAATCATCAAAGACAATTATGATAGCGATCATCTACAAGTCCGATGTTTTAGTGATTATAGTTTGGTACAGTTAGCGTTAGCTTGTTGTAAGTCACCCACCGCAACTAACAAGGTAATAAGCCTGTGTGTGAATGAAGTTAATGTAGATTTACCGCTGTGCTGGGCTCAATGTTATATGGAAGAACTTCGAAGAAGCAGGATAATTTAATAATTAAATTTCGTGTGGTGAACATGAACCTATGATATTGATAAGCAGTCCACGCACGTACGTCGCTGTTTTATGTCGGATGGGATCGCCAAAATATCTCCAAACCACTAAAGTTGAGCGAACTAACTTGTCAGAGATATCCATGTCCTCCGAGCTGGTCGTGGGCTATGAGTTTTCTTCACTATCGCTCATTTTTATTGCTCCACTTCACTCTGATCCTCCAAGCCTGTCAGCCACTGACTGTAAACTATAGCGCATGCAGCACCCTGAAGCCCGGTCTGCAATACGCATGCGCAGCATTACGCATAACGCGTAAGCATTATATCGAGAATTTATCGAACTGTTGTCATCGTTTTATCTAGGAAAATTATATCGTTTTATTGCCCAGCTCTACGCCTGCTCAATCATCGACCTCAGAAGGTTAAAAAACTTCAGCCGTGGTGAGCATAAGACATTTCTTTCAAAAGCATTACAATATCTGTTACCTGCACAAAAGGACATTTTTGTATGCCAGTCAATTTTTTTCACCCAGATGATGTAGTTACAGCATCCACCAGCAGGGGCTATTTGTTTGTAGTGTTTATTGATGTATTGTTTTAAGCTGTAATTTTTGGACAGGTCTCTCTCTAAAAGCACATTTGGATCTCAAGAGACGAACTTTAATAAATTATTACATTGTCCTTTGGACAGGTGTGATGTATCACACCCAACTCCTCTGCATCTGCATAAGTATTGTAATAGGTTCCAGAAACCACTGCAACGCTCACAGGAAGCTAATCAGATGAAAAAAGAAAGATCATACAAATATAATTGATTATAGAACCAGTAGAGCAGATCTCCAGTGACACGAAGGGGAATTGAATTAGCCTATAGCGGAGGTGTCCCGTCAGTTCTAGAATGGGAAGCATTTGTCCTGTTGGGCGGTGACAGTAGGTTTCGTTTTGATGTCTGCTGGGAGTTATAGACAGCAGGTTTTTCCCTGAAGAAGAGGGATGATTGGATGTAAGGTTTCCCCGTGGTAGAGTGAAAAATGCTCGGCGGCCATTGCAAGCAGAAGTGCAGACGTTAGGTCACACAGTCTGAGCTGTTTGCTCTGAACCCTGTTGTGACGGACTGCTTGGGGAGAGGACTTTTGCCAGATATAATGTTATGAGATGATGTGGACAGGCCTATTCTGAACGACTGCTAGAAAACATACCGACATTCCTAAATTCCAAATACAGAATCATAAAAACATGCATAAGCAATAAAACCTGCAGACATTTTAAAGGAATAGTTCACCCAAAATGATTTTCCATCACCCTCATGTCATTTGAAACCCATTTATTTCTTCAGTCTGTCAGAGACGCACAAATAAACCATTTGTTTGGGTTAACTATTCCATGAACAATTGTTCTTAATGAAATCTGGGAATAAACTCGAATGTTTGCCAATTTCATTACAATTTACATGCCAAGTTTTAGGCATTGTAGTATGACTGTATGTAGTTTGTAGTTATCCATATGTAGTTGGGTTCTCTTTATTTATTTAATCATTTACTGCATTAATTTTTTTTCTTTTCTTCCATATTTCTCTTTAAAATAGTGATGGTGGTCCTTTATGATGGTGGTCCTTTGAGAATGTGATCTAGTTGAGGTTCATACAGCTGTGACGAACCGAGGATGACAGTAGTCTCTGTACTGCTCCGAGCAGCTGATGCTGGTTTTAATGCAGCACGGAAGAAATATTGACCAATTAGACTGTTGACCTGTCAGATCTTGCCTGAAGAGTAAGTGGTGGATGCCCTAGGGGATCCCTTGGCAACGAGGGGTCATTCTACAAAGAGGCTCTCATATCGAATTAGTATATTAATGTCAGTCTGGGTCACTGGTGTCATGTTCTAACCTTATGGTTTTCATGAAATTCTGTTTAGTTGCTTTAGTAAAGTTGATGTACAGTGAAGACCAAGTGAAAAATGTAGTTATTAAAAATCTTAAAATTAATAAAGTTTTAGGATTTATTTTTTACATTTTGATCTAAGAATAAGAAATATTTAAGATGTTGCACCGTTTCTATAGCTTGCTAACCAAATAAGCGAATTTGCAAACATTAATTTCAAATTTTAATAAATAAATTAGTTTTCAGTTAAAGGTGTCATGAACTGGCTTTAAAAAAATTTATACTGTTGTCTGAGGTCAACTAATGATGTTTGTGTGTTTTTTTACATTCAAAAACATCATAACTAATACGTAATATGCTATTTTCTACACTGGTTTTGAGGCTCTCTCCAAAACGCTGGGTTTTTATAAGCGTGACGCACTGGAGATTTGGAAGTAAACGCCCACGGCTAGGATTGGAAAAGATTTGCATATTTAATAAGCTTAAGCTCCCCTGTCAGTTCATGAGGGAGAGGAGAGATTGAGGGAGAAGCGGCAACCGGAATGATTTTCTCGATCACAGGGCTCGTAAACGTCTTTATCAAACAAACACAATGATTTATGTCTCATTCACCCGCGATTGATTGGACTATTATTTTTACATTACAAATAACCCGCACGATCGGTTGATATAAGCGCGAACTGCGCGTGCACACACACACACACACACACACATGCGCGCGCTTCAAATGTCAAGTTGAGAGAGACAACAGCACAGATCAAGAACGGAATATAATGAGATTCATCGGCCTGCCGGGCTTTGCGAGCCCTGGCCCATACGTGTCTGAGTCCAGCGTGCTAAAGGTATGTTCTGTTAGACACGTACACATAAGCAAAACGATCTATAACAGTGCAGTACTATTACAAATAAAAACATGTTTTACTCACATAAGTGTGTTGCACCATTCCTGTCCGATCCAAATCCAGCATCGACCAGATATTTTTTTTACAAACTATTCCGCAGTGAAATGAAGTGAACATGTCTTCCCCACGTGAGCTGGAACTTAAAAATAAAGTTCAACCACTCATTCCTAAAATTAGGATCCGAAGGAAGCTTATGCAGTGACTGTGTTCTTCCACAACCAGGAATAGCGCAACATCTTGCTATCTTCCTGTGCATGTTTATTGTTGTTGGCTAGCTAGCAAAAGCCGATCATTAGACGTGCTGTAGAGGTGTGTTTTGTAGCGCTATGACGTAAGAATGAAGCACAAGATCGTTTTCTGGGCCTGGTGTCTATAAAAGCTTTTCTTTGACTATTTATTTATTGATTTATTTATTTATTTGTTTGTTTGTTTGTTTGTTTGTTTGTTTGTTCGTTCGTTTATTTATTTATTTATTTAATGTAAAGAGTTCACTCTTCCTGAAATGTTAACCTAAGTGCTTTATGAGGGAACATTTCAATTATATTGAATTTTACAGAGAATTTGAGATTGAAAGGTTATTCGTGGAACTATGGAAAATATTCTTTAAAAGGCTATACTTTTTTTTTTTTTTTTACCGATTGGAACCTTTGCAGAACACACATTTTATACCTTCAAGTGTTTACATCTTTTCCTCATTCTGACTCTTTGATATGGAAATAGGCATAGTGTGCTCACATAGATGCATGCATTAAACATATTACAATTAATGCTAAGAGTTAAAATGACATTATAATTGCTGTTTTCTAGGGAACTGCCTCAGGATGTGTTGGACTGTGTGTGTGTGTGTGTGTGTCTTCTCTGAGCGCTTTCTCCCCTGGGCTCACTCTTCACAGGTGCACTGAGCTTAACCTACACTGACCCTTCTTAATGAAGCACTCTGGGGCTTCCTGTGACCCCTCACCTCTCTCTTTAACCTCTTTCTCTGTCTGCGCGCACACAGTGGACATTAGCATGACGAGCCTTGAGGATACAATAGCTTAAAAACAGCAGGACAGGAAGTTTGTGTGATCGAGCCAATGATATGTCTTGAAAGAGGATGGAAATTTAAAGAAAGGCTATTGATTGAGATATTTGCATTTTGATTACAGCAGGATAAACATTCACTAGTATAAAATTTAACCATCTATCTATCTATCTATCTATCTATCTATCTATCTATCTATCTATCTATCTATCTATCTATCTATCTATCTATCTATCTATCTATCTATCTATCTATCATCTATCATCTATCTATCTATCTATCTATCTATCTATCTATCTATCTATCTATCTATCTATCTATCTATCTATCTATCTATCTATCTGTCTGTCTGTCTGTCTGTCTGTCTGTCTGTCAATATATATATTTGTATATATACTGTTATATATACAGAAGTATTAGGACACCCCGCCAACAGCAACTCACCCGTGAAGTGATGGGCCATGTAAAATCACAGAGTGGGGTCAGCACATGCTGAGGCACACAGTGCTCAGAAGTCACCAACTTTCTGCAGTCGATAGGTACAGACCTCCAAACTTTGTGTGGCCTTCAGATTAGCTCAGGAACAGTGGGTAGAGAGCTTCATGGAATGGCCGAGCAGCTGCATCCAAGCCTTACATCAGCAAGTGCAATGCAAAGCATTGAATGCAGATCGGAGGTCATTAAAGTTCATGTGCATGTAAAGGCAGGCGCCTTAAAACGTTTTACAATATAGTGTAGCTTGGAGTGGAATGAGTTCCCTTTTTAAACGAAAATACTTTAAATCAAAATCAAGGGTTAACCCTGAATATCCATTTCTTTCTATTTAATCTTACTGACATTTGGAATTACTTTCAGTTTTTAAATTATGACCCATGCCACAGAAAGAGGGAGAGAGAGAGACATTGAATCTGGGTTAGTTAGGAGTACTGGTCTGATTAGTTTGTGGAGATTTACTGTGGGACTGCTGGTGTTTTTATTGGTGTCAGTAAGTCATATGACCATGTGGCCCTTTCTTTCCAGAGTGCTTCTTGATGTGCAGCGTTAATAAATTGTACGCATTTCTAATGAGTCCAGTCTGTTTTAGATCTTTCATATAGGCCTACTTTCCTCTGATGTGTGACACACACACATACATTTAAACAATTTATAAGATTTTCTGCCTGCCATGACATCAGTAACAGAGGGTCAGAGAGGTGACTGCTCAGTTCAGAGGGTATAAACCTGGAAATGAAATGAAAGAAAGGCATAAAAATCAATCAAAGAAAATCTATCTATCTATCTATCTATCTATCTATCTATCTATCTATCTATCTATCTATCTATCTATCTATCTATCTATCTATCTATCTATCTATCTATCTATCTATCTATCTATCTATCTATCTGTCTATCTGTCTGTCTGTCTGTCTGTCTGTCTGTCTGTCTGTCTGTCTGTCTGTCTGTCTGTCTGTCTATCGAGCATTCTAGCGTTGTTTCGAGCTATATGTCTAGCGTTCTAGTGATCTAATGTTCTAGCGATCTAGCATTCTATCGATATATCTATATCTTTTTAACATTCTAACGGTCAATCTATCTAGTAATAGTGTTCTTCTATCTAGCATTCTAATTAGCATTGTATCTATCGATTGATCTCTCTATTGATCTATATACTTGCCAACAATTGCTGAGCTACTGTTAAAATATTTCTTGGAATAAACATTTGTCAACCTTTAAAAATGTGTGACATTTCACCAAAGGTGTACCCCCCTACCCCCTCCCATTGTATTATGTTCCTCTTACTAGAAGAAAAAAAAGTGAAGAAATCAAAACAGTGCCTTTTTATATTTGTCAGACACTCTCTCAACAGTATATGCAGTGAACTTAGTGAGAGAGATGTGAACTGGAAAGCGGTATATGTGGTGATTAGAGCCCTGCACATGTAAAAGAAACTTTAATGGTGGCGATATCTTTCTGTAATGAGGCTGATAACAAGGTTGTATTTGTGCCTCAGCACGCCAGTACCTGCACTGTGACTTTAACAAGACTAAATGTGGCACCAATTTAAACCACAGCTTTTACACACACACACACACATAAAGTTAGAAACATGTTCATTGAATACAGCTTTGCCTGGAAATGCCATTATAGAGCCACTTTGGATGCTGCTGTAAATGTGCTGCCTGCTTTACAATGCATGTATTATTTCCTAATTGAAACTGAAAAGGGTTATGTATGGCAACAGTCAGTAGGCCTGACATACAATGCACATTGTGTGCATGTAATCAGCCAGTCCTTAAAATGTATGGCGCGAATGGTGCTGAGAGTGTTAACACACACCTTTGCTAAACCAGCCTTTCACTAATGACCTCCTTAGAGACACACAAATACACACACACACATCCACTCTGCTCCCACGCCGCTAATGACTTTGAATTGTTCATAATTGTTTTTCCATTAAAGTTTGCTTTTCAAATGACTGCATCCTGATGTGGAGCAAAGCGGTCATATGATTAATGGAATTATTTTTATGGTGCTTGGATTGGACTAATTAATAAAATACAGAATATAAAAGCAGTTTGGCTGTGGTACCATTGTTTTATATCTTATAGAACAGTAGCTGAATCCTAACATTTTTTATTATGATGTATTAATTTATTTGTTTAAACCTCTGAAATTAATGAGAGTTTAATTCTTGACAGTTTTGTAACTTGATGTATTTATTGTGTGTTAGTAGGGCTACATAAATCTAAGAGATCAAAGATAAGATATGCATATGTTTCTTATTCGGTACATACATGTTATGTTCCAATACAAAAAAAGTATCTTGAAGCGAAGTCAGGAAATCAGCCATTTTAACTCATTTTCCTGTCCTGAACATAGCGCCACCTGCTGGCAACAGGAAGTGACATGTTTAAGACTGCCATGGAAGCCAGCAACATGATTAAAAGCGTCAGCAAATGTTAAATAGACTAGCAAAATACTAGCCTATTTTAAATCTAGCCTATTTAAAATGCTAGCCTATGCATGTTAAAACATGCTAGCAGCCAAGGGCGTAGATTTGGTTTGAACATCGAGGGGTTGGACGTTGGTATGCTGCCAGTTATTTATTTATTTTTATCTATCTATCTATCTATCTATCTATCTATCTATCTATCTATCTATCTATCTATCTATCTATCTATCTATCTATCTATCTATCTATCTATCTATCTATCTATCTATCTATCCATCCATCCATCCATCCATCCATCCATCCATCCATCCATCCATCCATCCATCCATCCATCCATCCATCCATCCATCCATCCATCCATCCATCCATCCGCTTTAACTGATTACAAATTCAACATATACAAATATGAAAGAGACAACATTTAGACTTTTAAGATTTTTACATTCCACCTTAATGCATTTTAACTTTACAAAGCTGCTGTTTTTCTGTTTCCTATTTTATTTTATTGGTTGAATGGCATCTTCTTTACCTGATCACCTGCTCCTCCTCTATGGAAGTAAAACTTATTTTACACTGAATCTTTTGAGACATTAATTTTTTTTTACACTGAATTTTTTGAGACGTTCAATTTCTTTTTACACTGAATTTTTTTTAAACATTGAAAAAATGTCATAGGCAAAAAAAAACAGAGCTAGAAATTCGATGGCTTTTAAAATTCAAAGTCTGATTTAGATGCAAGATAAAATTCAGTGTTAAAAATTCGATGTAAAAAAATTCAGTGCTAAAAATTAGAATTCAAAATCCAGTGGCACAGTTTTACTTCCATACCCTCTGCTGACTTTTCTTCACTGCTGCTATATTTTACTCAAATCTGTTATAATAAAATGTTAAGAGATTATACACCTCTTAACATTATGAAATATGTGTATAATCATTCATAAAATTCTAACATAGTAGATTATAAAAAGAAAGAAATTAAGTATTGAAACTGCCAGTAGGTGGCAGTGATACACTGTTTTAATGAGTGAGCCACTTAAATCGTTCATTCATCCAATTTGTTCAAAAGTCAGATTCAAGAAAACAAGAAGAAAACAAACACTGATGTGAATAAACTACGCGCCTGCTAGAAGCACTTAGCTACATGCTAAAAAGCATGCTATTTTTGCCATGAAACGGGAAGTTGTTGCAACTCAAGCATGCCCAATTTGCCCCAAACTTAACATGTTTAATAAGAGACCTGACCCGAAGAAAATGTTGTCATAGCGCCACAAGCTGGCAGCAGGAAGTGTGGCAAATACAAATTAATTTAACATAGTCCTCCTATATTTACTTACTTGAATGCATATTACCCACGCAACTTTTTTTCTTATAGCCACCGGGTGGGGGTGGCACCATGCAAGGGCCCTATCATCTCTGCATGCAGCTTTAATTGTTGTTATAGTCCCTTAAGGATGCAATGCAATTGCAATCACTTTACAAAGGGATGTACATCCTTTTTAAGAGTGAACTGTTTGAGAGATACTTTGCGTGATCATAGGTTTGGGAAATTAAAAAGATAGCTAATTTTCACTTTTGATTGGTAAGTGTTTTTTTGGTAAGTTTTCAAATTTGTTGATTTCATTCAAATAATTGACTGGAGTTTCAACAAGCTAAGCTTTAGCTTTCAATCTCATGTCAGGTTTTTGTTGGTGGCACATTAATCTAAATTTGTCTTTAAAATGTCAATAGCCTCTTTGTTACAACAAGTTGCCTGTAATGTGTGTTGTTCATAGGGTGAATAGTGCTTTTTAATGGCATAAATCTCATTGAATACTCAGACTTAAAATGCACGCCTCTGCTTTCAAACATGAATATTTGTGCCTGTTGCTATACAATTTACATTACATTTGTCAAACGTTAATAAAACAAAAACTGAGGGTTTTGACAATATTATTGTAAATATAGCAATAATCAATTATACAACATATTGTCCCCCATAATTTGATGTAAATGTAGACAAATTTAATTAATTTGATGTAAATGTAGACAAATTTAATTAATTTGACAAATCCCATTAATTATGCGGCTAAATGGTTTATAGGTCAGCATAAATCACTTAAAAATTGGGCTATACTGAGGTTGTAAAAACACTTTATGGGACACGAGCCACATAGCTACACAAATACATACTTACACATACATTAACATGCTCACATAGATGGTCGTGCACAACTATTTCAGTCTTTAATGGCATTTTCTGGTCAGACAGAATAGAAAGGGTCATCTCTAAAACAATTCCCCCCTGACCTGTTGAGTTTACTTAACCAGGGACAGACAGTTTATCGCTGAACAGTTCTCCCCACTCCACTGAGCACAATTACAAACTACCGTCATTAGAGTCTCTCACAGGATACAGCTAGAAGTCCAACTGATTCATGTGAGGAATGTGGAACACACACACATACACAGTGAATTCAGCATTCGCAAACACAAACATGCACTGTGCAGCCATTTGTGTTCATATCAAACAAATTAATTGTCAACAGGCACTTGCACTTTATTTGTTATACATTATTTCAGAAAACAAGACTTAATATCTCGAGTCATTGCACGGTATATCATGATTTAAAAATGTTTCGATATTTGTACTGAAAAACAGTTACAGGAAAAGGGTTCTGCTCACAAATTTGTTACATATAGACATCTCAAAGGTGTACCCAAACTGTTCTTGTTTTAAACATAAATAAACGCCTGAGATTTACCTATGGGATCAATGACATTTTTATATTATTTTAAGAAAGAAAACAAACCGTGTGGGTTATCACAGTCAACTTACAGATCTGGTTACAGATCTGATAGGTGCTCCAATGTATTTTACTGGCAGGCAGCAGTATGGACGGCCTGTGGGGTCCTGAGCAGTTTTCCTCTAGAGTACAGATGGCCGATAAGGGGGAAGAAGCGTACAGCAGTTAGACCGGACCACAGGCATTGCGTAAAAACCATGAGTATACTATGCTAAATTCTCTCTCTCTTTCTCATTGATGCCAATCTCTGTGGATGGAAGAAATACAGTATTAAAAACACATATTCCAGAAAAGGGAGAGAGACTGGTTGGGAGGCTGGGTCAAAATGTTCTTATCTTGCTGAGTTATTAGTAGAGTCGACGCTGTAATGAAGTCTTAATGCTGAGATCACTCCACAGCAATATACTGGCCAATGACAGCGTGCCTTAGGCAAAAACTGTTTCCAATGAAAAATTAATAAATGTGTATTCCAAGTCCTTGGCAATAAAGAACACTTGAGCCTTGAACATATTTGTAATCTTTAAATGCGGGGTGTAACTCTTGTTCTATAGATCATGGAGGATTGTTAGAAGACAGAAGAACGTGATGGAATCATCTTGTTGATTGGAAGAATATTGCTCAGAGTGTTCAGAAATTAGACAACTGCACTGGAAGTATTGAAGGATTTACAAAGGATGTTGTGTCCGTATCAGTATCTGCCAGGATTCACACTCATTTTGTGAACTCTCTGACCATTCTTTCTTACGTAACTAACACTTCCTCCGCTAACCTAGCCTGCAGTCATTGTTTAATGCTGAAACTTGAATCGACACAACTTGGTGCTTAACTTCTATATAGTACGCTGCAAAAAAAGTTCTTTAATTTTTTTCCAGTGTTGCCCATTTGTCAGATGGACAGGGTGGAAGGACCGCTAGATGATTAGCTAAACCAGCCGAACAACAGAGCAACATCAAACCACTTTTTTAAAGTCAGCGTAAAACAGAAGTTACGATAGTATTTTCTTCCCTATTGTGACGTATCTCCCAGTGAAACAGCTTCTCAAACAAGTAAAATTTGGGATGGGACTTGATTTTATCTATTGGGAATTGGTTGAACTATGTGATTTGCTATTTCTGTGATCTCATGTGAGTGACAGGTTATCCCGCCCTTGTGTCATTAAATACGTCATCAGAGAAGAGAAGACATGTCTTTGAAAGATGGAGGGGAAGTTATTTAAGATTATAAGGATGTGCACAGGTAAATAATTTAATAAATAATGTTAGTGTGCTTTCATTGGCTTTCACACTTGGTTCGATTGCCTGGACCAAACCTGAGTTCGATTGCTCCTCCTTCCCCCTCCTGAACTGTGTTCATATTATATTATTTGGTCCGAACCGGGGGTCCATTTGCGTCATCAAAGCAGCAGCTGTTTATCCGGTTGCTTAGTAACGACAGTGAGCATGAAGGCGGCGAAATGCATAGCGTTGCTCCCGTTATTTTTTTTTTATTTTAGTTTTTGAACCTTTGGTTTTGTTTCCAAAGCTTCAGTACGTAATGGCACTTGCATCTATCTGCCGCGAATGCACTGCAAATGCTCTAAAGAATGCTGAAGACGAGCAGATATGAGATCTACAGCTCTCTGCTTGCAGTATGTCAGTGACGCTCATAAGGTAGATGAGTAGCCTAGAAATCTAGAACTCTCAATACCCTTCTGAGCTGTATTCGCCTAACTTTTGTCGGGCCAATCACATCGTGTACACAGTCGGTGGGCGGGGCCAAAATGACGACGGCAGAGTTACGTTTGCGTGCTTCTAGTAAACACAGAAACTGACGAACAGCGGCCTTTCGAATCAGCTTTGACCGTGACTCTGGAAGACTTGGAGTTAAGCTTTTCTCTGAGAAAAGAACGGCACTGAAGTCATTCTTAAAAAGGGAAGATGTGTTCGGAGTTTTGCCGAATGGATACAGCGAATGTTTAATCTATCAACGAGCTCTGTTTCACCGTCGTTGCTCTGGTTGGTTGTAGCGCTATCCTATCGCGTGCAAGGGGAGTTTGAAAGACAACCATTTATCCCGCCCCTCGGATTGAGCCCTGTCTATGGTGAGTTTTCAGACCAAACATCTTGATGTGGGTCTGGCTTTTCAGGCTAGTAGATGAGTGAAACACACACAAAACACACTTTTATCAAATCATACGTCATCAATAGCGGTTCACTTCCGCGATTTAGTATGATTGCATTCACTTCAGCAACAAACCGTGCCGGAGTTCACATGAACCGTGAGTTCACATGCATTCCCATATGTGATAGCACCTTTTTTAAGCGGACTCGGGTATGGTTTGCGGTTTCACATCACTCAAACGATCCAAACTCTTACGTCAATCGAACCCGGGTATGCATCAAATGTGCTAGTGAGAAAGCACCCTTAAATTCCATAAAAAATAAGAATAGTCAATTTTGATAGTGAATGTATTTTTAAGGTTTTTGACTTTTTTATTTTTAATTCGTCATCTTTAGCTTCCCTTCCTCCCTCAGTTGAAATGGCTATCTGTCCATCATAGTAACGCCCAGGCCACAGAAGGGCCACCAGACAGTAAGTACCAGTGGGAGGAGGACAAAGCCCAGTGGTCTCTGTCAGTCACTAGTTAGGCAGGAAGTGCCAGTCCCATGTTTCTCACCCTCGTTTCCTCTCTGTCACAAGCTGTGGGACTTTGACCTAATGCCACTGCAGCCCCACTGGCTCAGAACAGCTGCCAGTATGACAAGAGAAAAGACTGGAGGGGTGGGCAGGGGAAAAGGAGAAGGGAGGACTTTTCTACTGTGCAGTACATTTTCATGATCCATCTGTCTTTATACACTCGATCAAACATAAAAATATTAAAATAAATCATATTATTTTTTTTATCACAAATAACAGAACTTTTAAAGTGCTTTATATTTTGTAAATAAGAATTTTAGTATCCATCCATCCATCCATCCATCCATCCATCCATCCATCCATCCATCCATCCATCCATCCATCCATCCATCCACCCATCCATCCATCCATCCATCCATCCATCCATCCATTCCTCCATCCATCCATCCATCCATCCATTCCTCCATCCATCCATCAAAATCTTTCTCTTATCCAAATGTTTCATTTTTTCATATTATTTACAATTTTAATCTATAGGTTTTTCCTCTTCAGTAACAGTTTCAGTCCTTTTTTTAAATACCCCTTACATTTTTGTAAATACATTTTAATTTTAATTGATTTAATTTACTTACTAAGTACACGTTTAAAAAACATGTGAACATATTATTTATATTTTAAATCAATGTATAGGAAGTCAATACGTTTTCCTGTGTCCTCAAAATCAGTTTTCATCCTTTTAAAAATATATATATATATTCCTTTAACTTACAAATACCCCCCACCCCCAATGCCAGTTTTGTTGTGACATCATCCTCCAGGAAGACACATCATTTTGGAGGGAAAACAACAGCAATAACATAAGTAAGTATTAGCATTTAATATATTTTGATCCTTCTATTTTCTTGCCAAATAATCAAATTATAATTGACAATGAAGTGTCTGATCTTGACAAAACCATATTTCTAAAAGTCAGCCATATTTTATAGAAATACCTTCTAAAATTACAGGACAAACACACAGTGTTCACTTTGCAAAAGTTAGAGAGTTCAATAGGTACTGCATAACAGGAATGACCCAGGAGTTGTCTCATTATTCTGATTTGAAGAGGCTGGGGATATTCAAACTAATTAAATGGAGGTGAAGACTTAATATGATTGACAAAAGGGAGAAAGGTTAAGTGTGTTATTTTCAGTGGAATACCATTGCCTACAGATCATCTCAGTGCAAATGAAAATGAATACCCTCAGCTGACTGGGTAATTGAATCAGCTAGCATGGTTTTTTATATGGTTCACGAGGAAAAGTGTCCATTGGGTTTCATGCCAAAGTGGAAAAGCCCAAGGCATGGGTGAAATCAGAGCACAAGAGAGAGGAAAGGATGGGAAGGAAAGGTGAAGACCTTGACGTGTGGATTGTGGGAACATTACAGCAACAAACATCCACCTTTGTGTTTTATTCAAAGGGCTGGAGGGTTAAGTTTAGTGTGAGGACACTTTAGGTTAAAATGTGTGATTGTAAAGATTAAGTATGACATTTCTTTAATGATAAAATATGCTTATCCGAGCTAACATGCAGCTGGTTCTCTTATAACATTTAAACAAATGTAAAGCGTCCAAGTTAGTCCAAAACAGCAACATTGGTTCAACCAATAGAATGAATTTGGGTGGTGTTTTATATTTGCCTGGACCAATGACATTGAAGGTTGCTTTAAAACAAAATTAATTTATTTTAATTCACAGACATTATTCATTAATAATCACTGCATGTGATTGTGATGTGTGCTCCTGCAAAAAATCATAGCTGTTTTATTTTTAGTTATTTCTTTATAATAAATGTTATAATTGTATGATATAACGACAGCTTTCGTTAACACCCAGTGTCTCTGTGCAGACATTCATTAGGGGTGTTTATCTGGGCGAGATCTGACACAGTGGTTGAAGTTTTGAACATAACCCTAAAGCTTAATTTAATACAAATGGATGATTTTAGAACATATTGAACATTTCTGAACCGGTGGGCAATTCCTGTCAGTTCTTATAATCTTTCTAAACACCCCAAGTGCATATTTAAAGTATCAAAGCCAACATACTGTAAGTATGTGCTTAAGCCTTTCCATGCGCAACATGGAATAGTTTGCCCATATATGATATATTGCATGCAGCTCATCTCTCTTCTAGTAAACTTACTGCTAGGCATTAATTTTGAGCTTTTATGGCTTGGTTTTAAGTCACAGGGATGTTAAGCTAAACACATTTTTAACACCTGCACCATTACTCAGAACACCTTACAGCTTTTTTCTGACATATTTTAGTGGCACACACACACACACACTTCCCCCAATATCAAGGCACAAGCAAGAGTGTGTCCACCAGCTGGCTAATATTACACTTTAAACACATTTTCTCTGCAACTATTTTCCAAACATCCCCTGCAGGTCAGAAGCAATCTCCCTTCTATTATCTCTCCATTCTCCATTTCCATCCTCCTTAGTTCTCTTTTTCCTAAAAATTCATATATAATGTATAGTTTTGTATTTTGCTCCACATGCACCCAGAAATCTCACTCTGGGATGTATATATAAAATCTCTCAGAGTCACTAAAGTATTTGATTTACTCAGCTGAAGTAGCATTTGATATTTTCAAAACTGCAAAGAAAGATAATGGACAATTTTATTACTCACAGGTTGTTCTCTCATAGTTCAGGAGATCCAAAGTTCTAATTATGTTTCATCAACCAAACGAAGATAGGAACATATGAGACAAGCTTTGGCTTACAGTAAGAATGGAATAGAGCCATACTGTAAAATCAATGTGGATAGCACAGCTCAGATCATTAAAGACAAGGCTCTATCATACACTCGGCGCAATATGACTCAAGGCGCAACACAAGTGTTTTTTTGCTAGTTTCAGCCTGACAGTTCTCATTTTCACATCCAGCACCACGTTGTTTAAATAGCAAATGCACTTGCGCCCATCTGTTCTCTCATGGGCGTGCGTGCTGGTCTGAAAACAAGGTGTGTTCAGGCGCATTGTTTGCACGTTGCTATTTTGAGGCAACTAAAAACGATTGCGCCATTGACCAAAAAATACCAGGTCGAAAGTTAATAGCACAGTTCACAATGCGAGAACACTTATTAGACACACACAGTGACACGCAGCAACACACAAAAATGTGTATATTAGAATAAAAGTATTAATCTCTGGAGAAGCTTTTAGTCTTTCCGCTCACAAATTCTGCCATGGTGCAAGCACTACTGGCTTTTATAGGAAATGAGGGATTCCCTGATTGGTTTATTGCAAGTTACACCCAAAACACGCCCATAAGTGACTCATTAAGAGACTAGCAACCCTTTTGGACCTTTTGCTGAACATTTTTTCCATTGGTAATGTAGCAAAAGTGGATTCGGGCACACACTAAGTGCACCTTCAAACCATGCACTCAGAACATTAAAATAGGGCCCAAGACATTAATAGAGTTCTTCTTGAATTTTTTTATTAGAGATACTTTTAGTACTCTTTTGACATTTTAGATAGGCTTACTAATGTATTTTTTCTCTTAATTTTATCTCATTGCTGTCTAGGAGAAATAACTAAGCTATTATAAAAAGCTTTTTTTCTTTCTTTAGGGAAGCAGATGAATTAACCCCACTTATAATCTCCCAAAAACAAACAAAAAGATTTTGGAAGATGTTTGATGGGAACTCTGAGGAAACTTGTTTCCTGGCAGATATCGACATGTCATTGCTATGGAATGTGGATGATACGGTATGACACATTGTAAACAAATAAACACACTGTAGTTGGTATGTGGACTTCAGATTCATATTTTAGCCAAACCTAATTTTAAGATGCTGTCAAAACACATATGAATTACATTACTTTTGTGCGTCGTCGTACATTCAGATATAAACACACCCATATAGATGTATTTTGGTTGTTTATCTGTTCTAAATTGATGTCAACCAGAGCAGATACTCTTCTGAATGTCACTGTACTTTATACGTATGTATGTGTGTTTATCTTCCTTGCATGTTTCAGATCTCTGCCGCTCGGGACAACAAAACACCTCGGCCGCACCAAAGAATACAGCTGTCTGGTCTCTTACAAAAATAATAAATAATTCTATGCACAGACGCTTGCCAAACGTGAAAAAGCAACGGGGTAAATAAACACGGTACAGAATGAGAGAAAACTTTGCTCGGCTGATTACATGTTTTTAGTGCAATTGTGGCTAAATGGATTTTTCCCGTTAAGTGTTTACCTATGGAAGAGTGAGACTATGTAGACTGCCACACTGTTTATTTACAGTGAACTCACTTAAGGCTGGTTGGAAAATGACCTGTGTTCGGTTGCATATGTCTGAAAAAATACAAACAGCAGATATCAGGGCATCTTTCTGCCTGCTTTGTCAAAACAGTGATTGTTTTTAGTGCAGTGCCACAGAGGGGGGAGGGGGGGGGGGGGGGGGGCGACTGGTCGGGTATCTGAACCAGCAAAATTAAACAAAGAAACATTAATGTTCTGTTCAAGATGTGGAATTGTTCTGATGGTTGTCGGTGAGAATTAGTGCAGGGCGTGAATTTTGCTTCTGGTTGGGTGGAGTGCTTTTAACGGTCCGGACGTGAAGAATGCTGAATTTTTTTTTCAATCTTAAGGGGAGTACAAGGAGGAATGCACATTATTCTGTGTCCATACATTTCTAAAGGACTATTACTGTACAGTATGTGTGATAAAATGAGAGTAATACAAATGCTAACGGTTTGACATCAAAAATGTCTTTGTTTACATTGTAAAATGGCCCTTTCCTCATATGCACAAGCATAACTTGTTCACATATAGCCTGTCTCAAGTGGGAAAAAGGACTTTTAACTCTCTGAAAGATTTAGTAAGATTTAGACATTTAAAAAAAGAGCACAAAAAGAAATTCTAACGCTGATAAATTCATTTTAATTTTCAACTAATCTGTATTTCCATCTTAGTGTCATACAGACAAAATGCTTCAGTCAATTCAGGTTCTTTATTTCATAGTACAAAGAAATTCCTTGTAATACATCCAGGTGCTTAGTAGGAAATGATGCTGAGGCGCACAGTGTTCAGAAGTTGCCAAGTTTTTGCAGAGACAATAGCTACAGACCTCCAAACTTTGTGTGACCTTTGTGTGCGTAGAGAACTTCATGAAATGGGTTTCCATGGCCGAGCATCTGCATCCAAGACTTACATCACCAAGTGCAATGCAAAGCGTTGGATCACCAAGTGCAATGCACGCCGCTACTGGACTCTAGAGCAGTGCAGACATGGTCTCATGAGTGACAAATTACATTTCTTTGTCTGGCAATCCGATTGACGAGTCTGGGTTTGCCGGTGGCCAGGAGAACGGTACTTGCCTGACTGCATTGTGCCAAGTGTAAAGTTTGGTGGAGAGGGGATTATTGTGTGGGGTTCTTATTCAGGGGTTGGGCTTGGCCCCTTAGTTTTAATGAAATTAACTCTTAATGCTTCAGCATACCAAGACATTTTGGACAATTTCATGCTCCCAACTTTGTGAGAACAGTTTGGGGATGGACCCTTTCTGTTCCAACATGACCGTGCACCAGTGCACAAAGCAAGGTCCATAAAGAGTTTGGTGTGGAGGAACTGGCCTGCACAGAGTCCTGACCTCAACCTGATAGAAAACCATTGGGATGAATTAGAGCGGAAACTGTAAGACAGGCCTCGTCCAACATCAGTGCCTGACCTCACAAATGCACTTCTAGAAGAATGGTCAATAATTCCAATAAACACACTCCTAAACCTTGTGAAAAGCCTTTCCAGAAGAGTTGAAGCTGTTATCGCTGAAAAGGGTGGGCCAACTTCATATAAAACCCTCATGCGTCATGATCAAAAGTTCATGTCCATGTAAAGGGCAGGCATCCCAAAACTTTAAGCAGTATTGTATATATACATAGTCCTTGTAATGCAACAATACAAAACACTGAACAAGAAATGCTTTACTCACATAAGAACATAGACTAGAATATGTTAAAGAATTAAAATCACCAAATACTTTTTTGCATTATTTGTACATAGTTGCATTATTATATCTTATATTATTAATTTCGTATCAAACCATTATGTCTTGTGCAGAAAACATTTTCACTCTCTTTTAAGGAACTCTCTGTTATAGATGGAATATCTGTGTGTGGCATGTTTCGCCACCCATTCCAAAAACCCTCAGTGGACCTTCATGGTTGATAAAACCCCCACAATTCCTCAAGTAGTTGACTAAGCGTGATTTCATTATTGATCCTTATCCTAATAATTGATAAGCCTTGATAACATGGCCTGTTGCATTGTGGGAGTGCACAGCCAGAGGCCTGGCTCATAGACTGCACTAATGGCATGATTGGCTAATCACTCTTTCTCTCTCTTAGCACTAATAAGTTGTTCTGTGTGGGGAATGGGAAATAAAAGGTCCCTTGGTGTAGCATGTTGGCTCTGGGCCCTCAGCGCAGGAGATCTCTACTACAGATTACTGCAGAAATTACTCGCAGATTTCTCTCAGCATTCGGGCTTTCAGCTATGACAGGGATAGATGGAAGCTGAATTGGCTTGCTGTTGGTAAAGGATGACTGTTTTAAATTAGGATTTTAAAAAGTTACAGCACTTCCTAGATTACACATTCAAACACTAACATCCAAATCATATTCAAACACTAATGTCCAAATCATATTCTAATATGTGTTTCAAGCTACAGTATGCAAGCTCAAGTTTACAGTATTCATTGCTGCCTTAGGAAATGTGTCAGAACATGTATATGTTACATTCTCATCATTGTATTGCTACACATATAAAGACAGCATTGACAAATGTCACGTGACCGAAACGTTAGCCCTTTTTTTCAGTAAAGGATTTATTTTAATCTCACAATTGTAGACTTCATCTTTGGTAGAGTGTGCAGACTCTCTTGAAATGTTTCACACATAGAAAAGAACAATCAGATCTGAGATCAGAACAACGAGAAAAGAACAATCAGAACAATGAGAAAAGAACAATCAGAACAATGAGAAAAGAACAATCAGAACAATGAGAAAAGAACAATCAGATCTGAGATCAGAACAACGAGAAAAGAACAATCAGAACAATGAGAAAAGAACAATCAGAACAATGAGAAAAGAACAATCAGATCTGAGGTCAGAACAATGAGAAAAGAACAATCAGAACAATGAGAAAAGAACAATGAGAAAAGAACAATCAGAACAATGAGATCTCTGTAAAGTCTCACTTTGTTTTTATTAGACTTATATTAGAAAATGCACTGTCCCTTTGAGTTCTAAAGTCTGTTACTGCATTCGCATCTTGGTTTATTTATTCATTCAGTATGTTTCTGGCCTAACTCACACACAGATATACGCTTATAGACAATACACAAAAGGTTCTTTCCAGGGGAATATTCCACTTATTGCGTCTTTGGCAGCATTTTGGGACAGCGAGCCACTTTTCTCAACAACACCCAGTTGTTTTTACACAGACTGTTCTGCATTTTATCCGAAGCACATCCCAAAAAAGGTCAGTAAGCATTTAGCATAGCCTTTAGTTTTGAGGAGTTTCTGCACCAGATTAATCTCAATATTCAGTTGCTTACAGTATATTTGCCAAATAATATAACTGTATGTTATAATCCCCATCAAAAAGGGCTTTGTGTTTTGATTAATATACTCAAGGGCAGCTGAGTTTAGATTCACTTTCTGAAGTTCTTTGAGTGCAGTATGTCATGATGAATTCATAGGAAGGGGAAAGTATAGCAGAGCTCAGTTTCAACCACATGTATGTAATGCTACTCCAAATGTGGAAGTGAAAAATCACATCAATTGAAGGTTGACATTGCTCAGTGCTCTCTCTCTCTCTCTCTCTCTCTCTCTCTCTCTCTCTCTCTCTCTCTCTCTCTCTCTCTCTCTCTCTCTCTCTCTCTCTCTCTCTCTCTCTCTCTCTCACACTCTGGCAGTCCTGCTGGCCAAGGGCCCATACAATGACTGAATTGTGCCTTGTATTCTGTACAGTACAGGCTTCTGAATTTATTGTGTGTGTCAGCCTTCATAAAGAACTGTGTAAGTCACAGCACAAATGAATGACATTAGCTATCATTAATGACGTATGCAGGCAGAGAGACATGACTCATATTGAGACCTCGACCAAGCCTTGATTTTACAGCGCAGTGTGACCTTTTTTTGGCGGCGTTAGATGCAGAATTGTTTTCCCCATTCATTTTCTAAACACAGTAAAGAGTTATAAAAGAGCGCCAACTTTTTAATCGGGTATGCCCCTTTTTTTTAACCAATATTTACCAAAAAAATGTAACTTCTCCCAACTGGATATGAATATAAAAAGGTAAGATGTTCAGATGTTTTATCAAACTACATGTATGGCACATAGAAGGACTTGGGACTATGAAAACATAATGGAGGTGCAGGTTTACCTATTTTTTTTTTTAAATATTTTACTCGAAGTAATAAACTAGGCTACTAGTGGCTAATGGCTTTTCTTTGCCATCTCTAAATAATTTTATTAGTAAATAAACTTATAACATTGTTTATTAGTAAATGTTCTTAGTTTATTGATTAATAATGCTAAATATAGAAAAAAACTACTAATAACGTATATAGGTGCCATGCGTTAACTTGTAACTTGTCACAAACCTGGTTTAGTTAAATGTTCTGGGTCATCTATGACATACTCACCTAAAGGATAAATAGGAACACCATACTTATACTGTGTTTGACCCCCTTTCGCCTTCAGAACTGCCTTAATTCTATGTGGCATTGATTCAACAAGGAAATGTCAACATTCTTTAGAAATGTTGGCCCATATTGATAGGAAAGCATCTTGCAGTTGATGGAGATTTGTGGGCTGCACATTCCGGGCACGAAGCCCCCGTTCCACCACATCCCAAAGATGCTCTATTGGGTTGAGATCTGGTGACTGTGGGAGCCATTTTAGAACAGTGAACTCATTGTCATGTTCAAGAAACAAATTTGAAATGATTCGAGCTTTGTGACATGGTGCATTATCCTGCTGGAAGTACCCATCAGAGGATGGGTACATGGTGGTCAAAAAGGGATGGATATGGTCAGAAACAATACTCAGGTAGGCCATGGCATTTAAACAATGCCCAATTGGCACTATGGGGCCTAAAGTGTTCCAAGAAAACATCCCCCACACCATGGTAACAAGGCATGATGGACCCATGCTCTCATTCTGTTTATGCCAAATTCTGAATCTACGATCTGAATGTCTCAACAGAAATCAAGACTCATCAGACCGAGGAGATCACGTGACGCTTTCATGGGCCCAGACGCACATTAGCCAAGCTCCGCATATGTAGCCCTTATTTTTTTCTGTTTAACTGTCTTTCTTAAATTTGGGGTAGTTTTTTTCGTTTTTCTTTGGTTCGTAGATGTCTCACAGTCGGAAACTCGCTTATCTTTCACCATCATCATCTCCAATAAAAAAGAAAAATAAATCAGCAGCCGCGGCAGGCCGAGCGGACATGGAAGACAACATGGCGATCACTATAAAGCGATTTGAAGACATTTTGAAAACGGAACTAGCAGCAATGCGCACCGAATTCGCGTCCCACATGACAACAATCCAGAATATGTGCTCTAAAATTGACTTTTTAACCGGTGAACAAAGAGAGCAGAAAAGAGTGGTCAACGATCACACTAGGCGTCTGGATGCCCTCGAGCAACAAGTGACTGATTTACAAGACCGCAGCAGACGCAGTAATCTCCGGCTGCTAGGGCTACCTGAAGGGGCAGAGAAAGATGACCCAATTGGCTTTCTGAAGCGGTCACTGCCGACCTGGATTCCATCACTAGCGGGCAAAGATATCGAAATCGAACGCGCGCATCGAATTTATTCCAGAGCTTCAACTGATCACGCCAAACCGCGAGTATTTATCTTCAAGCTGTTACGCTATAACGACAGGAATCTGATTCTGAACGAAGCAAGACGCCATGGTCCTGTAAAATCAAACGACGGTGCAATGCTGAATTTCTTCCCCGACTTTTCTCCCGCGACGGCAAAGAAGCGGAGCTCTTTCTCTATAATACGGAAGGAACTGAAAGAGGCAGGCCTGCAGACCTTTCTTCAGTATCCAGCTACGCTGAAGGTTGTCATGAAACACGGCGAGGCTAAACTACTATACTCTCCGGATGAAGCGCGCCGATTCCTTAACTCGATTACCGGATCTCATTCTCCGAGGATGGACGTTGCACAAGAAGGGATTATTGATACTGAGTGTCTTGACTCCTGACTTAACACTCCAAAACTAACTTGGCATGTGATGGTCGTCTGCTGGCGATCTCTTTTCCCTCTCTCTCTTGGAAGCTAGGAGACAAGATATCACTAAAATACAGGTTTCAATACATATGACGTAATTACGTCTACTTTCTCTTTACAGAGAGTATAAATCTTCTTCTTCTTTTTTTTTTTTTTTTTTTTCTTCTTCTCTTCCAATTTTTCTTTTCTTTTTTTTTCTTCTTCTTCTTATTTGCTTTTACCCCACTTCATTACTGTTTCAAATTCGAATTCAAAGTTATTCTGTCCTCTTACACTAGGGCTAACAGCGGTGTACTAATGTTGTACAGGCTGTCATGTTGCTGTCACTGATAATGACAGGGGTGGTCGACAGACTGGGGTTTGTTCTTACTCCAGTCTGTAACAGTTCTATAGGGTGGGTTTTCTTTAAGTTAAAGAGTTTTTCGGGGGATGTGGGATGGGTTAAAGGTAGACTCGAGATAATTCACTTGCAGTGGTTTTACTTTGTCTCATTTGTACAACTCACTTTTTTGCTGGATACTTATGACTGAGTTAAATATACTAAGTTGTAATGTAAATGGTTTAAATGGCCCCCATAAACGTACAAGTTTTTTAGATTTACTGCGTCGAAGAAAGGTGGACATTGCTTTAATCCAGGAATCTCATTTGCGGAAGGAGGATGTTCATAGATGCAACAATAAATATTATGAGGTGGTCTCTTTTACTGCAGCTGAAAATAAAACTAAAGGTGTATTAATAATTGTTAGAAGAAATTTTAACATCTCCATTCTAGACAAAATTAGTGATATTGCTGGCAGAATAACTTGTATAAAAACGGTGGTTGAGAATAAGAAAATAGCTTTTCTCTCAGTTTATGCACCATGTAGTCCAGATCCAACTTTTTTTTCAGAATTATCCAGCTATCTCACTGATCTAACAGACTTTGAGATAGTAATGGGTGCAGATATGAACGCTGTAATGTCCCATGACCTTGATAGATCTGGTAACAGTTTTTCTTATTCCCAGACTGCTTCTACTGAGCAACTTAAACAATGTATAGTCTCTTTTTCATTAGTAGACGCGTGGCGGTTATTTAACCCTTCCCAAAAATCATATACATTTTTCTCAGCCAGACACAAATCATATTCACGGATCGACTACATTTTTGTTTCCTCTTCATTGACTTCAATGATACTTGAAGTCGACATTTCTCCCCTCTCTCTGTCAGACCATTGTACCAATTTTTTGAAACTTTCAATTACCCAGAGACCTCCGCGAGCCCCCAGATGGCGTTTTAATACAAATCTATTAAAAGATGAGGTTTTTTGTGATCAATTCAGGTCTAAATTTTGTGAATTTATTGACATCAACAAAGGCTCGGTAGATGACCCACGAATACTGTGGGAGGCGACAAAGGGTTTTATAAGGAATTTCTCGATTTCATATGCTTCTTTTCGCCAAAAAACTCACCGTAAGAAAATCTATGACTTAGAATCTGAACTCCGATCACTAGAACAGGCAAACCAACTCTTTTTTTCTGATAGTACTGCAGCCAAAATTGAAACTGTTAGGAAAGAACTTAATTTATTATATAGATACAAAGCTGAATTTCTTATTCAAAGATCCAGACAAAACTATTATTTTCAAGGTAGCAGACCTAGCCATCTGTTGGCTTTAAGACTTCGTAATAGCGAAAAATTTGCCAATATTACAGCAGTGAAATCAGCGAATGGTGAAGTTCTGACTGACCAGAAGAGTATAAATGACACTTTCCGTTCCTTCTATTGCGAATTGTACAGCTCCAGCTCTAAATGCAAATCTACCTCCTATACTTCTTTTTTATCTACTCTTAATCTCCCACATCTGTCAGATTCAGACTCTGAGTTTTTAGCTAGACCTATATCACTTGTCGAATTAGAATCATCGGTCAAACGAATGAGCAAAGGGAAATCCCCAGGCCTAGATGGCATACCAGTTGAGCTTTATTTGACCTTCTGGTCCAGTTTGGGTCCACTTATGCTGGATATGATACAATATTCAATTGATCAAGGATCCTTTCCACAAAATATGAACATAGCTATTATATCTCTTCTGTTAAAAAAAGATAAGGACTCAACATCATGCTCTAGTTACCGCCCACTCTCTCTAATTGGTACAGATGTTAAAATTTATGCAAAAGTTTTAGCTTGCCGTCTAGAAGGCTTTATGACCAAACTTATTCATCATGATCAAACAGGGTTTATCAAATCTCGCTCTGCCTCAGACAACCTGCGTAGACTGCTTCACATAATTCACTCATCAGAACAATTGATTTCTCCCTCTGCAATACTCTCTTTAGATGCAATGAAAGCATTTGACCATTTGGAGTGGAACTATTTGTGGGCAGTGCTAGATCACTTAGGTTTTAGCTCTAACTTTATAAACATGATTAAAATCCTGTATGCTAATCCCTCAGCTTCCATTCTTACAGGTCAGGTATGTTCACAACGACTTCCAATTGGAAGAGGCACTCGTCAGGGTTGTCCTCTTTCACCTTTACTCTTTGCTTTATCTTTAGAACCTCTTGCTCAAGCTGTGCGTCAGTCAGAACTTATACTCCCTATATCGGTTAAGAACACCTCACATCACATATCTTTATTTGCGGATGACATATTGCTTTTTTTAGACAAGCCAGTTCAATCAGTCCCCCACGTTTTAAATTTATTTAATCAGTTCAGTAACCTATCTGGGTACACAATTAACTGGACAAAATCATATCTGCTCCCTCTTAATTTCTGTGTTGGGTCTTTGACATTTTCTGGTTTCATTCCAGTGGTGCATTTCTTCAAATATTTAGGTGTAGATATTTATCCATCTCTGCAAGACATTGTTTCAAAAAACTTTAACAACAACTTGGCTAGAGTCACCTCAGATCTTGCAAATTGGACACACCTTCCTTCTTCTTTACATGCTAGAATATCTGTTGTTAAAATGAACATCCTTCCTCGTGTTAATTTCTATTCCTTTATGATTCCTTTACCTCCACCAGCTGGCTATTGGAAAAAACTTAATTCAGTAATTTCTCGTTATATTTGGAACGGTAAACGTCCTCGAATTAAGTTATCTACTCTACAGCGCAGCAGATCAGATGGGGGCTGGTCCTTTCCAAATTTTAAGTTATATGCAGACTCCTTTACTCTCCATGCACTGTCAACATGGTTTATTTCAAATGTGTCAACTTCATGGTGGGCTATTGAGGAATCTCTGGTTTCTCCTCACAATATAAAGCATTTGATTTTTGCTGGTGTCTCACTTAGACAATGTAAACTTCATTTTGGCCCTATCATAACACATTTTATTTCTACTTGGAGAATGGTGGCGAGAAAGATAGAGCCAAATTTGATGTGGCATCGTCATTCACCTCTGTTCCATAATAATAATTTTTTATCAGGAAAGAACCCATTTCACTGTCCACAATGGGTTAAATGTAAAGTATACTCCTTTGGTGATATCTATGATGACAAAGGCCTGAAATCATTTCAAGATATTAAGGCTCTTTTTAGTATACCAGGAACTTCTTTTTTCATGTACCTTCGCATTAGGTCAGCTCTTCGCGCATATGGAGTTCCCTGGGATACACGACTGCCTGTACACCCCTTACTGAAAGTATTACTTCCAACTGATAATTCGGTTATTTCTGGTTCAGGTATTTACTCTTTTCTCCTTAAAAACTCATACAAACCATTATCCATAGCAACTGTCTGGTCCAAGGATATCAGTGGTGACGCTCAAACTTTATTTTTTGACCAAATTTGGGAGACAATTACATCATCCTCAAGAAACCCAAATCATCAGATGATCCATTGGAAACTTCTGCATAGACTTTATCTGTCCCCTTTAAAACGCTTTTATATGCATCTGTCACCTTCGCCAAACTGTAATTTATGTCCGCAGAAGGCACTTGGTACATATTTACATTTCTTTTGGGAATGCCCTGCACTTTTTCACTTCTGGTCTCAGCTTGCTCATGACATATCATTTCTGTTGAATAAGGATATGGTCTTGACTCCAGAACTCTTCTTCTTAAATAACTTCTCTGAAATGGTGTTGTCTTTGCAACAGAGAAAATTACTTTTAGCTGCTCTCACTGCTGCAAAGAAAATGTTAGTTAGTCGCTGGATTCCTCCGCATACGATGTGCAGACGTGTTTGGGGCTTATCTCTGCTGGATATTATTTCTTTGGAACTATCAACAGCTCGCATTCATGGAGCAAAGATAAAGACCTTGAAGATCTGGAGTGCTATTTTTGATATGGTTAAATCCTTTGTTTCTTCTTTTTGATGTTAATTTAACTTATATGTATGTGTATATGTTTTAATTTTTACTGTATTTTTACCTTTCATTTACTTATTTTTATCTGACGACTAGATATTTCTTTTCACCTTTTCCACTGCAATGATCTGTAATTTCTCAGTACAGTACAAGTCTACCATGGGGGGTGGGGGGAGGGTAACATTCAAATATGTTGTCTTCTCCTTATTGTTCTGACTATTCAATAAAAACAATTGTTCACAAAAAAGACTCATCAGACCAGGTGACATTTTTCCAGTCTTCAACTGTCCAATTTTGGCGAGCTTGAGCAAATTGTAGTCTCTTTTTCCTATTTGTAGTAGAGATGAGTGTATAATGGGGACCGGTTGGGGTCTTCTGCTGTTAGCCCATCCGCCTCAAGGCTGTGCATGTTGTGGCTTTACAAATGCTTTGCTGCATACCTCAGTTGCAACGAGTGGTTATTTCAGTCAAAGTTGCTCTTCTATCAGCGTGAATCAGTCGGCCCATTCTCCTCTGAACTCTAGCATCAAAGAGGCATTTTTCGCCCACAGGACTGCCGCATACTGGATGTTTTTCCCTTTTCACACCATTCTTTGTAAACCCTAGAAATGGTTGTGCGTGAAAATCCCAGTAACTGAGCAGATTGGGAAATACTCAGACTGGTCCATCTGGCACCAACAACCATGCCACACTCAAAATTGCTTAAAGGGGGGGTGAAATGCTGTTTCATGCATACTGATCTTTTTACACTGTTAAAGACTTGGAATCCCATACTAAACATAGACAAAGTTTCAAAAGTTAAGGTGGACGTTTGATGGGAGTATTTCTTTGTCAAAAATACTACTTCCGGTTAGTCATAAGTTTCGGCAAGTTTTTTGAGATCATGCGTCCCCATTGACGTTAATGGGGGCGGAATTTCCTTGTATGGGCCTTACGGACAATTCTACCGGAAGCGCGTGAGAGAGAGCGAGGGAGAGAGCGAAAGCAACAGCCTACGCCCATCAAAGCGCTGGCTTGTAGGATACTGGACAGGTGACAATTACACATAGCACATAACAATGTCACCAAAAAAGTGGGTTTTTGGTTGCCAGTCCAAGACAGTCCTGCACAGATTCGCCAAAAACCCCGCGTTAAGGCAACAGTGGATGGAATTTGCTTTTCCGGATCAGCAACTGAGTTGCGCGAATGTTTATATCTGTTCGCTGCATTTCGGTGCCGACTGTTTCATAAACAAGGCCCAGCTCGACGCCGAATTTTCCCAATCGCCTAATGCTGAAGGATGGAGCAGTCCCAACGTTAGAAGGGTGAGTGAGACTGCTTCAAATGTCTGTGTTTTTTTTAGTCCGCTTACTGTCTACACAAACCACGCGTAAACACACAAACACACGTGCACAACTGCACTTCCCACATGTACACCTTCAAAGACAAAAATACGACGATATAATTCAAGTATAAATATGTAAATAACACAAGCCGCTAAGCATATTATATAGTTAGTGTATAACTTGTACCACATGGAGACGTCCTGCTCTAGTCGTTTTTGCTGCTGCTCCTGTTCAACTGCAGCCTCTGGGTCTGATTCCGGATCATAGATGTATGGCTGTATCTGATTAAAAGCCATATTTTTATTTTGAATAAAGTTTTTTTCCCGCTGTTAGGGATGACGCTCGACTCAACACACAGCACGCTGCTGCACACGTCATTATTTAGCTCCGCTCACACGACACGCCCCCACCCGCTCTGCTTTTTTCGGAAAGACTCGGAACAGCGCATCTTTCTTATATAATTATTAAAAACATAAAGACTTTTCGGAGATATGCAGGATGCAATGCTACTCTATAGGTACTCAAGATTGACATGACACTGACTGAAACTGAGTGTTTCACCCCCCCTTTAAATCACCTTTCTTTCCCATTCTGACATTTAGTTTTGGAGTTCAGCAGATTGTCTTGACCAGGACCCCTAAATGCACTGAAACAACTGCCATGTGATTTGTTGATTTATATATATATATATATATATATATATATATATATATATATATATATATATATATATATATATATAGTCAAAATAACCATGTATCTGCAGCTTTATGTCTTTATCTGGAGAGGGAAGCAATACAAGAAGTCCTCGCTGCAGCCTGTAGCACGATGACGTACTGGATCAGATCCAACGCGTACTGGACGGGCATGCGCGGTGGTTTCATTCACAATTCGATGACGTCATATACGCATGCGCAGAAGAGTTTTGGGGACATTGAATGCACAGGAGAGTTTGCTGGATAGATAAATACTCAAACCGCTCGCGCAAAAATAATGATTAATAACATGCTCACGCCATCAGGACACGCGTTTTGCATTTTTCCTTGAATGTGTAGGCTACTGGTATTTTAAAGTTCTTTACAGATCGTGTTGCATTGAGGATTAAGATTACAGAGACAATTACTTGACTCATTTTTCCTTCCACTCAACAGCAAGTATGATCAGAATATATAAAAAATTAACTGTTTTGCATGCATGCACAGCGAAACTAGGATAATTTAAGCATCACATTTATGAAAAAATGATTTATTAATCAATAATTACTTAATACTATTTATCAGTTCTACAACTACACAGTTTAGAACATCATCTATATACAATAATGATCATACATTATGACTAGCGCATACGCATTATAAATTAACTCAGAGATCTGTATGAATGACATTGCCATAACGATCCACCATCCAGTACGTATTGGATCTGATCCAGCAACGTCATCGTGCTACAGGCTGCAGGAAAGGGTTTGAATTAAGCTCTAGATATTAAAAAAAATAGAGGATGGAGCACTGAAAGATCATTACCATAAATGACTCTTGTGGTGCTTATGGTGTGTACTGCTCCGTTGTTTTGATGCACTGCTCACTATAATCTGTAGAAACAAAAAATTGAGCAATTTTGTCTCAAGGTCCAGATGGAACCAAGTCTGGGTCCGGAATCAGATTGCAATCCACCATTTGAATTTTGCTGCCCTATAGCATAAATAATTATATTATAAATTTAGCATACTATAATAAATGTAAGTAGCCTATTATAAGTAAATATCATTAATAAACATAATTAAAATAAGTATAATAAATAAGAATAAACATTTTCTTTAAAAATAAGCTGACTTTACAAATGCATACTTTAACATCTTCGGATAGTTACAACTTACAGTAAGTCTTTCTTTAACTGTTTGTGAACCACCCTTTTTGTTCACTTTGCGGACATCACATGATTACTTAATATTCACAAAATGACAGTATTATTCTGTATTATATATTACACAGTAAAAGGGCGCTTATTCAGAATTCATATATTTTCCCTAATTCTTCATTTTGTTTTAAATTTTCCTTTCCCAAAAGTTTTGTGGAATTTCACACAGAGATTGGCCACTAGGTGACTATAATTATATGGAACATTGAGATGCCGCACAGCATAGACAAAAACAAAACAAAACGATTAATTTATTTTTTTATTTTTTTGTGTAATTTAATTATTTAATTAATATTTTTATACATTTATGAGTCACCTGCTGTTCTTTCCCAAACCCTAGTTAGGAAAACCATGACATAATGTAATGTTTAATGCACTTTGTAATGGTTTGTTGGTAAGGGAAGAAGGAGGTGGGAACCAGTGAAATACTAAATAATGACTTGTATAGTGTTTATAGAACAAAGTTTCGAACGGTTATAAATCAGCATATTAATTCATGATTCAGATCGCGTGTCAAACTATCAAATTGCTGAAATCACGTGACATTGGTGATCTGAATCATGAATCGATACACTGATTCATAATGTTCAAAACTTTGTTTTGAAATAGGCCCATCACTATATAGGTCATTTTTTTTAGCTTTTTTTGCGCACAAAAACTATTCTCGTAACTTCATAAAATTATTGTCTTTAGTGCCTTTTATGTCTTTAGTGTCAATGAAGGCCTTTCAGAGCCATCGGATTTCAACACAAATATCTTCATTTGTGTTCCGAAGATGAACAGAGTTCTTGCGGGTGTCGAAAAACATTAGGGTAAGTAATTATTGATAGTATTTTCATTTTTAGGTGAACTAAACCTTTAAGAGGTGTGATTAAAGCATGGTGAGAGGTGAATCACAACTGCTTCAGAGTCAAAATACCTTGCAGTCAAAACAACAAGCGTGGCTTACAGCACTTCAGAGTTATTGGGTTGTCTTAAGCAAATATTTAACCCAAAACGCAGGGTTAAAACAACCCAATCGCTGGGTTAAAACAACCCAATTGCTGGGTTAGTTGACCCAACATTGGGTTAAAACAACCCAGCATTTTTTAGAGTAGTCAGTGTCATTGAGGGTTTTAGTTCTTTTGCTGTTGTAAGCTGTAAGAAGATTTGAAATAACAAATAAGTTGGCAAAATATGAAACTATGCTATCAAGACCTTTTCCTGAAAAAGAATTGCAAAAGAACGTTCATCAATCAATCAGAAACAGCTTTTAACAGGTCATAGCTATAAAGTGAAAGTTTGACATCGGTCAATAATTTTGCGCAATGATAATGTTTTTTTAATTTATTTTATTTTTTTACATGCTTATAGCTGAAGTATGGATTAGGCTAAATCGATCAAATCCGACTTTGAGTGCTGTTAGACATCATTTTCACATATAGGGGGCAAATTCTGAGATTATTTATTCTGATCATTTTGTTTAAACATAATGTAATAATTTTTCATAGTTTAAATGTAATTTATATCTTACAAATAAACTGAAACTGCTGATTAAACTACTCAGCTCTAATGACAGTATCTCCAACCCATGGAAAATGTGTGAATATGTTGTTCGCATTTTGTTTTAAACATAATGTAATAATTTTTCACAATTTAAATGTAATTTATATCTTACAAATAAACTGAAACTGTAGATGAAACTACTCAGCTCAAATGACAGCATCTCTAACCCATGGAAAATATGTGGATATGTTGTTCGCGTGCGCTGCTCTCTCGCGATCCCCGCCCTCCCCTCCCTGCTGCACGCGGCGCTAATTGGCGCTCTCAGCTCTAGCCAGCAGACACGAGCGCCACAGACGCGGACCCCTCAGCCAAATTCACACAGTCCAGACACACTCAGAGAACCGCTCATTGCTCTTTTTATTTGTTTTCGTTTCATGTGTCTCCCCTCAATTAAGTTGAAGAGAGTTTAGTTTGGGAAGGAAGACATTTCAAGCATGACTTTGGATAATAACTGATCTTGAAGTGTCAAACTGCGCCTCAAACTTCCAGAAAATAACGACAGACACCAGCTCTCACAGGTACCCTTTATTATTATTATTTCATTATTTTATTGCATTTCAATGCTAGATTTTGGGCAGAAAAGCACCAAACCCTAATAAAAACGCCCATAATCAGCAGTTTAGACATAATTAAGTTATGGTGCATCACCCATAGTGACAGTTTGTGTTTGTGTTATGACGGGCGATAGTCATCAACGATAATATTTCCTCATCTTAATATTATTTTTATATCAGTTATAGGCTATCAGAACATTTCTGCTCAGAATGGCTAACTTTCATGATGATAAATATTTGGAGTTATGTTCTTTGAGGTATTGATCATGCATTGCACGGCTCTCCCCTTTTCTCTTCTCCCGTTATTATGTGATAGGACAAATGCATAACTTCGGAAGATTTAAATGATAATCCCATCTGCGATTTATTTAGCATTATCTTACTGGCAACTTAAAATATTTGAGTTTAACATAGTGCACGTTATAAAAAACAAAACAAAAGCGCAAGACATCAACATTCTCGATTGCTATTGTAGGCCTAGATGCCCATTTTATTTTTTATTTGCATATATTGTTATGAATGTATTTATACATTATTTTATTTACTTATAAATATATTTAATATTTTATTTATTTATAAGTAATAATTATATATGAACTTCAGCTTGCTAAGCGCCATGTAATTTCTTTCCTGTGCCAATGAAGTTTTCTTTGCTGTGAATGATTTGCTACTACTGGTATTGCTAGTCAGTTGCAGGTGGTTTTAGAGGAATTGGACTTGTGATGTGCATAGCATTTGCATGGGCTATCATTTTAAGTTTAAGAAAATTGCGTTTTGATGCAGGCACCATGGGGCAGACCATCAGACAGTCTATTTGGCATTACGTAAACTAAGTGTGGACCTAAAGGAGGGGGGCCAAAGGCTAAGGGCAGCATTTGACACAGTGTCATTATCATTATTGACCATGTGATAAGCAGTTTTTGTTTACAACTTTTATTCACATTTAAAAAAATGTATCGCTTCAAAACATGGATTAAAAGCCTCAAAAAACCTTCCATGGGTGACTTTAAATTAAGGAAAAGATTAATAAGGTTATGAAAGCAGATAAGATTCGTTTTTAAACTGCTGGCCAGATTTGCTGGTGAGGAATGTTTAATGGGAGTAAAGTGTGTCTGTTGTGTCTGTCAAGGGAATAAAAGTTGGGAGATTCTCGGTCTGCCTCTGGTCCTTCTCACACGTCCACGCCAACAGCTGAGCTGGGTTGGGCATAAACTCTTGAGTCTGTGGTTCTTCAGAAGAGTAAAGGGGACTAAAGTAAGCCAGGACGTAGTTCTTGGGTGGGTTAGAGGGGGCTCTTTCTCTTCCAGCAGTGTTTGCCTCGTGTTAACGGGCCGGATAATACCTCTCTATGATGCACACAGACTTTATGGAAACTCTCTCTCACACACCCCACCGTTTTATGGGGTGAGACCAAGAGAAAGTCTCAGTCATAAGCCACAGATGGAGTACACACACTTTACGGATTATGTAAGTGTGTTTCTTATTAAGTATTGAATAATTAAAATAAATATTAGCAGTCAATTTATCTATATTGTAAAAATATTTTTTTCACGATAAAACATGATCGTATCTGTTTTTATTTAAATTGCACGCACAAGCATATGCTGTACAGCACAGTTGTACCTGTGTTCTCGATATAATGTTTAGCTTTTGTTAGTTTAGCAAGCTGGACTTCTGACATATATTTGGAGAGGAAAGCATGATACCAGAGAGGGTGGGGGAGCTGGATTTCCTCTGTGTATGCTGAAGAGTCAAAGTAGGGCAGTAAGTGGCAGAGTGATGGATTCTAGTTGCTGTGTGTGTGAGAGTGTATGTGTGTGTACTTGTTTATATTACATTGATAGGACCAAATATCCCCACAATTTAATATAAACCTGAGATCACCTACATTGTGGGGTGCAGCCACCGGTGATGTTTTTTTGAAAATTTAAAAATGCAGAATGTTTCCTGTGATGGGTAGGTATACAGGAAAGGACAGTTCACAAAAACACAACTGTGTGTGTGTGTGTTTGTGTGTGTGTGTGTGTGTGTGTGTGTGTGTGTGTGTGTGTGTGTGTGTGTGTGTGTGTGTGTGTGTGTGTGTGTGTGTGTGTGTGTGTGTGTGTGTGTGTGTGTGTCTAAGTGTGTTTATTGTACGCCCGTGGAGCATAGTGCCACCTGGGTGTTAAAAGGTTCTTGCACAGAAGTGTTCTTTCTCGTACATTTTCTCTCTGACTGTCTCGCCTCACTGTCTCTCCTCACTACATCAGCTGTATATGAGGCAGTAAGACAAAAAAAACCTTTGATTCGTTTAAAATTCCCAAGTTTCTTGACTCATTTAGAAAGCAACAGACTGTGCCCTATGCAACTTCTGTGTAAACCTCTTTGCAGTCAAAGATCGCCATTGGCTCCAGATTACTGTTGTCAACATTCAAAGCACATTAAAAACATCACACTCTAACTTTATCTGGGAAAAACCTTGGTATAAAGATAAAAGCCTACATGTTTCGTTATTTGACCACTGTTTATGATAAAATGATGTTGCAGTGACAATACTTTTTGTCAGGCATGTAAAATAATTGATCTATAATACAATATTTTGAATGGAATATCAACAAGAATCAAAAGCCAGTTACATCTTCTTCATTTTATTTGTGGTCACATACATACACTTAACCACATGTGCTCTTAGTCAAAATGTGCGCATATTTGGACTAACATAGATTTTTTATCACATGTTTCCAAACATTTTGTCATCCAGAATTAGATTTGTATTGATTTATCTCTGAATTATGCTGATCTGAAGGGCTGAATGACATTCAGAGCGATTTCTGCGTCTGCTACTTCCTCCTGCATGTCACTTATGCTCTCAGAGCTCTCTCATTCGCTGTACAGCTGTCAATCATCTTACGTGACTCAACCTGACAACAATCTTGCCCCATCTGGTCATGCTGTTCAGTACACTTCCTCATTCTCATCTCTCTTTTGTAAACATTACCAACTCGTGAAAACGAAGCGAATTAATGCATGATTACGATGGCATATGGTTTGTGTGTTTTGCATGCGATTTGGTGTATTTTCATATGAATAAAAAATGTGTTTAGTAACATGCTAAGCAGGTGTAGCGATTAGCTTTATATAAAATGCTAAATATAACATTTTAACATCATTAAACATCACTGAAACCCACAGTATGTCGCGATGATCGGAAATAAATATAAACGCTCACTGGCTGTTTATAGGGAGTTTGGAGTTAAAGTGTAATATTAATAGGGTTGTCCCCGACTAAGGATTTACACATTCGAATCAGAATTTTCGAATCTCTCTATGGTCGACCGATAGTCGAATCATCTATGTATGTGTAAACCATAGACCGTAAAAAAATAAACGGTATAAACGGGTTGGGGAGGGAGGCTAAGACTAACCCTAACCCTAACCCTAACTATTAAGCAGGAGGCTAAGACTATTTTTATTTTACTTTACACATGGCACACAGCCACCACTTTTAATAAAGTGATCAAAACTAGGCAAAACTACACATTCGTAAATTAACCGTTCTCTCATAACATTTAAAAGCCACGATCGAAACACAGAACATCACAAATATATAAGAACATTTTGACAAATAAACCTAAAAAAATACCTACCTAGAGAGGAAAAGAACACTTTGAGTGTGTTTATATGCACGTTCATAAGCTGATTGTGCCTAAAGGGGGTCGCACACCGGACTGAAGCTCAGCGCCGTGTCTCAGGTATCTCACACCAGGCAGACGTGGACATTATACGCGCAAGCTCAATTTTGAATCGACTTCTGAGAGAAGAGCTGCATGATGAGTGTATCTTGTAGCACCGGGTGAAATCAGTATGTACATTCATACTGTAGATTTGAGGGAAATATACATTTAATCGCCGCGGACAGGTGTCGAATGCCGCCGTCGGTGTATGTGTTCGAGTTTTAAAGCCGCGGCGTGTCCGGTGCGAAGCTCAGTGCCCTTATTAAAGGGGCGATCGCTCAGCGCCGCGGCACATCTTTATAACACTAATATTGAGCACCCCCATATTGCCAAAATGGTATGATCCTTGTTTCATAACACCGTCGAAGATTCGACCATGAGATCAGTGGTCGAATCCGGTCCTGCATATCGATGCATCGAATCTTCGACTATTAGGGGTCACCCCTAAATATTAATAATTTATATTGTGTTAATGTAGCTTGATACTAACTGTAGCTCTAATACATCTGTTATGTCTGTATTTTATTTCACATAAGGTACCACAAGCATGCTTTTTTTGGTTGTCTGTTTGCTAATAAGACTTCAGATAGTAGGTTTTAATGTAAATTGGAATGAATGTGGGATTGGTGGCCAATCCAGAATGCCTGAATAGGTTATAATGCTTGAATAGAAACAAAAGAATTACTATAAAAGAATAATGAGGATTAAGTCATTCATGACAGACGTGTGAAAAGTTCATTGAGTGAAAACAATAGACTGTGATTTGAGCATTTGAAAGACTAGTTAGTAGACTGCAAGTATGTGTTTTACAGGCCAATAACATAAGGAGAGCAGCTTATTTTAGCATTCTTTGAAAATTCACATGACATACAATATGCTTCATAAAATGGATATTTTTGGAGATTTAATCCTCAGATTTGAAATGAAGCATGGCCACACTTGTGGCTTCACATTAGTTGTGGTTATAAGTTGTTATACTACATTCACATAATATTTTTATACATTTAACAATATATTTTAATATTTTGAAATATTAAGAATAATATGATGTTAAAAAATAATAAGGGGTTCAAAGAAAAGAAAATATAAATTATTTTTCTTTTTGAAGAAAAAGGGGTGCTCACCATGTATAACCCCTCTGGTCCTAGTCTGATTGGGACTCGAATCGCCGTCTCCAGCATGGGATGTGGGGTGCTAACAAGGACTCTAAAGACAGCAGTGTCTAGTGTCAGTTTCTAATGTGCTTTTTGAGATCAGGGAGTGAGGTTTACTCCCATAACTCTTACTGGCCAACGTCCGTCACACTTACCCTCTTAAACCGCACTCTCATCTGGGCCACGGCACCATTGTAATCCCTCCGGTCCTACTTGGCCCACTCTAATCGGGACTCAAACTGGCATCTCCGGCAAGGGAGTTAGGCATGACAACAAGGATGCTAAAGAACGCAGTCTCTAGCAACAGTTACTAATGTGCCTTTTGATGTTATGAAAGTGAGGATTACTCGCACAGCTCTTACTGGCCTCTATCCATTACACTCACCCCCCTAAACCTCACTTCGCACCAGCGTCTCCGGCATGGGAGGCAGGTGTGCTAACAAGAACGCTAAAGACCGCAGTGTCCAGCATTTGTTTTAATGTGCCTCCTGAGATTAAGGGAGTTAAGATTACTCACACAGCGATTACTAGCAAACATCCGTTACACTCACCCCCTTAAACCTCACTCTCATCCGGGTCACTGCGCCATTTTAACCATTTTAACCTCTCTGGTCCTGCAAATGCAAAAGTTCCATCATAATGATATACAGGGTGATTGCCACATGTTTGTTACAATGATTGCCAGGGTTTCCAGGTCTGCACAACAAAAATTGCCCAATGGCCAATAATAAAAAGGCCAAAATAGCCAATTAGGTTGGAGTGCTTTTTTTTTTTTTTTATCCGCGGGTGTCTAGGGGTCTGTGTTGGAGCACCGGAATTGTATTTTCCCATACAAATAAATCATTTGCATCAAAAGCAAGGCAATTTCTTTCATTTGGATCAAGAGATACAGGGCAGTGGCTTTATCCCATTAAGTACATGTCATATTTCTCACAACTGATTGGTCCAGTTTTGTTTAGCGATCTCTTGCCTGGAATAAAACCTCCTCTTAGTACCAACAAAAACAGATTTTGCTGAAAGTAAACTCGAACTAGAGTAGAGCCACTATAACTGGCTTCATAAAATAGGCCATAGGTTTTGGAGCAGATCTATTATGCTTTGGACACAACCATTCTGTTCTTCCTAATATAACCTGTGTTACCTGAGTCTGTCTGTGTGTTTTTTTTTTCTATTTTAAGTGTGTGAATGTTTGTATCTTAAAATGACTGACTGACATGTTGTGTTCAGCTTTGTCTCCCTCAAAGGGCTCCTGTCAACGGCCTTACACACCTGAACACCCTTGATAAAAACAGAACTATGTCAAACCCCTCATCTTTTATTCATCCTTCACACGACCTAAACCTTACACCCTCTTCACCTGTGTGCGTGTAACAGTACAGTTTTTAATCCGCTCACTCCAAACACAGCTAATCGACAGGAGGCATTATCCGAGCACTTTGTCTGCTCTCAATTACGGCTATGGAGGTTCCAGGATGTATTGAATTACCCATAATTCTCTAAACCTGTCACTCACAGAAAGACAGACAGACAGACAGAGTGTCAGGTATTCCAAACTCCTAATGAGGTTTTGGAATGTTGGCAGGGTGGAATTTCTTCGCTCTCTTTCTGCTCTCCGATATGCACCTGGCTCTCCTTGAGCTAAGTGCAGGTATGAGAGCTAAAACATTGTCTTCCTTTAAAGATGAGAAGGGGGATTAAAAACATATCATTAAACATGGACTTGGCTCAAACAAACAGGTCTAAAGAGAGAGCTTCGCCCTTTTTAATGTTTGCAGAACACAATTGAAAGCCTTTTTTTTTTTACTCTTTCCTCTCTCGAACTTTGTGGGGATACTTGATATCTTTTTCATTTGCCTTTACCATAACATCCAGATTGCAGTGATCCACTGATGATGATGATTACATTCATGGATGGCTGTATACATATAAAAAAAAGTCAAATTTACAGACTGTAGGAAACAGTTGTTGAGGATTAGAAATGAAATTTGAGATTAAATAGTTATGACATCGTCTTTGTCTGCTTTCATGCCGTGTGATATGACATTTAAGTTGAGGCCAAAGGACTGCCCAAAGTGTCATGCAAATACTATTTAGCGAGTTGACCTAAAGGTCTGCTTTTACTTTTGCTCCATATGTAACCTGTCAGTTCAATTCAGTTATGTCCTGAGGCAGTTACAATGTATTCACAACAAATAAAAGGAAATACGATTTTACAAATGTTTTCATTATAGGTATTAAGTTGAGGTGTATACACATTCCGGGTCATAGAATCATGTATACACAGATTTAAGACATACAAGTAGAGTTATGACTGGAATAAATGGTGTTTTTTATGTCAGTCTGTGTGGGTAAATGCATTAAGTAGAATACACAGCACCTACTAGTGGGTGGGATATATTAGTCAGAAAGTCAACATTTCGTCCTCAAAGTTGATGTGTTAGAAGCAGGGAAAATTGGCAAGCGTAAGAATTTGAGTGAGCCTGACAAGGGCCAAATTGTGATGGCTAGATGACTGGGTCAGAGCATTGCCAAAACTGCAGCTCTTTTGGGGAGTTCCTGGTCTGCATTGGTCAGTATCTATCAAAAGTGGTACAAGGAAGGAACAGTGGTGAACCGGCAAACGGGTCACGGCCAGTATCTATCAAAAGATACTGACCTGACAATACCAAGGCTAATTGATGCACGTAGGGAGCGAAGGCTGGCCCGTGTGTCCTATAAAACAGACGAGCTACTGTAGCTCAAATTGCTCAAGTTCATGCTGGTTCTGATAGAAAGGTGTCAGAATATACAATGCGTTGCAGTTTGTTGTGTATGGGGCTGCATAGCCACAGACCAGTCAGGGTTGCCATGCTGACCCATGTCCATTACCGAAAGCACCAACAGTGGGCACATGAGTATCAGAACTGGACCACAGAGCAATAAAATACCATAATGTTATGCCTAATTGTTGTGTATGTCATTACATGTATGCCTGTCCTGAAAATATTTAACTAAAAGAAGATAGTAGTAACAGCTGATCATGTGATCTCAACATAGCAAAATGTCCTTTAAAATTTTTAATATTTATGAAAATGTCTTCATATGTAAAACTTTTCTTAGTAGAAAATCTAAAATCACCTTTAAGTTTACATAGTGAAAATATGCTCTATGGTCTGCACTTAAAACATTAAATTTGCTTTTAATATTTCTATGAATAAGAGTAATTGATGCTTTGGAAACCACATTAACATAGTGTATCTAGTACAGTACAGTAGTAACATATAGTGCATCTAGTACAATATACTGTACAGTATCTATTATAGTTTTACTGTATCTAGTACAGTATAACTATAATGTGTGTGTGTGTATATATATATATATATATATATATATATATATATATATATATATATATATATATATATATATATATATATATATATAGTAAAACTAATAATAGAGTATTGAAAACTTTCACTTTACATTTACACCTGTAGGTGTCAGTATAAAGTCCAAGACCTAGATAAAATCCAGCAAACACGAAAACAAAAAAAGCTTTCGAAGTAGATCATAGAGCTTACATTCATGTAGCTATAGATTAAAACCTTGATAGGAAAAATATTTACATATAAATATTTAAATTTGGAAAACTTGTTGGGAAAGGATAGTTTCACTAACTTCTTTTACTGACCACCCTTGCTTAGATATGTTACTTACTTACATTTTGTGTGAAAAGCATATTTACACTTCAACATTTCTTATAGTACACAAGTGCATAGTGTAATTTTTACACTATGCTTATAGTGCATAGTGTAAAATGCAGTTGCTATTTTATACTCAAGCAAACAGTATCCACTGTACCAGTTACACTCAGAATAAATAGCCGTAGCTCTATTTTAAGTGATTCAAATTCAGTTATTTAAGTATAATTAGTCATGTGGAATAATAAATAAATGCTGCCAAACTAACTTAGCTCAATTTCAGTTCAGTCAAACCAATTTCTTTTTTTTTGCTGGCATCTCTGGCAACAACAAAATCATATTTCTGTTTGTCATAATTATATTTTTTAGCCTTCAAATTTATCCTCTTTAATGAGCAAAATAGTAGCTGTACAGATAACGATCATGTGAGCTATAGTAATATAACTAGTAATATAACTAGGCTTAGGTTATATAAAATATTGAAACCAGAAAATAGAGCCATATATCCGCAGAGCAATGATGGTAATTCTGAGGGGGCAAATTGTGTTGGTCTTAGAGAGTCCAACCACCACCTTGAACCTGATATGAATTTCTTGTGACGTAACGAAGACAAATTTTATTCGTATGTTGTGATTAGTATTATGAAAACATAACATGGCCTCAGTGTCTGTGTGTGCTTGTTGATATGAATATTATTTACACAGAGCAAGGGGTAATGCTTACATCAACTATGACCACAGTGAAAAAATTGACCTCTGCCAAGAATAACACAAATACGTAACCCAAGCTCATAATAATGTCCTTGCCCTGACCTTTTGTGAAGCTAAACGGTAAAATAATGTAGTGGACTATGTCTGTGGTAGGTGTAAGGTGTCCAGGGGATGCTTGCTATAGCACATAATAGCTGTGATGTCAAATCAGAGGAAAAATTTGTCTTTCTGTAGGAGAAAGAAATCATAAAAAACACGGGTAAGACTTTCTATTGTTTGATATATGAACTTCCAAGACTCAGGCATTACCCAAGAGCCCCTGTGCAGATACAGTCATGACACTTGCTCTCTGAGATGGCTCCCTCAGCCCCTTTAAATCTGCTCTATATGTCACGAATGCAAATCAATCATCATCAAAGCTGTGATGCCGCCTTGTTCTTTTAAATAAACAGACAAATCTGACTTATCTTTATGTAAGAGTTAGAGATATATTTAAGGGTGCAAATGGCAGCAATAGAGTAAGTGTGCATTCCTTAGTGACAATATATGTCTTTGTCAAACAAATTTAATTGTCAAAAAAAAAAAAAAAAACACAACAAAGATTAACCGTGTTTCTGTTCTGTTTAACAATTCAGTTCAATTCACATTTATTTGTATAGTGCTTTTCACAATACATATCGTTCCAAGGTATGTATTTCAGAAATGTACATACAAAGCATACAGTTAGATAACAGTGTATTATTAATCAATTTAAAAATAAATTACAACAATGCAGTGGATGTGTTTAAATGGACCCTATTTGCATGAAATATAGTATGGTATTCAACAAATAAAAGGTCTAAAATCAACCTGGTCTCCGTGGTAGTTTCACGGAATCACAGAAAATTCTGTGATGGGTCCACGGAAGTGATGTCTATGAATGTCAATGACAGGCAGCATCCGTGATCCACACACAGATTCCCAGTTCCAACACCTTATATTCATCAGTTGGATTCAGTCAGCATAATTTTATTTAAAAAAAAATTTTTTTTATTCAGACACGTTTTGAACACGTAAATCAATCCCTTTCCTAAACCTACCCATTTGTGTATTATAAAAAAAACAGGATAACAGATACATAGATACAGATACACAGATACTGCAGGCACAATTTATTCAGAAACTACAAATATTCTAAGTGTTCCGAGGCCAAACGATTGATTTCTGTGAAGAAAATCCCCAAAAGCGATCAGTAACGTTGAGTCCATCCGCCGAATATTAATACATTTCAAATATTGCTGCCGGAAGAAACGTCAGGTCAGGTTTAACAGCATTGGCTGTTGTATGTCGCGTGACCAATTGCGTCATTACAACAGCTTTGATTGTAAAATGCCATTAGGTCTCGTGTGTCATTTGAATGAGAAATATGAATGAGTGCGTGTGTGGAGCGCGATCATCATTTCAACGATTAAAACATTAAGATCAATTCTGTTCTTCACATGAAGACATCGTATGACTTTAGAAGACTTAGAATGCAACATGAGTTAATCCTTCTATACTGTTTTTTGTCAGTTTTTGCAATAAATAACTGACTGTACATTTATTTGCCTGTTATGTGTTTTAGATTGTTGAGTGGGTAGGTTTAGGGTAGGAGTGGAGCTAGTTGCTCCGACATATAAAAAGTAGGCTATAAATATTCATAAAATCATGTCTATTTTTACAAATGCAAATAATTAAATGTGTGTTGGGAATCCGTGTGTGGATCACGGATGCTGCCTGTCATTGACATACATAGACATCACTTCCGTGGACCCATCACGGAATTTTCAGCGATTCCGTGAAACTACCACGGATTTTTGAGTTAAGTGTCCGTGTTCATTTCATGGAATTCTGTGCGATCAGTTTGTCTAAAATAGGTAGCATAATATTGGATTTGCAATATGTTGTTCCCTTCTCAGGGAACCAAGGTTACAGTCGTAACCTGAGACGTTTTTCGGCTATGTTGTAATATAAAAAAAAATAGAAAATCACCAGATGAATTTATTAGCTCAATTTCAATATTCTAAAACGATTGTGCTTTTGTAGAGGAAGAAACCTGCATAGAAAATAATAAACAAATTACAGACATGGGTAAATACAATATAACAAATATACAAAAAACAAACAAACAAACAAACAAAAACAGTGCTTTATTAATACAATAACACTGGATGGACTTCACTGTAATCATTGAATATAATCTTTGTTAAAGCTACAAAAGTGATTTTCATGGATCCAAAATAATGATCCGCATCCGTTTTCTTTCTTAATCATTTACATCCACTTAAGACAAATGCGACTGTAATTACAAGGATACTTGGCGAAATGGCATTTTGACAATTTTGCATGAATGTTTTTTTTTTAAGCACTAAAAAGATGAGAACGAAAACTGAAATCGCTGGTTGTGTGCTGTGCTTTCTGTGTGCATGCATGGAAAACACCGCACAAGTTCTGAGTTGACTTTACGTCTTCTCACGCTTGAATGCTTTAAACTAACTTAAACCTACAGAGTTGTCATAGTTATCACATAATAATAAAAACATTGCTTGGTAGGTGATTTGATGTCTGACAGTATGTATGTCTTAAAATGTATTGAAGGTGATACGATTCTTCCAGAATTTGGAATTTTAGCTTTGCCATTTAGAAAAAAGGGTGCTTTGAAAGATGAGTTTAGAGACAAAACTTTTCGCGAGGATTTTACTCAACATGCCAAAGCGCAGCGTGCTGTAAGCATGCTCAAGCACTCACTGATAAGTCATTTAATTAATTTTCTTTAAAGCATCCCTGATAAAAAAAATCTACATAAACCCACTAGTTGGTTGTTGGACAACAAGGTTGAAGTCTCTCTATCCCCTCTTTCATTCATCCATTCATTGAGAGCCCCTGCTCTGGAGTGTGTGAATCCTTGTTCTCAATGATTCCCTGCTGAAGGAAATCTCCTAATGAAGATGGACTACAACAGTCTTTTCGCTCTGTCCCACAATTTCATGGCACTCTGTTGACTAATGAAGCAGAGATTTAGACATGATCGTCACCCCAGCCGTTCAGCTTTTACAATACTGTTTGTTGTAGAAGCAAGAAAGGGAGACGGGGACAGAGCAGATGAGAGATGATGTGAGAAAATAAAAGGAAGGCATCTGAAAGAAGGCTGAAAGTGGCTGCTCTCATCAAGCTGACCTTTTGTTTAGAGACAAACAGATTTAGAAAGGGAGAGAAAGTATGTGTGTTGGTGGACAAAAGAAAGGACTTGAATAGAGCAGCAGCTGATGCAGAGCTGCTAAAATGCATAGACATGCCTGAAAGAGACCACAGTAAAGCAGCTGAACATTTGTTTGGGATTTAACAAGACCTCAAACACCACACACACACACACACACACACACACACACACACACACACACACACACACACACACACACACACACACACACACACACACACACACACACACACACACACACACACACACACACACACACACACACACACCTCCCACGGAGATGCCCAGCCACTCCCTTATGACTCCATCTAACTGTCCACTCCATCACAGGTCCGCAGCAGCAGAACTGCACTCTATCCATCATGAAATCTGCTGGGGGGAAAAACAAAAAGCAGCGGAGGAGCAGACATCAGCATCACCACCAGATCGGGATGGGCCGGTTCTCCAGTGTCTGGTGGTCTACCTTGATGATGCTCTTCTTCTCTCTACCCAAGGTGGACTGCATGAAGGAGAGTGTGCCAAGAGTTAAACTTGGCTACAAAGGTAAAACGTGTCCTTATGTGACTTTCCAACTTTATTCAACATTCTATTTATTACTAAAGCTTTTAATTTTCTCTATGTCTGCAATTTATTTTTAGAATTATCTATTAAATCTTTTGTGTTTTGCTAAATCTCCATGTTTATTTTTAAACATCTGCTGGAACGTTAGTCATTTTTAAAGGATACATTTTGAAGTACTTTTTGGAGTGTGATGAGAGGTTTACAACTCACTTGTATGAGGTCAATATTTAGACTGCCCATGTAACTGATTGAGTGTACATAAGGGATGTGCTGCATATCACAGTAGCAGTATGCAAGTTTTGTATATTGTATATACTGGGAACAGACACACACACACACTTCACTATCTAAACGATGATATACCATAGAGGTCTATTGGTTTTATATAAAGCTAATTTTAATGGCTATCCTTCAAATAATTCCTCAAATAAAATGTTGCATCTTCAGAATATAAAAACTTTTTCTTTTAATTTTATGATTTTGTTTTATGTCCCCAATTGTTCACAACGATTTGGCTTACTTCTAGAGATTTTTTTTTACTTAAAGGGGTGTTGAATTGAGAAATCAACTTTCCCTTGAGCTTTTGATATATCAAATGTCATGGTAATATAAGATTATCCTGTAATCACTGTCTCTCAAGCAGTAGCATAGTTTTTGACTAGTATTCAATTACTAATGCCCTAGTGGCCACCAAGAACACCATAGCAAATAGATTGTAATGCTTTGGCAACAACCGGGATGCTACAGTCTGCGAGACCTAATGAATGAGATTAAATGAACATATATGTATTAAGTATTTTAGTCATTTTCTCTGTTATTTTTATTGACCATCATTGCACTATGTAATTCACACATTTATGCCAAAATTCTAAATTAATATTCAAAGCAGTCGCGCTATTTTAAAACTTCTCTTACAAAAATTAACCATGGTTTTACTACAAATAAAAAAACAACAACATGGTTGTAGTTAAACCATAGTAACCGCTTATCAAACATGGTTTTGCTAACCACAGTTTAACCATGGTATTTGGCGTAAAACTAATACAAATGATAATTTTTTTTTCGCGAAAAAACATGGTAACATCGTAAGGGTGTTTATCAGTCAGATTCATTCAACAATGTCAATTCAAGTATGAAATATGATCAGTAAAAGAAAAACACTGTTAATGAGAAGATGAGCACTGGACTGTGGAGGGTTAGTTGGGAAATTAATGTATTTCTTATTCAGAATGCAAATTTGGAAGGGAAATATATTTAACATTTCAGCAAGTTGAACATATGAGATGTAAACATCCTCAGTTCCGAAATGCACAGGCCTACTATGGACGTATTCCCGTATATTATTTTAGGAAAAGAACCTCCATCCCACCGTATTAGTCTCACCCATGCTTTCCTCAATTATTTTTATGTTGGGAAATCATGCGGTAAGAGTGTTGTTTTTTTTAAATTAGAGCAGCTATTTACACTGCAGTAATACCAGCGACAGGATTCAGCCACTAGTTCAGACTGCATTGCAATGTACCGAGAGTAGTGATACACTTACCTAATAGCCTATTTGTTCTTAGAGATTATGGTTTTTTTATTGCACTTAAAAGGTCAAATAAGCACAAATATTTGGTCAAATGATCATCTTGGCAAGTATTCACGTAAAAACAGTAGGTTTGCATGTAATAGGTCTTAAAATTACGAGTTGATTGTGTGTAATTAGTTTCTTTGTTTTTTTATTATTATTTACTTGTACTGTTACTATTTCAGTAAGTTTGAGAGCTTGTTTACTTGTGTTAAGCCGGGTGCACACTGTGCGATTTACATGGGCGTAGATTACGCGGGGGACGTGTCCCCCTCACTTTTAATAAAATGTATTTTCGTCCCCCGCACTTTTACTGGGTCTCACCGATCCTAGTCGACCCGCTCCAAGCGGGATTCGGACCTGCGCGAGTTTGGGCAAGTTAACAGGGACGCTAAAAAACAGCTTTAGGTCACGGGCAAATGTATTTACATAGAAACCAAAGTGAATACATCAAGATTTAAATTCAGAGACAAAAAAATTATCTATGCAGGACCTGTAATTTTATTCGAATCTAAATATGAGGAGGGCGCGCTCTCACAGAAAGTCCAAAAGCGGATTCGTAGAGGTAATACCTCTGGAGCTGTAGCTGAGCTGAAGGAAAACAATCGTTATGAGTGATGAAACGTGACGACGACAATCAGACGATTGCGACAATATATGCTTTATGTGTGTTTTTCAAGTCATCTCAATGTAGTCTATTTATTGACAATAAAGTAGGCTATATGAATAATGCAGCTTTTAATGTTTAGTATCTTCTGCTCACCAAGGCTGCATTTATGTAATCAAAAATAGTTAAAACAGTACTATTTTGAAATATTATTACAAATTAAAACAGCTTTTTTTCTATGTGAATATATATAGTAATTTATTCCTGTGATCAAAGCTGAATTTATAATCATTACTCCAGTCTTCAGTGTCACAAGATCCTTCACTAATCGTTATAACCAAGATATAATAATCAAGATATAATCAAGATATAAGATATAAAAAATAATTTTATAATCAAGAAACATTTATAATTATTATCTGTGTTGAAAACAGTTGTGCTGCTTAAAAATGTTGTGGAAACCACGATAGCCTACATGTTATTTTTCAGGATTCTTTAATGAATAGAAAGTTCAATGGACAGCATTTATTTGCATTTATTAAATACATTATCTTTTTTAATATTAAAAATATCACTTGTGATCAATTTAATGCATGCCTGATCAATAAAAGTATTAATTTCTCTCTTTTTTAATTTTACCACAAATGTTTAGATGGTTTCCACAAAAATTAAGCAGCACCTTGAGCAGCAAAACTGATACTAATCCTAAATGTGTGTTGATAATCAGATCCTCATCTTAGAATGATTAGTGAAGGATCATGTGACACTGAAGACTGGAGTAATGACGATAAATTCAGCTTTGATCACAGGAATAAATGACACTTTACTATATCTTCACATGGAGAACAGCATGGTTTACATCAGAATATATCTATATTTTTTTACATTGCATAAAATCTATGGAATATTAATGCACAATTGTTTGTAGTATATAAACCAATCATAAAATTGGCATAAAAAATAGGAGAATAATATTATAGATATTAATTAGTGGTTATTGTTCAGCAGTGTATTTGATATCTTGCCCAATTAAAAGCAAGAGATGTGATAAATTATATTGGTCCAAAAAAAAAAGGGGGGGGGGGGGGGGGATAATTACGACATTTCTGTCCCCCTCACTTCTAAAAAGATGGCTACGCCCCTGGCGATTTATAATAGTCCTTTACGATTGTTCCTTGTCAGACTGTGCAAAATATGATCTCTGCTGTAAGCCATGGCACACTGTACGATCTTAGTTGTCATTAATGTCAGACTGTATGATAGTCAAGGACACGAGCAAGAAAATTTAACTCATTCGGTGACGGTGAGGTGCATTACATGCGGGATTGAAATGGTGGGTGCAAAGAAATTTCTAGTTCTCATTTTGGTCATAGTTCGTTTTGAAAAAACCAAGATATTTGACTGTCGTCGTAGGAGAAGATCTGCAGGATCGTGCGGCAAATCTTCTGACACTGCCAGAATTTCATCTAAGGTAAAATTTGATTGCAGCGGTCATTAATCGGCTGCTGGTGAACATGTCAAACTAACGATCATAGACTTCGGATTTCAGCCTAGAATCAGATAAATCTTTTAGGATTTGCAAAATTTGTCTCAGATGGCCAAATCATGGCCAAAATCTTACACTGTGCACCTATCTTTAGCTAGGTTAGTATTAGTTTCTGCAGCAATATCGAAATTGGTCTCACATGGTCACTTTATATCAACCTTATTTCAAGCCAAAATAACTATATTATGATATTGTTATCTTGAAATAAAATGTCTCATATTGTGATTATGGTCATAACAGCCACCTCTTGCTACGCCAGAAGTTCTAGGACAAAAGTTTTTTTTTTCATAATGAGAGTGCATAAGGCCATGACTACACTGGTCTGGGATTTTACCCAGTACCTCACTGTAACTGGCTGCATCTCTCGTGTTATTTGCTAACTACTGTTGCATGCTGTGAGCGCTCTCTCCCTCTACCTGTGGTTGTGTTTGATCACTCGACTGCAGCTGCGGCTTCAAAGGTTTGATAAGTCAATAAGGCGTTAACGCTCTGATCTCAACAGTGATCCCACGAGCACAGCACATTTGAGCTTATCGCTGGACTTACACTGACAACACGTAGCAGTGCTACACGCTCAAACACACACATATTTAAGCTGTGTGTATAATTTGTGGGAGTGAAGTGCAAGATAAACCTACAATGCTATAAAGTCAGTGAGGCGTAAAAGAAACATTTGTTAAAAGTAGCCTGTCCATACTCATTTAAGTGCACTGACACATAGATTGTTAAAAGTCATGCATACTTTGTCCACGGTTGTAGAAGCATGATATATCTGCACTGAGCTTTACAACATCAGTAGCACCACTGATTAGATAGCATGTTGTTTCAGAATGTATTTTAGATAGTGCTGACAATTGATAAAGTGTCCCAGACATCAATGTTCTTTCTAACCAACAAGAAGCGATAAAGGCCTTTTCTCTATTTCTCACTTTCTGCATTCGATCCCTGCCTCAATTTGTCAAGTTAACTGAATACAGCGTTTGTTTTATGCCACTGAGAAAAATAAAATGTATTGCTCTCTAAAACTGACCCACAGCATGCCAGAACTACTGAAACAGACCCTCATCCACATCAGGAAACTCATGCTAATAAAAATATGAATGACTGTGGTGAGCCCTCTGTTTATTTTTAGTTTCTTTAGCATAAAAATCCTTCATGCTGTGCGTCAGTTTGCCATATTTTAGTTGATGTTCTGAAGAGAATGTAATGTGAATGAGTGGAAAGAACAGACAGCTGCCTGGCTTATGCTAGAAATTATGCTTTGTGCATTGTCCGACCTCTGAAAAAAATTTCTTGACATTTCTACAATGAAATTCTGTACAGTATGTTGATTTTATGACCAATTTTGGGATACTTTTATGCTTTGATATGAAATTAATAATAATAATTAATGTATTATAATGTTGTATATACATACCAGTGATGGAAACGCGAGTCTTGGACTTGGACTCGAGTCGCACCTAAGTCGTAAAAAATAACTTCCAATTGGACTTGGACTTAAAAACAGAGTTGTGAAAAATTATTATATTGTAAATAATATACGTTTATTATATTGCTTTATCACAAACGTCATGGGAATATTGTTTGCTGTAACACTTATTTATACACTGGTTTTGTTACAGCCAACACTCACCAGGAGACTAAATTACCCATGACTGCTTGAGGACTACAACAACAAACTACGGCAACTCAAATAGCTCAAAATAAAAAATGTTGTCATGATGGCAACATTTCAACCCTACATTCCAAATGGTATAATGTTATATAGTTTAAAAAGTAATCTTTTTTTTATTGTGAATAATTGTTTTATGAATGAGTTAAGTAATACGTTGTGTGCTTTATTGGACATTTTTTGAAGCAGAAAATTTATAATTACAAGTAATTTACAACTAGTTGAAATAATAACTTTTTACAACTTTTGCATTTAGTTGAAATAATTATTGCTAAAAATGGAACACAGACTTGAGACTTGGCTTGGATTTAAACCGCGAAGACTTGAGACTTGACTTGGACTTGGCCTTTAGGAACATGTCTGATACATATATTTTAACGTCATTCACTACCCTGCTCCTCATTATTTTTTTAAAGTTAGACATCAACCTTCTTAGTATTCCTCAATCAATCCATTTTAAACAATATAACAAGAAAAAAAAAAAAAAGAATTATAATTGAATGCCTGTTTTTTCACTAGTTTTTTGTCAAAATTGTATAGGGTCGCTAACGACCCAAGGTGTGTAGGATTGTATCTATATTTTTTTTGCACAATGATAAATTAATCTGTAATGACGAAATAGGGCGCAATTCACCTTTATGTCTGATACGCAATGATGAAGTGACGTTTCACTCAGTTATCTCTGTCAGAAAACGAAACAATAATAATTATAATCTGCAAAACTTGAAATGGCTTAGTGATTTACAGCAGAGAGCAAGTACTAAACACAATCAAATTTTAGTGTCACATGTCTCTTGATGATGGATGTGCTCAAGAAGCTGCTAGTGATCAAAATATTTATTTTGAAGACGTTGAAAAAGAGTTTGGAGAATATGCTCAAGATCGCGAATATGAGGCAGATGCTGAATATACTGGTAAACGAACTCTGACGAGGACAGATGATGATGGTATTAAACATCTGCTCAAACTGAATCCTTCCAAGCTCCAAAAGGTAACGAAATAGGTTTTATTTTATTCTTCTGTAAATGTTACTCTAAAATCAGGAGTTTTATATATAATCACGACAGGTAGAGGTCTATCCATGTTAAATATAGATCCGGGTCGCTAACGACCCGAATATGTAAGAATGTTTGGCGAAACAGTCATGCATTTAAGGGTTAAAGTGCAAATAACTAAACATTTCACACTGCAATTCCCCAGTGGAAATGGTAACTTAAGTCTTGGTATCTTTTCTGAAAACAAATCTTAATATTGTACACAATATCAATCTTGTTTTTAGTTAGGTTATTTATATTAAGATATTTTACTGGAAACAAAACAAAAATACAGATTAAAAAGTCATCAGTCTTGTATGAGCTTGGCTTTAAAAGATTATCTTATCCTTTTAGTACAGTGAACAGGTCAGTTTGATCTTAAAACTTGCTGTTTCGCTCCATGTTTGGTCCTGTTGGAGAGGATGCAGAAGTACAGTCTTTCACAATTCCTCATCTGTGCAGATGCTCTCATAAAAGCATTGGCACCTTTTCTGTATTAGTGCACTCCTTTAAAACAGAGTGTGTCATTATCCAGAAGTATGCAGGACTGCGTGCACACCTCAAGGCTGGCCGACAGTAGATTCTTCTTGTTTTTCTCTGAAAGGAAGGTTAAAGGAGAACATCTGATCTGCATTAGATACATCTCATAATGTTCTCTGGAGTCAACTAAACAATATCCTTTCTGTCATTAACATCACTCCCAGATGACAATGTCCAGTGAAACTCATCAAAATATTATCTTCAGGTTGTGTAAATATTTCTATTAAAGACAGATTCCCTCGGCAGGGGGGTCTTGAGTGTGGGTTATTGATTGTTTTATGAGTGCTATATTTTCTTGTGTTTGACATAAAGTGATAGTATAGACATGCATGAACGTGAAGCTGTGCAAACACAAAGCCTAGTTTTGCAATAGGAAAACAGCAATTTAAGGGCTCGCAGTATAGTATACAATGAATTTATAACTGTGGCTCCCAGTTGGCTGAGGCTCTCTAAACAGATGTAAAACAAGCAGGTCATAAATATAGTCATGCGTCTTCCTAATGTACTGTACACAGAGTTAAACTAGTTTCCACTAGTTTGGCTCTCTTCCCAAACCACAGCCAGAATATTGATTACACCTAAGAGTGTAATCCTTTAGTGTCTGAGAAATGTTATAAGAAGTCTTACTCTGTGACATTAGCTTGAACATGTGGCCCAGTTTCTGGTGAATAGCTGGGGGTATCTTCATTTGTCAACCCCTCAAATTGTGCATTACTTCATAGGTTTGTATTTCACTCATCAACCTTTATTCTTTGCTGTTGCCTAAAGATAAATGATGTACAGTATAGGGCTGAAATAGCTTGCAATGTAAAGGTTGAACTGCACAGCAATGTGTAAAGTTTGAACTGAATGGACAATACCTTCTTTACACTACAAGCTTATAAATTGTGACTTATAAGAAAGAAGTTCTTATCGAAGTAATTTTACTTTGTGGCCATTTTGACAATTGCCTTTCTAGGCATGGAAGTATAGCCTCTTTGTATTTGAATGGGAATAGACTCAAATTACCAAAACTGTTTGCCAAACCTACTTTTTAAAATATATCAAATGTTCAAATCACAAATATAAAAAGGGTCTTCTACTGAAATAAAATATATGCATATTAGAACAATGACACTATTTTCTTATAGAGCTGCTGTACAGCCGAATAAATTGTTTGCATCGTTGAACCGTTTTCCTATTATCACTGTAAAGCTGCTTTTGTATCTGTATCTGTATTGTATAAAGTACTATAAAAATTAAAGTGATTTGTATATATATTTGTGTTTATTTATTTATTCATTATTAATCTTTTTATTATTTATAGTATTTTTTTATTTTTTTTATTGGGGGGACCTAGCCAATCCTGTGAGTCAATTATTATTATTATTTTCAAATAAGCTACAGTTATTAAAAGTTATCATTTTGTATATGCATAACAGTGATTTTTAGACAAAATAATTTGAAATGGATTTGATTGGTTTGTTGATACTGCGCTGTGTGTTGCTGAGATGTGCTATGGTTCTGCTGTGATCTTTGTTTGGAACAATTTTTGCTGCTAAAATAGAACTTAAAACAGTCAATATTGCATCTAAAATGTAAGTGACTTAATATTATTTACTTATTTATTGAACTCATAGACATCAGTGTCATATTTTCGATTGTGGTGGTATTCAGTACTCTTGGTTGTGTGAATTTTTACCACTGTAACTCAGTTTCTTTGTGTCTGCTGCATATTATCCACTTGAATGCAGAAGCATAATCGTGTTTTGAAGATTCTCTAAATATTTTTTGTTATTTGCGTTTTAATCATGCTAGGCTACTTGATCAGTTTGGCAAGTACATTTATTTTGCCCCTTTAAAAAAATTCATTTTCCAGGTGTCCTGACATGGAAAAATGTTAATGTCAAGCCCTGCATGTGTTTAGACTGCTTCAGTAGGCTAGGTCTAATGCTTTATGGCTCTCGTTTTTTCTGTGTGTATCGCATCAATGTAGTTTTTCAAAAAAAATGTTATTCATAGTTAATGTTAAAATGCAATAAGGTTGATCTCAATTGTGTGTCAACCACAATGTCATTTCCTCTGTCAAGACCCATAAAAGGCACTAAAGACATTGTTACAAAGCCCATCTCACTACAGTGGTTCTACAAAAATTTTATGAAGCGATGAGAATAGAAAAACAACAACTAAATAACGACATATATAGTTATAGCCTATTTCAAAACACTTCTTCTTTCCTCGGAGCTTAATGAATCAGCGTATTATGATGCGGATCGCATGTCAAACCACTAAACTGCTGAAATCCTGTGACTTTGGCGATCCAAACCGCTGATTTGACACACTGATTCATAACGGTTCGAAGCTTTACGAAGCGAAATTTGGCGATCCGAACTGCTGATTTGACACACTGATTCATAACCGTTCGAAGCTTTATGAAGCAATTTTTTTTTTTAAATCGGCCCACAATACATAAGTCGCTATTTTTTTTTTCTGAGCACAAAAACTATTCTTGTCGCTTTATAAAATGATCGAAGATCCACTGTAGTGAGATGGGCTTCGTAATGATGTCTTTAGTGCCTTTTATGGGCCTTGAGAGAGGAAATTACATTGTGGCCTTTCAGAGCCATCGGTTTTCAACAAAAATATCTTCATTGTGTTCCGAAGATAAACAAAGGTCTTACGGGTGTCGGACGACATAAGTAATTAATGACAGACAATAAGTAATTTTTTTTGTGACTCTTTAAGAGTGAGTAAATTATTACAGTATTTTTTAAGGTTGTCACTCTAAAGCCAGGAGTTCTATTACTATAGCTGCAATATTGAATGTTGCGATTTCTTCCATACATGTTTGTGGTTGTGTCCTGCTTTAGTTAATAGAGTACTCTTATGAGTGGAAGTGAGGGCTTTATTCTCATGAGGGATCCCGATAAAGCCCCATAGCTCCAGATAAATCTCTGTAGACCTCATTGCTAAGCGGGGATCTTTCAGCAGGGCTCTGAACTAATACTGTTTGCAGAGTAGATTAGCTTCAGCTAGTCAGGTATTAGCATGAATGAAGTTTTATTTTGGAGGGGATTGGTTGTCTTGTAAATATTGATCAGAAATGACCCATTCTCGACCCTGCACCCCAGAGAATTAATAGTTAAGTCCTAAGATTTATTCAACTTCTTGATGCTCTGACACCTCATGACCCGACCACAACAGGGATGTTTAAACAATATTTGCGTCCATGGCAAACAGCAGATGCAGAGACGTAGCTGAAAATCTGAAGATGTAAAGAATTACCACCAAATGGTATGAGTATATGTGAAATTCATAATATAAGACAGAACAAAAAGAGGATCAGAAAAAAATAAAATAATCTACAGACCTGCTTTCCATGGTGTTTATGTGCACACTGCCAGATTTCCTTGCTTTGAGGCTGCTGGCAGATGGTTATGTTTGAGTGCATGGAGAGCAGAACATAGGGTGGAGAAATTTTAGGACTCTGTCCAAGTCTACAAAGACTGTGTGCTTTAGTCAAACGTCATGACGTGTTTCAAAAATATCTCAAGAATTATGTATCCAGAGAGTTTGGATTGTACGCACCGAAGAGAATATGAACAAGGCTTAACAACGTCACCTTTAGAGAGTTTCCATCTCTCTTATGTTGGTGTTGATAGCTTGTAACTATCAACTATGTGCTGATTTGTGTTATCGTGACAAATTTTGGCTTACCTTCATTGTATGCGCAAACGCCAATCTCAACCGCATCTCAGCTGTCTAAGCTGTTAACCAGCATTCTTCTGCTAGAATAACAGAATGTGTCATTGCTCACCCAGAGAGCACAGGAGGTGAAGTATGAAACGAACTTGCAAATGAACCAAGCTAATCTGCCTCTGTGTTGACATGTGAGAAATGATAGGTGGAGCAATTAGATCCAGCTGAATTCTTATAGACAGCCCAGAGGCTCTTGGTTTATGTTTGGCAGGTGAAGAGAGGTTTTGTAGATGGGCGGATGTGAAAGAGAGGATAACACTTTATCATGATGGAATCTGAACACATAGGTGACAGATAGCCCTGAGGTTATAGGTACTGTAGATCATATTGAATACAGAGATAATGGAGCCTCTCAGTACATTGGAAAAAAAGAGATTGGGTTGTTGTTGGGTTTTCATGTTTTATGGGGACTTTTCATAGACAATAATTTTATACTGTACAAACTGTATATTCTATCTTCTAACCCACCTCTAAACCTACCCATCACAGACAACATTTTTACATTTTCAAAAACATATCACTCTGTATGATTTATAAGTGGTTTTCCTAATGAGGACCAAACAATGTCTTCAGGACAAGGAATCAGGATTTTGCCATCTTTGTGGGGACATTTTTCCCCATAATATAGGATTTACCAGGACCACACACTCACATTAATGCTCCTCATTCATGCACAAATGCTCTTGCTCACACAAGTCACTATTTTATTTTTGAGGTTTTGAATTTGGATGCCCATTTTGCTGGAAGGAAAGTTGCTCAGCAAACTTACTTGAGTTCTCCATTATATGTTTCATCTTTCAACTTTAACTTAACTTCAGCTCCCCTTCTCAGTTCAGTTCACATGAGTGAGGGATTGATTTGAAAGCGGCAAACGGGATTCTCTCACAGGGCTCGTAAACGTCTTTATCTAACAAACACAATGATTTATTTCTCATCCACACACACAGCCCAGATCAATAAAATATTATTTCTGCCGACAGGCGTACATTTTGATAGCCTGGAAAACACACAGCCCCAGGACTACTGTTAGCCTACATATAAAAAATTAATTTTACTCACATAAGTTTGTTGCACCATTCTTGTCGGATCCAGTATAGAAGGCACAACATTGTGTCAGCAAATCGAGCACTTGAGACTTGTTTACAAATGATTCTGCATTTAAATGAAGCGAACACACAAACGTTCTTCCCCACTTGAGCTGGAACTTCATTAAAAATAAATGTAGTATCACACATTCCTAATATTAGGATCCAAAGAAGGCTTATGCAGCCACGAGTCGGTGGGCAGGGCTACTGAATTACACGTGCTTATTATTCTTTGAAGGCAGTGTTTCGCCACTAGATGACGTCAAGATGCAAACACAATCACAATATATGTATATATTTTTTTATTTTTATATGTATATATATATATTTTTTTGCATTAGAAAAATTTGCATTAGAAAACCTCCAGTCATTATTCTGAATCTGTTTGTGCATACAGTAAATACTTTTTGTTTATGCATGTGTATTTTTGTATTGATGACCCTCATTTGACTTCTCCAGAGCTGATCCATTCTCGAAGTGTGGTGCCATTTGTGGGTTCCAGCCAGGGACAGAAGTTTCAGACAGTACTTTTGGATGAGGAGAGAAGCCGATTACTGCTGGGAGCCAAAGACCACATTTACCTACTGGACCCAGACAACATCAATAAACACCCCAAAAGGGTAAACACACACACCTTAAAGGGCTAACACCTGCAGACATGCAGAATCAGGTCTCTGAATAGGCACGTAAAGACTTTACACTATGTGTGGTCTGGGGCAGAACGTAGCAGATTTCTCTGCAGAAAAGCATTCATTCACTCTGATTGTTTGACATATTTCTTTCATGTGGAAAAGCAGCCTTGCATGAGGTTTTCAATAGATGTGAGAGTTAGAATGACAAGCCAAGTGATCACTGATCACTATAAGCACAAAAATATTTTGTCAGATCATGAGGTTTTTATAATTTAGAACATAGCATGGAATTATCATGCCGCAAGCAATCTTTGCTGTCACTGAACCATTAAAACGTAGCGTCCTTTGCCAAACAGGTGCATGTTTTTATTGTGGGAGCAAATGTATTTTTCCTTTTTTGTTTCAAAAACTCCTGTTCTTGGATAACATAATCTGCATCAAATACAAATCAAAATTGTTTATATCTTTCTAATCTCATAAAAATTCTTGGATAGATGAATTGATAGAATGGTTTGAGAGTCTCTGGATCTGTTTAGCTTAAGATTACATTTATGGTAGTAGCTGTAATTTTGTGTCTCTGCCATAAGAGGTCCTTTAGTTCACTTTAAACTTTCTCCCCAACAAGTTCTCACAGTTATTTCTAAATACATCTAGATATTCCCATAGCATCACCCTATAGAGCTTCTGAGCTGACCCTACCATTATCACACCTGTCAATCACTGTCTCCACAGTGGTCCCATGACAAGACCCTCACACATAAACACAAAATGTATTTTCTTTCTTTTTCTTTCTTTCTCACATACAGTCACGGGTGTCAGCACCATTGCATGAGGGTGAGACAAGACCCAACCACTTTTTAAGACCAATGATATTGGACCCACTCACTTTTACGGTCTATACTTCTGTTCACCTACCCCTAATCAAGAAACACTGTATTATTAGACACACGTTAGGTGCTTTATTTCAACTTTTCGAACGTTTTCTTCACTTTTATTGAAAATAAATGCCTTTCCGATCTGATGTGTGATTGGAAAAGGGAGTAGAGCAAGTTCGGCAAAAGGCAGATACGAACCTTGGGTTGATTTGCGTTAATTTGCTTTTAAAGTATGCCAAAATGTATTGCCAAAATGTTGTATGTATTGCAATGTAAATATATTTTAATTTGCCAAGTGTACTTTTTTGCTCCTAAAATTTGCCCTCAGATTTTGTCATTTATTTTGCCATTTGAAAGAATATTTATTTTGCTTAGGTCTTGCTTTGTACAACATATATTTAGCATATGAACTATATGTTATGGGAAATATTTAGAAAGATAATAAAATGCATAAGTCATGCATGTGTGGGTTTATGACTCATATGTATTTTCATGCATTTTTTTCCCATTTGTACTGTATGTGGCGGGTACGTATAGAGCCCTTTTGTCTGTTTGTGGAAGGCACGACAATCTTCAAAGGGCCGTCATGTAAAGTCGTCTCACGAGCATGTGTAATCATGGATTGCATATTACATATAGAGACGGCTCTTGGAGGTCAAGGTCAAAGGTCAGCCCTGTGTAGGCTAAGCAGTTAAGCTTTCATAACGCATGTGTGCAGAGACAAGGCCAGCAGCCCCTTCATCACTCTTTATCTGAACGTGATCCTCCCTCTCGTGAGCTTAACCCAGGAACCATGTTTGTACAGTATTTCATGTGTGCAGCTTTTCATCTGTTAAATACACAGTGAATTACTCTGTTTAAAATCCTACTTGGAGTCACAACATGATCTCATTCTAAATAAGAATTTTTGTATGGTTTACACTTCATGGTTAATTTACTTTTCTGTAACAATGCCATAAGAGACAACTGTAAACTCTTACTCTGACTATTTCAGTTTTAAGGTAATTGTTGCTATTTTAATTGAAATAACTGCATGTGTGTGTGTGTGTGTGGTGTCTTGGTAAACCATACATTATGGGGACCAAATGGCCCATAACAGAAGTTTTCTGTGAGGTTTGTGTTTAGGGGTTTAGGGTTAGGGAATAGTGTATAATGTTTGTACAGTATAAAAATCACTATGTGTATGAAAATTTCTTATGCAACATGGAAACCCAACATTTGTGTGTTTCTTACTTGCAGCTGAGCTGGCCAGCTTCAAGAGACAGGGTGGATATGTGCATACTTGCTGGAAAAAACCCTCTTGTAAGTATCAGTAAGAATATGTCTGCTGAAAGAAAATTTTAATACACAGACTGTCTTCTCTAACTCAAACCTGTCTTGTAAAAAAGAGCAGTAAACTAGAGTTGAAAGGAAGACATAACTTTTTTAAGCAAGGATGCATTCAACTGATCCAAAGTGATTTAAGCTTTCACAATGTTACAAAATATTAATATTTTAAACAACAAATGCTATTCTTTTGAACTTTCTATTGACCAAAAATAAAAAAAAACTAAAACTAAATATAATAATAAAAAACTGTATAATTACATATATTTATTTTTGTGTAAAGCATACATATGTAACTATATTATTACCAAAATAAATAGATAATATAAAAAATATCTTGAGCAGCTTATTAGAATGATTTCAGAAGGATCACATGACATAATGATTCTGACAATTCAGCTTTTGTCATAACAGGAACATAGATAAGCAGCATATTTTAAACAGTATATTGATCGTTTTATCATTTGAAACCAAACGGACATCATTTTGTGAAAAGTTTTACTTGAAAAATTATGGCTGCGGTATCTTTTTTAATAAAGACCACTTAATTAGACGGTTTGCTATTTATTGCAATGACATTAATGGATTTTTTGTGTGTGTTTTAAATATACACATACTTTTTGACTACACTGCACATGCTCATACTGTTTTTATTTCTGCCTCAGACCGAATGTGCTAATTTCATAAGAGTTTTGCACGGCTATAACCGGACACATGTCTACGCCTGTGGCACTGGAGCCTTCCACCCCATCTGTGCTTTCTTAGAGGTCAAAGGTCACAAAGAGGCAAGAAATTAAATTACTGGCTTCCAAACAGAGTATATTGAGTTTGCCAAGATTTCTATATGATTGACTAGTATTCTTGAAATAATTTTAAAGTTTTATTAAGTAATTTCTCCTGCATGGCAACTATTAATGATTAATGCGTTTTTTGTATAATGATTACAGGACAGCTGGCTGCACCTCCACAGCAACACTGTGGAATCTGGCCGAATGAAATGCCCTTTTGATCCAAAACAGCCTTTTGCTTCAGTACTCACAGGTGAGAATGAATCAGATCTTTCTTTTCTTAAACAAAAACCTAATGTAAAGAGCATTTTACTTTTTACACGTGATCGGCTTTCACCCAAGAAAAATCTGGTTCGTCTGTTCTGACTGTCAGACATTTTAAACTTACCCGTATGTTTCCAGTGGAGGTCTGTGGAGAAATGTCACACCCTGTCAAGAGTACCAGCTGTAAACTTTCCAAAATGTCATTTTTTTTTCTTGTGTTCCATTTTTGTGGGTTGTTCTAAAGCCTGAATTATTCCAGCTGAGCAAAGATTGATTAATTACAACCATTAGTCATTACAGGTCCTTCCTTCCTGAGAAGGCTTGAATTAGGAAAGTTTTAAATAAATAGTTTACTCAATAGCGAAACTTATATCATTATTTACTCACCTTCATCTAATTCCAAGAGTTTTGAAGACAATGTAGAACAAAACCAAATTGTGACCAGCTCCAAAAGGTATCAAAAAGTCATTCAGAAATTGAAATTTTAAGAAAAAAAAAATTGTATCGCTACTGTAGCAATCATATCTAAAGTAATGAATATAATAACTCTTTTAACAGTGTGGTTTGGTTTGGTTCAGACAGGCATAATCGAAAGGGAACATCTCTGGGAGAACACAGAGCACATTCTATGTCATAGAGATTTGTTCCAAACCACATGCATACAAAGATGGGTGAAGTAGGGTGGATGATGATGATAGAACTCACTGAGTGATTCTGAAAACATAATCCATAAAAACCTCTTGGTTGTCATGGATACTGTGGAGATGGTAATTTGTTTATAACTTTAGATCTCTGTGCTTGTATATCACATGTGTGAGAAAAAGAGAACACGATGGCGATGGCTGATGGTCAGTTGTTGTAACTGTGCCTGGAGCCTGACTGACCACAGCTTAATGTTTACTCTGACATGCTCCTTTATTTGTTTTTTAGATCAGTATCTCTATGCTGGCACAGCGTCTGATTTCCTGGGCAAGGACAGCACATTTAGCCGCTCTCTTGGCCCACCCCCAGACCAGCAGTACATTCGCACAGACATCTCTGAGGACTACTGGATCAACGGTCAGCTTTCCCCACCATTACAGTTTAATACACTCATAACAATAGCATACAGACAAATCTTACAGAATTTTTTGGTTTAATTTTTAAAGGGATAGTTCACTGTAAAATGAAAATAAAGTAATATTTTACACACCCTGTTGTTGTTCTAATGCCCTATCTTTTTTGTGCGTCAAAAGGAGATATTTTGAAAAACGTCCTGCACGCGTTCCTCCATACAATGACAGTGAATGGTGACCAGGCTAAAACTTTACAAAAATGATACAAAAGTATCACACAAAGATACAGTGAGACGCGCTCCATATATGGAAAGTTCAGGATGCATACTTTCTCTGCATACTAAGGGTTTGCGAGAAAGAAACCTTATTATTCAGTCAAAATACTGAGCTCGGTCGTAACTTTGTGCGTGTTCTTGTGAGTGTGTGCCAGCCGTTTGACTGAATAATAAGGTTTCTTTCACGCAAAACTTTACAGTATGCCTGCTGAACACTTTCCGGCACGCTTCTCACTGTATCTTTGCGTGATACTTTTGTATATTTTTTGTAAAGTTTTAGCTTAGTCTCTTTTGTAATGCTTTTGTATACATGCATTTACTGTCACTTTTAATCAATTTAATGTGTTCTTGCTGCATAAAAGTATTCTGTCAAAAAAAAAAGTGGTTGCATTAAAAAAAACTTCTTCATGGCCAAACACACAAGCCCACATTCACGCTAACACATATCCAAACATGTCAGAGAACGGGTAAAACCACAGAAAATAGCAAATGCAGAGTCTGTCTACATATACTGATACAGTCTGTGAAAAACAGTCATTACAGCACTAAGTTATGATATATAACTCGCATGAGTCGATGAGTTAAATCACTCAACAGAAAGGAGTGAAATGATCTGTATGAGTTGCCAGTGTGTACTAAAGTGCATTTGGTTTTCATTACTCAGCTCAAGGCTGAGTAATTAGATTAGATTTACCCATAAAAAGTGTCAAGTAGCTTATAAATATCATTTTTAGACTTCCACCTCTTAAATATGTTGAAGAATTACTAAAAACTAAATGTGACAATATATCTTGCTGCTTGGACTCTGGGATTCATGACGCTCCAAACCTTTAGACATATTTTAAAATACTCTTGTGTTACAAACTGCTGGAGAAAAGCTTCTCTTCTCTTCTCTTCTCTTCTCTTCTCTTCTCTTCTCTTCTCTTCTCTTCTCTTCTCTTCTCTTCTCTTCTCTTCTCTTCTCTTCTCTTCTCTTCTCTTCTCTTCTCTTCTCTTCTCTTCTCTTCTCTTCTCTTCTCTTCTCTTCTCTTCTCTTCTCTTCTCTTCTCTTCTCTTCTCTTCTCTCTCTTTGTCTCTTAGTCATTTGCAGAGAATCTAATATAATACAGTCTTTGTCTAGTCATCTAGCTAATGACTGTCTTTCTTCCACCTTTGATTTTCCTTCTGAATGTTAGAGCTCTTCTAGTGGCTGATGCAATTTAATGGAGTTTAAACCCACACAGTCTATTTTCCAACCCTAAACACTCATTAACGGTCTGCTGTGAGTCCAAAAGGAAATGCCTAGCATTTACACTAAACAGTGGGATACAGTTTTGTCTTTATACTCTCTCACACACAAACAATGGATAAAAGGCTGTTTAAATAGGCTTCCACACTTTCTTATAAGTGTACTGTTGGATTAGCATCAGATATAAATTAAAGCTGACCAGCTTTTTTGTCTCTTGTCCATAGAGGGCAAGTTTATTTCTGCCCATCCCATCGCAGACACCTACAACCCTGACGATGACAAGATTTACTTATTTTTCCGTGAGGCATCCCGGGATGGGAGCACCTCGGACAAGAGTGTGCTGTCTCGTGTCGCCCGTATCTGCCGGGTAAGTCCTGTCCTCACGCTGCCTGATCAGAGACAAACTCACCTCATCGCTCTGATACTTCTTCTGGACATAAGATTAAATGTACTTCCCCTGGGAGGGGAGGCTTCCTGGTATGTTTCCCTTGATGTGATCTGCTAAAAGCGGACCAAACCACTGTTGTCAGGCAGGGTAAATCATAGCAGAGGTCTGGCTATGTAATTGCCACCTAAGTTCATGATAACAGTGGACGTCCCTTGTGAAGGGAAATAAGTGTGCTAAGTGACTCCATTGTGTTCCACACATCCCCTAACATCAGTTCACTATGAAGGCTGGGGGCATTACACTAATAGCATCCATAAAGAAGTCAATGTTAGATTTAATGTCATCTAATGAACAATGGGGAACAACAGCTCAAATTTGTAATTTTTACATTTTTTTCCCCCTCGAAGGGCACTGTGGGAAGTGAACTCCAGTGCCAAGGTCATTCCTAAAGAAAGTGAGCAATTGAATCCCTTCAGAAGGGTCAATTTCCGCAAGGTCATCAACAAAGAATACAGAGGATGGAAGTTTTTTTGCTGTTTGCGATCCATGGTGACAAATCCTCAACAACATTTTTAACATTAACATTGTTTTGAGCTTTTAAACCCTCAATTCCTCTCATGTACCCAATGTTAGATAAATGTGTTTTTAACAAAAACATGAAAAAACAGATTCAGATTCTCTCAGATTCAGTTTTTTATTTTTAATTTATGAAGAGAATAATGTATAGTCAATTGATTATTATCATGAAATATTACTGTAAAAGAGTATTATACTGCTTACAGTCGCTTACCAAAAAAATTTAAATAATAGACATTAAATATTGTTTTAAATTAACATTAGTGCATTATATGAGACAAGAACAAGACCACAGAGAGTTAAATGAGTGACATGAATTCAGAATTGATATGCCTATTGTTCAAAAAGCTTGGGTCAAATGGGTTAAAGGCTTGATCAGTAGGTTTTTTTTTTTTTTTTCATGCTGCTGAAAGTTTTAGAATTTTAGAATTATATAGAATGTCATGTATAGAATAGAATGTCAGTATAAAATGCCATGCTGTAGTACCCAGACCAAAAACAATTTAATATTGATTTTGATCTGGATACTTATAAAATGTAATTAAAATAGAGAATTAAATCTTAAATGTAACTTTATTTTAGTCAAATAATAGCCTTAGTGAGAATAAGAGATTTCTTTGTCTGTGTATATGTTGAAAACAGAGTTTTATTTCAGAGTGCGACAATTGACTTGTAATTGACTTCAAAGATTGTAGAGCTCTGGGTAGTGGTTTAAAGCAATTGTCCATGCAACTCAGCTGTCAACCTGCAATTATAAAAAGTCGATGATTTAAAGCAGTTTCCTTAATGCTGTAGACTCATCCTCCCGGGCCGTATACTATAAAAATTCCAAGCTCTATTGCAAAATTCTTGGTTCGAAGCAGGCGGGTTTTTATAGCTTTAGGAGTGAGCTGTAAAGCTATCCGAGGCCAGATTCCTCACTGGATAACTGGCTTAACACTAGAGAGGGCATCTTTGAAGATTAAAGAATTTGGAAAACGCCACTCCTAAACCTCTTTTAGGTTTTTGCCCCCCTTTTTCTCAAGTGTGTGTTATTCAACTTGGATAATGGCAGAGGAAGAATATGTTTGCTGCTTTAAGTGGGTGTAGGTGAAATCATTGGAGTCCTTTGATTAAACCCTTCTAGCTATAATGATGAGATTCATTTAAGTGTTCTCAGCATGTCTTCTCGTTCTAAGACCTCTCAGTGCTAAGACCATCTATTGTGCATCTAAAGACATAAACCTGAGTATTCATGGAGAGGGTCGTTATATCCCCTTTATAAACTCGCCTCACTCTCTCTTCTCAAATTCTCGAACTCTCTTTGTTTGTCTCTCTTGTGTGTGTGTGTTTGTGCACCTCTTAAGTTTATGTGTAACTGAGGGGTTTGTGGTGTTCTGTAGTTGCATGCTTAATTAAAATAAGCTGCTCTAATCAGAAGCAAATGCTGGTTTTACATTTTTATTGTAAGGCCTATAACTAAAATGATTTAGATTATAAACATATGCTTTCATTACAACATTAACAGACCCTATATGCTTGTGTTTGCTCGCAGAATGATGTTGGGGGTTTGAGAAGTCTTACCAACAAGTGGACAACATTCCTCAAAGCAAGACTTGTGTGCTCCATTCCTGGACCAGATGGAGTGGACACACACTTTGATGAGCTCCGTGAGTGATGTGTTTTCTGTTCCTGCTCCCTCTCACCAACACATAATTCAGTTTTATCATACTTCTTGGCATTTAAAAATAAGTTCATCATGTATTTGTGTGTTACAGAGGACATCTTTCTCCTTCCTAGCAGAGATGAGAGAAATCCAATGGTGTATGGAGTGTTCACCACCACCAGGTGAGAACCAGGTCCTAATATACAGTGAGCGTCACAATATTGCATTGCTTTTTGTCTGGGTACTGTAGCTTGAACTCTATTTTTTAACTTGTTGATGTGCTATTAAATTAGTTTAAATATATTTTTAAGATACATATATAGATATGTATCTTAAGATGAATATATTTGCCCGTTTGTAATGTGAAATTAGTTTTTACTGTGGCATTCAGCTTCTTATGTTTTTGTAACATTTTTTGGGGGGTCAGTTCTATCTTTAAAGGATCAGCAGTGTGTGTCTATAACATGGAAGACATCCGAGCGGTGTTTAATGGACCTTACGCTCATAAAGAGGGACCAGACCATCGCTGGGTGGAATATGAAGGCAGAATCCCCTACCCACGACCGGGCACTGTTAGTAACACTCTTACACTTCTATTCTCTGTTTTTATGGCCCCTCTTTCAGTCATTGACACTTTGAGAAGTTTTATACATTACCGCTAGAGGGAGACATAACACAAAATATACCTTTTCCCTTACATATTTCAAATAAGCGTTACACAAACACAACAGTCATGATAATATCAAAGGCAGTTACATAATTTCATATGAGTGCATATTTGTAATTACTTCCAGAAATGTTTGCTGTTAAATATTCGAAACCAATAACGATAAATCTTGTTTTCTTTCGTAGTGCCCCAGTCTGACATATGATCCTCATATAAAAACGACTAAAGACTTTCCAGATGAAGTCATCAGTTTTATACGATTGCACCCGCTCATGCACCGCTCCGTGCACCCAATGACGGGCCGACCAATTTTCACTCGTATCAATACAGAGTACCGACTCACTCAGATTGTAGTGGACCGTGTGGCAGCTGAGGATGGACAGTATGCTGTTATGTTCTTGGGCACTGGTAAGAAAGACTACACAGATATTATTAGGGGTATGCAAAAAACACATATGATGGTGTATTTGGGGAAAAAAAGTTGTGACCTAGTGAACTGTCTATAAAGACAGCATTTTGCTAAACATAGGCTTGTTCTAAATACCTATAATGTATAAATATGCAGTAAAGGTTTGAAAACAGTTAAGATGGTCCGAAATAAGCTTAAAAAAGAGCTTTTATTTTGACCAACCAGCAGATGGCAGTAGAGCTTATCTTTATAAGAAACACAAACATGCATGTTTGTCTGTACAGATATGGGATCAGTTTTGAAGGTTGTCAGCATCACTCAAGAAAACTGGTCCACAGAGGAGATCATCTTAGAGGAGCTTCAGGTGTTCAAGGTAAAAGTCACAAACATTCAAATATGAAGCATTCATGGATTAATGAAAAACAACACAAAACAAGTTCACCTAGTGTAATATCCATGGCACATTTCTTTATATTTTCCTCTTAGAGTCCCTCACCCATCCTCAACATGGAAATCTCCTCAAAGCAGGTAAGAACAGAACCTTTTCCTAAAAAATAAAATAAAAATTGCAAACAGCATTCATCAGCAAGCTATCTTTTTTTTCTTTCTCAGAGGTTCCACGGGACTATTTGTCATATTTTAGCTATTAAAAAGTCAAAGTTTTCAAGCCTCTGTCTCATAATAGATGTGTTAGGTCTTCATTGTTTTATTCTGTTTTAAGCCTTACAGATAAGTCTGTTTCTTCTGTTCTTGTGCCATTCCTTTCTTTTTTTCTTTACAATCTCGTTTGTCTAATCATCTCTTATTATCTTTTGGAGTTCATGTTTAGGTTGCAGTTCACCCAAAAGCTTTTATCCTCTCTCTGCACGAAGATAGAACCTTATGGCTACAATTTCTTTTGTAACTATTATTTTTTAGGGCCTTTTTTATTGAATAGCAGATGATAATAGATTACAGATAATAATTTTTATAGAAAAACCGCAGTTTGTAAAATAAGAAATCTAATAAGTTTTACTTCTGCCTCTTAATTCTCTCTGGTGAATGCTAACACCTGAAACCATTAAATGGTTTTAAAAAAGATCCTGAACAGCATTTGCATTTTACAAGGGTGTTATATGGGAAGGTCTACTCTAACTGCCTGTTTATTTTCAGACCTGTGTAAGAAAAACAAGAGCACCACAACTTTTATTGTACTTATTGTTGTTGTGCTTAGGTTTTGTTTCGTCACATGTACACATGCTTCTTTTTAGATTTTTTTTGGACCAAAAAAGACTGCAAACGAATGACATTTACTGATAACTCTATTAGAGGGATTGCTCCAGTAAGCACTTTTTTTGTCATTGCACCTGGTTTAGTAATTTGTGTGTGTGTGTGTGCTGTGTACAGCAGCAGCTGTTTGTTGGAGGAAGCGACGGGTTAGTGCAGGTGTCCCTGCACAGGTGCCATATTTATGGGCAGGGCTGTGCAGAATGCTGCCTGGCTAGAGACCCCTACTGCGCTTGGGACGGCACCCAGTGTTCCAGATACATTCCAGCCTCTAAGAGGTAACACACATCCACATGAACCGATAAAGTCATTGTCCCAAAGATGAGCCGATGCAAAGCCTTGACATTGATTCACAGAGTCAGCAGTTCTGTTTAACGGTCTTCTTATCGGCACGCGCAAAACTGCAACGCCACATGTATCCTATGGTATCCCAGAGATGTGCACCGTGTGCAGTTTGTTGCTCTGAGGTGTTTGGGATAGCAGAAAGTTAAAAGAGAGAGAGGGCTTTGTGGTGCCCTCTTTCTGACCTACTTCTCCTGGGTGAGTTGTTTCCTGGAGTTCAGCACAGAGAAGAAAATGATAAATATTTGATTTTTCCTGTGCCATAGGGTGTAGTGGGACTGGACTGGACAGGCAAATTGATTAAAGTTGCTTTGTTGTTGAGATGATGTATGTGAGCTGCCAGATAAGTTTTCTTGCCCTTTCTCTCCCCGGCTCTCTGGTCCGCCACTGACGCAAGGAGGCCAGGTCAGTCCTGCAGAGAGAAAGAGCAAGAGAGAGGGGAGACACACAGAGAGAGGAATTGTAGTTTGTTTTGGAGATTGTTTGGCTGTCAGATGGCTCTGTTTGAAATACACTTTGCGACTTCATTACTATTCATATCTGTCATTGAAGTCTGGTTTATTACAGAGAGAGCTAAGGGTGTTTTCATTAAAATCGTGGCGTCAATGCTTTTGTGTTTGAAATAAAATAAAATTCATAGCATGACATAGTCTTAATGTCTGTTTTCTTGCTCTGAAGATTAACTTTAGATTAGCCATATTTTTTTTACTCAATTTCTACTGGATGAGATATTTTTAGCTTGACATAACAAGACAAATGTAAAAACTTCCATAGAGTAATACGTTTATTTCACATGACTTTTTTAGGTCTAGTATGTAGCTCTCGGTTGCCTTGGTTATATTATTTGCTTGGTTGTTCAAGGAGTCTGAAATGTAATCAAAATGAATCTGAATCTAAATAAAAAGCTTTTTTCATGTGTGCTTACAGGAGGGCCAGAAGGCAGGACATTAAACATGGAGATCCATCCAGCCATTGTTGGGACACAGAGGATGGTAAGGAGGCATATGAGGGTGTATGTAAGTGATTGTGGGGTGGGGAGTGGGGGTTCAGGTAAACCCTACCTTATGAGGACAAAATGTCCCCACAAAAGTGGCCAGATCTGAAATCCTTGACCTTGTGGGGACATTTTTTGGCACCCAGGAGCGAAACAGCTTATAAATCATACTAAGTGATTTGTAAAAATTGAAAAAGTTTTCTGTTATGGGTAGATTTTGTCTAGGTATGGGGTTAGGGGATAGAACATAGAGTTTGTACTGTATAAAAATTATGTCGATGGAAAGTTGCCATAAAACATGGAAACCCAACGTGTGTGTGTGTGGGTGGGTGTGCACGCCTGCATATGGAGCATAAAAGCACTAAAAGCTCTGTTTTGTTTTAAGATGCCGCATTGTCCTGTGGGGCTCAACTAATGGACAATGCTAACCCAAAAAATGCCTTTACTGTCTTTCTTATATACTGATTGCTCTCTCTCTCTCTCTTTTTTCTCTCTTTGGCAGTGTTTGGGAGGAATGTCGAGGAAAAGGTGTTGTACGGAGTGGAGAGTAACTCCTCTTTTCTTGAGTGTGTTTCTAAATCCCAGCAGGCCTTGATCCGCTGGTTCATACTGAAGCCAGGAACGGACCACCGCCACGAGGTATCACCAACATACATCTGCCTCACTGGTGTGTGTGTGTGTGTGTGTGTGTGTGTGTGTGTGTGTGTGTGTGTGTGTGTGTGTGTGTGTTTGATTCACCCACTCCTAGTTGTATCTAGCATGACAGTTGTTAAGTAGTTAGATACACTACAACATTTACCTTTTTACATTTTTTTTATTTTTTTTTATCTAACTACTTTGGATCAATTTAAGATAACTGTCTGCCTAAGTATTAAATGATTGTCATTTAATTCTGAAATTAGAACATACAATATATTTAACACAAAATCATCTAAATAGAAGTGATAGCTTTAAATGTAACTAATTTTACAATTAAGTAATTTGCATAAGGAGCATCAGCATTTAACTAAATATTTGATACAAATAAAAGCAGTGCATGGGGTCATGCAAATGAAATGTTGAATCATTTATTTTGACAGTGCATTGCTTGTTTACATAAACTGCAATCAAACTGATTCACCAAAATAAATAGTACCATAAAATGTGGCAGTGCTCTAAACACAATTCAGCATTAATGTAATGTATAGCCTTGGTGTATTCCAGTCATATTTTCTCTTTCATAACAATTTCTTTTGAGATCACAGGCTTTTTATGATTGGAAACACTCCAGAAATAGATTTACAGTAACTCTCAACCCCCTGATGCTTAGAAAAAGTAGATGTTGCATAATTCTGAAGATCAAATTGCTAAACAATGCATTGTAACAGAGAGACAAAGAACTCTAACAGTTCTGTTGATAATCGTGAAAATGGCCTGGGGCTCAGAAAACTAAGGGAACACAAACATGGAGATACACAACACAGCAGATCTGTCAAGAAGTGACCTTTACTGGTGGATTCATCTCACTCTCTTTCAATGTTTTACACCTACACATTTAATCTCATCTCATCTTCACTTCTGTCTTTTCTGGTGTCCTGAATACTGTTTCCCTTTTTTACTTTAGTAATGCATACAAATACACCCATCTTTCATATATTCTTAAAGGAGTACTTCAGCGGTGGGAAGATGAATCTGTATTTAAACCGGGTCATTAATGTAGCTGAAATGTGAAATATTTTTTTTTAATTTGGTGCTTTCTAGACTGAGAAAAGACAAAAAAATTATTTTTGTCTCATGGGGATGAAAGACAACAATTCCCAGAATGCTTCGCTGCCCTGTGAGGCCATTCCCAAAGCCACCGCTATTAGATTACTGAATCACTTTCACTTTCCCATAAAATGTAATTCCCATAAGTTAATTTTCATAAACAAGTTCATTTTCATATAATCAGTTCAGTTAGAGAACAGACACTATAATTAAAAACTGAACGTTTCTGTTCAATATAATGTGATTTAGCCGCTGAAGGAGTGTCACAGCACAAATACTGCTGGAGTCAGATTACACTGACAGTCATGGACGAGCTTGTAATGAGAGCTGAGGTAAACGCGACCGCGCTTGCGGCATAGATTCACAGCGCATGTTCAGTCTAGTGCAGTGGTTTTCAAACCCTGTGTCGCAACCCTCGGGTGGGTCGCGGGACTTAAAAAATGGGTCGCCAAGACAATTAAGAAGAATTGAGTTAGCTTACATCAAAAATTAAAACTAATCATTTTCATAAAATCAGTCTATAGGCCTATATAAAAGTAATAAATACATTAAATATATTTGATTTAAATAATTAACAGATTAACAAAAAAAAAGGAAAAGAAATGTGCGACAGTTGCTGCTGACTTTGGTTCATTATCGTGAGGCGCGACACTCCTCCAAGCTCACGAAATGGAAATCCAGACGACAGAGAGCAAATCTTGTTTTCTTTAGGCTATTTTACAATAGCACAATGTAAGTAAACACTTTTGCAATTTTGAACAATGTCCTTCTCTTATTATCTGTATGACCATTACATATATTTGTTTCCTCTGCTATTACGCACAGGCGCCTCACGCGCACACAACATGCGAACTGCGATGTCATTACAAACTTGACATCGCAGTTAGTTCATTATCAAAATAAAATAGCCAACCTAATATATAAAAAGTTACACAGCTCAGTTTAAATAGTCAGAAGTAGCCAACAATTCTTGCCATTCAGCGTGAGCATTGTCTGCTCCACTGAGGTGTTTCCAAGTAGATACCTGCTCGCAACATTCATGTTTCGTGCCGCTCCTGTCCGCATACAAGTATACATCTTTTTTTTCTATGACACTATTTCAAGTAATTTAGCATAAAAGCAAGCGTGTGCATGGTTTGGCGTGACAGAATACTTGCAAAATGCGCTCCCTTCATAATTCTAAAAAAGCTATCATCTCAGTTCAACGCGATCTCACAAAGCTCTGTTATCATTAAAAATGACTGAATAATGAATCTTTCATAATGTCTAAACTTTCTTTATTATAATCAGAGGATTTGTCAGCATACAGAATTCAGCACTGCGCCAAAACTCTTTAGAGCGGTGAGTGGATTTGCTCTTAAATGCATCTGTTTGGCCATTGCGTTCTAGAAAGAAACAGGCTATGTTTAACCAATATATTGGTTACATTGCACAACGCAGCAAAACGTGTTATAGGCCTACTCTGCCTCCACCTGTAAATCGTTTTTATTTTATTTTATAACAATTTATTTGTTTCTAGATGTTTCTTTTTAGATTTTTTTTATTTTGCGGTTGTAATGCAAAGTCCGCACTCAGCCATCAAATCTAGTCCCGCGCCGCACTCTATATGCGTTGGGTTCCGCGAGTCCCGCGAGTCTCTATTCTCAAGCTCATTTTTGCGCATGTAAAGAGGATGATTTTTTCCATCAATATTGGACGCGAGTTAAGTAGCAAAAGCCTATAATAAATAATGGTTTAGCATCCAAATCCATCACAAATATGGAGACATTTGGGCTCGAATGAGGGAGTTAGACTACGTTAGTCCAATGCTGGTTACTTTCAGTTCCTCATTTCATTATTTCGTTTTGGCTTTATATAGATCTGAATACCGTTAAATTTGAAGGATTTGTTTTGGAGTGAGGGGAACTAAAATAACCTGTTTGTAGTGTTTAATTTTTGTAGTGTAGCTACATTATTTCGCTGTATTTACTATTATTTCCGAATGCAATCAAATCCAACTTATACGTGACTTACCTGTTTTTCTCTCGCTTTCAAAAGTCTTGTTGGTTAACGGTTAACCAATTAATTAGCCCCATAGGCCTAGCTATCAAATTAGTGCAGAATTAATGTTGCATTGCGAACGCATCAAGGATCAAAAGCGGTTGTGTGGAAAAGTGCTGAGCTGAAAATGTGTGCCATCTAGTGGTTGAATGGAGAATACAGTCAAATGGCCCATTGTAGCCTATACATGTATTGTTATGCTTGGCTTGACTTATTTGATTTGAATGTAAATGGTTGTAGATCTATAAATGGGTCGCAACAAAAAAATGCCTTTGGAAGCTTAACTTTCATAGGAATTAATTTCAGAAGTTGAAACACTCACATGAATGCCTGCAGCTGCGAGCTGAGCTGTGAGTGTGATCTCCCATCCCCCATGTGCAGGTTGAAAACATGCGGAAATAGCTCCCTCTGCTGACTGAAGTCTTTAGCCTCTGGCCAAAAATTCCTCAGATGACACAAATTGACGATCGGAGGAATTTTTCCAGAAATTAAATGCATAAATCTCTTCTCTCAGGGGGATATGAGAAGGGGAGCACGGCCATTTGAATATACTCCAGGGTTTCTACTGATACCCTTTAAACTCTGATGGAGTGTATTTATGCTTTCTACTAAGATAGAGATAGTCCATTTGTTTATTTGAGTAACTGTTTTATGCAGCGTGAGTCTATTCAAGTGTGTAGTAATGGATCTATGTGTGTTGTGGATGAAAGTTCATAGTGCAGATACAGAGGTCATTTTAACCTTGTGCCGTGTGTGTCCCTCGTCTTTATTAGCTGTGATGAATAGACGGGGGCCAAGACCTGACTCTGGAGTGGTAGATCAGCATATCCTTCTATTGATCCATTTCCACAACAATTAATCCCAACAGGAGTGTGTGTGTGTGTGTGTGGGGGGGGGGGGGGGGGGGAAGCAGGGGGGGTGACAGCAGAAGGTCAAATCACAGCACAAATGTCACAGGATAGATGCAATTCTAGAAAGAAACATGCATTTTCCTGCTTGTGGAAATATCCCGCAGTCCCACGTCTCAAGTGAACATTAGTCTTGCTATGATGGAGTCGTTTTATTTTTAGTTTCCCTTCCTGCTTTTCTTTTCCTCCTTTCTTTCTCCCATCTTTCCCACAGCACAAAACGACTCCCTACCGCCCAGCTGCCCAAAACACCTGCAGTGCAATCTTAAAATATCACCCCACACTTCACCTCGTAAAAGACAACAATGAATGATAGAAAAGAAAACAGGGCTTGCGTGTTTGTGTGAATGTTTATCGAATCTGTGAAAAACATTATCTGTTTGCAATAACAGAATGGATGCTTCATATTCCATATAGCTGAGAACACATCAAACATGGGATGGGAATGGATGGTTCCAATTCTGATTTTGGGTTCCTCAACAATGTCGTGAAAACAAGTTTAAAAAACTATAAAAACAAAAAAACAAAACAAAAGGCAAGCCTAAACTTAACACCTTGAATTGAGAATTCCATTTACATTACAGTTTTAACATAAACTAATGAACTTGAATATGAAATTGCTATTTATATCAGACACACATAAATAAAACAAAACAAGATTTATGCAATATTGCCAAAAAGCAAAATGTGTTTTACACAATAACTAGGTTTACATATTTACCATCAATAAGTCTGAGTTATTATATGTGAACCAATCTCATAAATTTTATTTAAATTAATTGCTTATTCCTCAACCGGCTACATTTTAACCATGTTCATACTTTTTAAATGATTGTTTAATTATTTTGGTAACTAAAAGATTTACAGTATACTGTAAAAAAATAATAATAATAATGTTATAAATAATACACTATACTAAGATTTTTTTAAAGTGTAAAAGAGTTGCTTTCACTTTAATTTTAGTTGTTAATTCTTGTTGCAGGGCTGGCATGAAAAAAAGAAGCATGCATGCTGATTGCCATTACAACATCAACGCTTTATAGACTTTATGATTTTCCATACATGAAGGTCGAATAATCCATACATCTGAGAACCAACTGAAATGAAATGTCATTAAAATCCTTCCTGTATTATTTTTTTAATCTGAAGTACCTGTTATCCTGCACTAAACATTCTCTTTTCCCCCTTCACCCCGCTACCCTTTTTTTCTATGCTCTCTACTACCCTCTTTTTACAACTAAATATAATTTCCCAGAGGATAGTGGGTCACTGGCAGGCCAGCTCATATTTGAGATATGAGACAGATCCTGTGCTGAAGGTTCCAGACCTTCCCAGCAGTATGCGGATGGGCCACAGAGAGACAGAGGCCTCGTATCATAGTTTTAATGCCGTTGACCCGGCTTTTAGACCGATGCTGGGCTTAAACCTGCTTCTGTGATCAGAGGCCAGTTTCCTCCTGACCCCCCAGTAAAACCTTCAGCGTCAGTTATACGGTGTGATATACTACTGAGATACGAAACACAGACACGCATTCACTTCCAACAAACTCACACACCAGAACATCTCCATGACATACACACACGTTTCATCTTGACACTCATGTGCCCTTGGCCTTTATGTTTTAGTTCCAGCTGTCACAGGTGCTGTAAACAGTGCAAAACCACCCTATTTCCTTTTATTCCTGACATGCTTCTGGAGGGTATGATTTATAGTTGTACTCCAAATTTAAATTCCAAATCGAAAAAGTTGTTTTGTGCAATCATGACAATTGCATTTCCTCTAAGCATCTTTTAGATGGCAGATAGATTAGCCCAAGTCAATGTAGCAATAAGCAGTTTGTGTGTGTTTTACAGGGATTTGGTATGCTTTGAAGCTTTCTTTCCCTCCTCTCTGCACTGCACAGCTGTATTGATTTAGTCCACGACTACAGCAGGAGAACTCAAAAACACAGATAACAGGAAAAATGAAAGGGAGAGAAATAATAGGCAGATATGAACGGAAGGAAGGGAGGCGAATGGATGGAGAAACTGATATTAAAGAGTGCAATGGCCAGAAAGGAATATGATGTGTGAAAATATGTGAAATTCATCTCACATAATCAAGGTCTTATTTTGACTGACAGCATCAAACAAAACCCCAAATTTATGCAACCAATGAAACTAAAATCAAACTGATTTATACAATTAAATAAAAAAGATTGTGATATCTATCAGCAAGATTTGGGACGTCTTCCTTTACATGCACATTAACTTTAAAGGTCTCGTTTTTCGTGTGTTTTTGAAGCTTTGATTGTGTTTACAGTGTAAAATATAACATGAGTTCATGTTTCGCGTGTAAAAAAACAGTATTTTTCACACAATTTACTTATCTGTACACCGCTGTTTTCTCTGTCCTAAAAAGGGCCTGATGATTTCCTTGTTCTATGAAGTCCCTCCTTCAGAAATACGTAACGAGCTCTGATTGGGTCAGCGCTTCCCGTGTTGTAATTGGACAGCAGCTTAGCGCACTTTGCCCGGAGAGGTCCCGCCTCTTACCATAACGGGGAGATGCAAGCGCTCAATGTGCGCTCTTCTCCACGTGGGAGAGCAACAAGACCACGCCCCCTTTTTTGCATTTTCTTGTGGGCGGAGGGTTAGTCAACAAACTGACGTCATTACAAAAGGAAGTGCAGGGGTGTAGTCCAAACCGGCCGTTCGCTGTAGGCTTTGAAAGGGTACTTCTGTTAAATAAAATATCTCGCTTGGTATTGAACTTTGAGCTTTATAATTTTACAGGTATTATTTATGCTCTAACAGCAACATTTCACACTAACTAAAGTTTGAAAGATGGGATTGTGAAGAACAGGACCTTTAATGACATCCAGTTTTTAATTCTGCAGTTATAACAGCTTCAACTCTTCTGGGAAGGCTTTCCACAAGATTTAGGAGTATGTCTATGGAAATTTTTGACCATTCTTCTAGATGCGCATTTGTGAGGTCAGTCACTGATGTTGGACAAGAAGGCTTGGCTCGCAGCCTCCACTCTAATTCATCCCAAATGTGTTCGGTCAGGTTGAGGTCAGGACTCTGTGCAGCCCAGTCAAGTTCCTCCACACCAAACTAACTCATCCATGTCTTAATGGAACTTGTTTTGTGCACTGGGTAGACAAGTAACGTTCTCCTGGAAGCCGCCAAACCCATACTCGTCCATTGGGTTGCCAGATAGAGAATCGTGATTAGTCTCTCCAGAGAACACATCTCCACTGCTCTAGAGTCCAGTAGGGTTTGCTTTACACCACTGCATCCGACGGTTTGGATTGCACTTGGTGATGCAAGGCTTGGATGCAGCTGCTCAGCCATTCCATGAAGCTCTCTACGCACTTTTCTTGAGCTAATCTTAAAGGGTTAGTTCACCCAAAAATTAAATGTATGTCATTAATGACTTACTCTAATGTCGCTCCACACCCGTAAGACCTCCGTTCATCTTCAGAACACAGTTTAAAATATTAATTAATTAGAATCTCTTGAAGCATCGAAAATACATTTTGGTGCAAAAAAAACAAAAACTACGACTTTATTTAGCATTGTCTTCTCTTTCGCGTTTGTTTTCAAACCTCAAATAAAGTTTCAAACGGTCACACACACAATCAGCTTATTGATTCATGATTCGGATCACCAATGTCACATGATTTCAGCAGTTTGGCAGTTTGACACACGATCCAAATCATGAATCTATTTGCTGATTCATGACCTTTTGAATCTTTATTTGAGGATTGAAAACAAACAGGGAAGAGAAGACAATGCTGAATAAAGTCGTAGTTTTTGTTATTTTTGGACCAAATTGTATTTTCGATGCTTCAAGAGATTCTAATGAACTAACTGATGTCACATATGGACTACTCTGATGATGTTTTTATTCCCTTTCAATTGGATACCCTCTCGGACTAAATATAAAATATCTTAAACTGTGTTCTGAAGATGAACGGAGGTCTTATGGGTGTGGAGCAACATTAGGGTGAGTTATTAATGACATAAATTTCATTTTTGGGTGAACTAACCCTTTGAGGCCACAAAAAGTTTGGAGGTCATTGACTCTGAGCACTGTGCACCTCTGCATGCGCTGACCCCACTCTGTGATTTTTACATGGCCTACCACTTCACGGCTGAGTTGCTGTTGTTCCAAATTGCTTCTGCTTTGTTATAATACTACTAACAGTTGACTGTGGAATATTTAGTAGTGAGGAAATTTCATGAATGGACTTATTGCACAGGTGTCAACCTATCACGGTACCACACATGAATTCACTGAGCTCCTGAGATCAACCTATTCTTTCACAAAGTTTGTAGAAGCATACGCATGCCTAGGTGATTGATTATATACACCTTTGGCCACAGAAGTATTAGAACACCTGCATTCAATGATTTGGAGGTGTGTCCCAATACTTTTGGCAATATGTTGTATTTTTGGTATTTTGTATCCATGGTACATTTTTGCGATAACTTCCAGCATTACGCAACTCGCATCCTCAGGTAATTTTCTCTGTATAAGAATATGGTGTGACATGCATGGGAAAATGACATTTGTATGCAGATTACTATGAAATCTGTACACATTTCAGAGCTCTAAAATATAAACCGTCTTTTATATTTATAAAATATAAAATTCAAATCATCTTTGAATCGGTTCATTGAAGTAGGCTGATTGATTAAAATGAGTCTTGTTTTTAAATGTTTTTGTGTGTATGGTCACAAACTGATTTGTATGCACAGAGCACTTTATAATGTCAGAGGTGACCAGAAAGATGGACACCTTGCAAATAGATCAGTGCAATAGATCATGCAAACATCCTGAGATGAAAGTAGACCCTGTCATTTCTCAAAACTTTCTCTACCCCCCTTTTTCTTCTGCTTTTCTGTCTTGTTAGCATTAACATGTGGTCAGCTTGTCAAATTTGTATAATAAGACTCTAATGACCAATCAAGATGGTGTAATGTGAGGTCAGCAGGAAGGGGAGCGCAGAGGTTAAAGACTGATCTCTGACCTTCAGGGAGTCTTGCTGTGGGTTCCTCGGCGGAATGATTTATGAGAATAAACCCAGCAAGTGACATGAATTCACTGTTTGGATGTGATTAAGTTGGTGTGTGTGTTCAAGAAAGTATATTAATGTGGTTTATTTTTTATAAAAGAAACCTAACAATTCTGTTTGTTGCAGATCAAACCAGATGAGCGTGTGCTGATAACCGAGAGAGGTTTGCTGATCCGTTGGCTCCAGCGTAGCGACGCAGGTTCCTACTTCTGCACCTCCCAGGAGCACAGCTTCACCCGTAACCTCCTCCACCTCACTCTGCACGTCCTGGACCACGGACAGCTCCACGGACACCAACCTGCTATATGGGAATCATCAGAAAACCCTACCGTGACCGAACCCCGTCAGCGCTATAAGGACTATCTGCGCATGTTGAGTGGCCCTGCACGCTCTCTAGATGAGTACTGTGAAACGCTCTGGCACAGAGAGAAGAAGCAAAAACAGAAGGGCAAATGGAAGCATGTCCAAGAGATCCGCAAGAGCAGGAACCGACGTCACCACTAGGAGTGCCAATGACTCGTGGAGTCGAGTGAGGTTAGAAGGGTCACAGTGCCCTGGGAGCCACTGGATGTGGATTAAATGAACTCAAACAAGCTCAAAACCAAATACAAATACAGAAATCTCCTGACCAGTCTGTTTACGCAAAGCAACATGTCCTCCAGGAAGGACATTTCAATCAGTAATCAATCTTACATTAAACATTTATCTTGTTTTCATTTTAACTGATCAAATATGACCCACTGATTCTTTAACTTTTAAAAATATTTTTTTTTTGCAAAAATATCAATGCGACCAGTCTTCTTGGCTGATCTTTAAGGCAAGACACTACAGGAAAAATATTGTTTGCACTGGTAAATTTTTATATTGTTTGCTATTTGGGCCAAAAATCTCCACTTTAGTAGTACTTTCATGAACCAAACATTCCAATTTGACACTTAGACTTTTTTACAGAGGGGTTTTGTATAGAATTATATAGAGGTTTTGTATTGTTTTATATTTACCTGATTTATATATCATGTTATTCCTAAAAATATAGATTTCTCTGCCTGTTTATGGTATTTTCTGATTTATTGTGAGATATCCAAAAGCCCTATACAACTTTAATATGTAAAATAATGTTGAACCTGACTTTAACCAAATTATAATTATATAAATTAGAGCATATTTAATTAAACAATACATCATTTTCATATAAAAACACAATTTTAGAAAACTTGTAATACAAAACAACTGTCTTAATGTACTCTGATTAATCAACTGGGGAAGTACAGTGATATTTATTAGTTAAAATGTTACCCGATTTCCCTGTAGTGTCTTGCCTTAAAAAAAGGTCAAAATCTATGGAGCAATGTATTGTATAATAAAATCATGTATCTATAAACATAAAAGCGATGCTTGAAACCAGAATTGTTCATTCTAAAAATGTCATAAATTAGGGTTTGTCATAACATGGCACCAGTTCATTGCGCTTTAGTTTTAACCAAGAATAAAAATGCATTCATGTTGAATGTATGTAAATATTTATATTATTTGTACATGAGATTGTGCATGCTTTAGCATTATTTACATAGAGTTCTCTTTTGAGATTACAGTTTTAACCAAGCATTTAATTTTAACTGAGTAAAATACATTATTTTTGCAATTTGTCTTTTGTTTATGGCATATGACATTATTTAAAATGACCATGGTGTTGAAATAAACTCTTTTTTATTTCTACTTAACTGCGCAATGGAGAAAGGACAGTGACTTATTTATTATTTAAAGAGATGTTGTCTTCATCTCTTAATGTTGCTCAAACTGTATGAATTTTTATTCTTCAGATGAAAACAAGAGGAAATTTAGCAGACTATCCAGGCTAATTTTTCCATAGTGTCAGTTTATGGGTACCACGGTCTTATCAAGCTACAAAAATACAAAAAAGTGCCCTAAAAGGAGTCTATATGACCCTGTAATGTGCACTACATTCCAAGACTTTTAAAGCTATACAATATCTAGTATGAAAATCATATGAAACGTGTATGTGGTGATTAGATGACAGAATAGCCTTTTTTACGATCTTTAAAGTAAGCAATTTACTTAGCTAATTTGAGACTATTAAGAAACAAATAACTAATAATATGCAATGACATGGATATCATAATATAATAATAATTTCAGTTGAATGTCTTCATTTCATTTAATTTTTTTATTAGTGCTGTCAAATCGATTACTCGTGATAAATCATATCCAATCCAAAATAAAGGTACACAAAACGTGTGTGTATATATATATATATATATATATATATATATATATATATATATATATATATATATATATATATATATATATATATACACACACACATACAGAATGCAATTACCTTATTTTATCTTTAATTCAATAAATACTTACTGTCATACCAATATAACTTCCAATATAAAATAGCCAATTCAGCTTACACACATATAAAAAAAAAAAAAAAAAAAAAAAAAAAAAAAAATATATATATATATATATATATATATATATATATATATATATATATATATATATATATATATATATATATATATATATATATATTACATATATTATATATAATACATTTCTCTTAAATATATGTTCCTGGATGTGTGTGCATTTATATATACATAATAATTATACACAGTACACACACATGTATTATCTAAACACAAACTTTTATTTAAGATGTGATTAATCACAATTAATTGGTTCGGCAGGACTAATTTTAATATAATTATTAGTCCTTAGTAATTATTATATATATATATATATATATATATATATATATATATATATATATATATATATATATATATATATATATATATATATATATATATATATATATATATATATATATATATATATATGTATATATATATCCCTATTTTGGTTGCAATTAATCACAAGTAATCGATTGCCCAGCACTAATAATAATGTAATAATGTCAGTGTTTTATATTTAGAAAAAGAAAAGGAGGGTTATACCTCTGTTTTGTATTGAAAATGGTCGCACTCACTTCCTCCCCCATGTTCTCAAATGTCTATCCCTTAGGATACAAAAATCATTTAAGGGTTAAACACAAGTTCAATATTTGTGATGTAATATAGATGAAACAATCTGACCCCAGATCTCTGTCACAGCCTCATAATCACGCTTCTATACGCACATACACACTCTAGGCACAGTTATATCTCATATCCCATGACTTCACATCTGAACAAGAGTCACGCAGCGCTGCTGTAATGATTGATCTGAGAGATTCATCGAGGTCAAATTAGAGAGGGAGTGAAGTCCTCACACATACTTTACAATAGAGTGTGACCTCAGATAACCTCGCCGCCTGAAGCATGTGTGCTTGTGTTTTCAAGGTCAGGGCTCCTCTCCTCTCCTCTCGTTTGGTCAATAGTGCATGTGGTGCCCTGCTGAGGAAGTCAAGGTCAGTAGGTCACACTCGCACACACGAACAAACTCATTATGTTATTTCTGTTTTGTTCATTTATTTAAAGGGAGAAAATAAACTATTTACTCCTTTATAAACTTAATTAATGATCATTTTACACAAGTAAACAAGTCCTAAATGAACTGCGTTGTTCCGGTAAACCAACACAGGATCCGTTTTTGCTCTGGGTCCGACAACAAGGCTTTTCTGTCCGAGTCGGGGCACGTCCGGGGATGGCAGTGACAACCACATGGGGAGTGCAGTGAAGGAGAAATGACTGTTTCTGGGCTGATGGGTGAACTCATTTATCAGTGCTAAAGTCTTGAGTAATACCGCTTTCTCTTCCCGTACCTCCTGCCACGGCCAAGACAAGCAGAAAGTGATCTTTTCTCTCCAGAATGCCCTCCTGTAGTGGTGATCGCTTGAGCTCTTTAACCATACAAGAGCATCTATTAACAGAGATGTTCTACTTCGTGCCGTGGCAGGTCAAAGGTGGAGCGGACTGACAGAAAGAGACCGAGGCGGAGAGAAAGAGCATGCGAGAGAGATTCAATCGGATAGATTAGACTCAGCTGGGTGTTGTCTGTAACAATGAGTGTCTTTGCTAATAATAGTCAGTTTAAATGCTGCTACTTATGAGTTTGGGAATTAAAATTGCGATTCATGTAATTTTGGTTCGAATAAAACATTTATCTTATTTGTACATGCTTTTAAAAATTTTGATTCATTTTTATTTAATTTACTTTTTGTGTTATTTATTTTAGTGCTCTCAAAATTAGTATGTTAATGTATGCAATTTTTTTTTTCAGTTTAGCGCAATACATTTTTTTTAACGCAATTAATGCAACATCCGTTTTGCTATCATCTTTTGGCTAGCGTTACTAGACTGGATAAACCCAGCCTGATCAACCGGCGATTTGATTTCGCCTGCCAAATTAGTCTGGAAACCTCTGCATTCATTTCTACTGCTTCTGTTACACTTTTGCGGCAACCAATCACAGACTGGTTTATCCACCTGCGAAGCGATGGATCGATGCTCGTTAATCACGCCTCTTGTGGTCTGATTAGGACTATCCAAAGTCCTAATCAGTTTGAATAATGCTCATTTATCGCCTCTTGTGCCGTAGAAAATACAGAACAGACTCCCTAGACCAATGTTCAATCTTACATTGAGCTTGGTCTGGTGCTAGCCAGATAATAGCGTTACATTATATGATCACGCTCTTATTCATGCAAATGCTTTTAAACCCTTTAAGCGCGTCAAGACAGAAGAGAACGCGCCACTATCGTGGTCACAGACAGTGCACCAGAATCGAGTTCTATTTTAGGCCTGAACGAACAATAACACACAGAATTATGCCAAAATTTCTCATATGAGCAGTCTTAAATTAGTTAAATAACGTCAGGGCAGACCTCAGCGGCAGGTCTTAAAGTGACAGCAGCCTAATAAACCAGTGATGTCTGTCATTACTGTTACTCAAAAACAAAGGTAACGGAGAAAATTGTAGGATTCATATATTTATGTATTATTTATGCAGTGTAGACTGTTTGATAACTTTATTCCGTTTCTGTGTATTTCCGACCTGTTCGATTGGAAGTAAGGCCACAGGTAAATCATGGCATTGATTATAATGGGTTTATGTAACGATTATTTTAAGTTCACTTACATTAAAAGTTATTCTTTTTAAACCTAATGAATGTTAAAATTGATATATCTTATACTGTAATGTTGAATGTCTATCATTAATTAAAAAAAAATTAAAAACCATTTTCATCAGTATTTGTATTAGTAATAGTAAAAGATGCCAATATATATATATATATATAGAGAGAGAGAGAGAGAGAGAGAGAGAGAGCGAGAGAGAGAGAGAGAGAGAGAGAGAGAGAGAGACCTAAATCATATTTTAGTAAATATGTAAAACAGTAAAACATTTATATTATATAATTATATACATCATATAATAATATAATATAATATAATATAATATAATATAATATAATATAATATAATATAATATAATATAATATAATATAATATAATATAATATAATATAATATAATTAATATAATATAATGTATTAATACTTGTAGCATTTTTTCCCCACCAGTACACAATACAAAAAATGAACTGTATGAATTTGACCTGTACCCATTTGTTTCTCAATGATTCTTTAATTGACACATGCTCAACTCAAAAAGTCATGGCTCAAAATAATTTCCCACATGGTACAGTACGGTATATATGACATTGTGGTTGCATTTATGTGAATTTATCTTGTAAATATGATCATTTTGCCTCGATAAAAAAGGCAGTAGAAGAGCAGGTCTGATCCGATGTGGTCAAAAGTCAAGTCAGGTTCCCTCTAGTCTTTTGGAAGATGTCTGGACTGAATTGGGACGCAGTTTTGCAACTTGGCTCAGATTTTGCATATTTTATCAATGTTGGCTGCCGACTTTAATGAAAGTAAAGATGTTTTCGCTCAGCTACCATGTGTTGGGTTGGACTGTGATCTGAAACGTTTTATAATCATCACTTATCTGTGTTCAGTGCTTGTCTAATTTTAGCCTTTAGAGCATCAACATATTTCTGGTAAACACGTTAATAAGCTGGTACTTTAACACATAACCAGCTGTTGTGCTTTGTGATTTTAAACTGATTTAGGTTTACGTTATCTTTGTGTATATAATTCCTTATATTTGGCTATTACGTGTTCTCATGCAAAGCTAATGTTACACAGCTACATTGTGACAACGAACAGTTTTGTTGTCATTAATTTTATGCAACTGAAGTAATGTTTGACACATCACAAATTATGAGTTGCACAGACAGTCGATTAATTCAACCACTAATGATGCTTTAGGTCTGTGGAAACTGTCATTGATCACAACTTCATTTGCATGTGTCAGTTGCATAAAATTCACGTCAACAAAACTACATTGTCAAAATATAGCTGTGCATGGGCCATGATGCAGACACTGCTGTAGGTCAGTCCATTCTTGATCCCAAAAAGTGCATGTTTGCAGATATGACTCAAACTGACTAATGTGTCTTACAGTGTCCCAGTGGACACAGGACACAAGATGACTGCGTCCTCTACAGGACATACAAATAGATGATCTACAAAACCTGGCGCAAAACCACATACCATTTCGGCATTATCATAACTGTATAAAGTTGCTTCTTCTCCAGCTGAGATCTGAGTATTTGAGGAATGTGTGGTTGTATCATCAGTAGTTATATGCAGAGTTTTTTCTGTGATTTGCTCCCGCGGTGTCCGGCACGGGGTTCGCGCATTCCTTACGGCAAGCATGCGGTTTTCCAAAAGCCTGTGGAGAGGCAAAAAAGAGGGATACAGATAATTATACGAACTTCATGTGGATTCTTCAAACCTATGAATTTCTTTCCTTTGCTGAACACAAAGGAAAATGTTTTGAATTATGCTGGAACCAAATTGTTGCTGGTTGCTTGACTTCCATAGTATTTTTTCTCCACCGCTATGGAAGTCAGTGGTGTGCATCATCTGTTTGGTTACCCATATTCTTCAAAATATAATCTTTTGTGTTCAGCAGAACAAAGAAATTCATAAAGGTTTGGAGCAACTTGGGGAGCAACTGGGTGATTAAATGATGACAGAATTTTAATTTTTGGGCGAACTATCACTTTAATTGTACGTTTTGCCTGTTGAAAATGGAGAAATGAGCACTGATATTTTGTGTTGGTTTCTTATCTATTATTCTCGGCTATGTTGCTGAGTTTATAAGAGCGTTCACTCTCTCGCCCTCTCTCTTTGTTAACAAAGCTGATGAATATTTCAGACCATGCGTTTGAGAGTTTTTGAAGCTTCATTGTTTATTTAAAAGCTAGAACAAATCGGAACACCTATCCAAGAGAGAATGCAGGAACCCAATGGAAAACTAGAGGCCAGTTTTGATTCTTGCTATAAATTTAGGCCTTTTAAAAAAAAATAATATTAAAAGTCTAGTATCAAACTATGCACAATTATGCTTATCTAAGAAGTAAATATGTATGTCAGCAGGTGAAATTGGTTAGATGGACATGAAAAACTAATCATTTAAGCTGAATTGGCTATTTTATATTGGAAGTTATATTGGTATGACAGTAAGTATTTATTGAATTAAAGATAAAATAAGGTAATGGCATTCTGTCTGTGTGTGTGTGTGTGTGTGTGTGTGTGTGTGTGTGTGTGTATATATATATATATATATATATATATATATATATATATATATATATATATATATATATATATATATATATATATATGTATATTTTTTTAAAATATATATATTTAAAAAAAGAACAGCGCCTTTGCTTTAAAAAAAGAGGAAAAAAACGTTTACATTTTTTTTCTAGCTTAAAAGACTCTTTTTTAAACACTTCATTGTGGGTAAGTTTCATTAATACTTTTATGTCAGATTACATTCTTTGACTGATCATTTACTTAAAGATAAGCTTAAAAAACAAAACAAAAACAAAAAAAAACATACCCAGGCATGCTTGTCTGTGTGTGTGTTTGAATGAAGGAGCTGACAGGATTGACTTATCAAAACAAATGTCATGAAAAAATCTAAAGGATTGAGATATCAAGGAGGTACAAGGTATGTTTGGCAGAATATTACAGGGCAATTACACTGCTCCAGATGTGTACCACAGCGCTGACAGATAGAAAGAGAGAGAGAGGAGCTTCCTTTAAGCCAATGACAAGGAGAATAATATTGATAGTGTCCTGAGGGAAGAAGGGCAGGAGGAATGTATGACAGAGAAAGAAACAGTTGTTACTCCTGAGAGGGTAATGACTACCTATATGGTTCACACCTGATTTATGCACAGGGTCTCTCCACCTGAACGCTGCCACAGCATGCTGAACACACACACACACACACACACACACACACACACACACACACACACACACACACACACACACACACACACACACACACACACACACACACACACACACACACACCTGTGGAGTGATGGCTTCATTCACAGGAAACATTTGTATGTCTGTGTTTAGGCAGCATCATAATTTTCCTTGTTCCACCATCTCTGAAATTACAGGCCACAGCTGGTTGAAGATACGAACAGTATGAGCCTGTATTTACAGAGAATTCCTACTAGTCAACCCTGATAATGTTCAAAAGACACCATTAGGGTAAGACAAATTACACTAAAATAATGCAATAAATACTATCTTACGAAACACCCTATTGCACATAACTGAGTCAGTAAAGAACAAATAATCTCCCTCCATTGGACCCATAATTATCTGAATTGATTTAACTGATGGAGGTCAAAGGTAGGATGGTTTGGGATTGAGTTGCATGGACTGACGTGCATTCAGTTCTGCCCCGTCTTGATCATGTGTTATGGGTAAATGTTTGTTGATTTGGGGTCAGAAGGAGCTCTGAAAAGGCCGCTGATGTCACTGACATCAAAGATGACGGAGGATGCCTTTTGGCTTAAACCTGCCGTTGCTGAGCGTCGCCATGCAGATGTTTCGAAGATTAAAGAATAATCAATTTTGATGACTGGTAATAAATATATGATGTTTGAAGTTTGTAAATTATATTAAAATGGCAACAGTATTTTTGTGACTGCTTTGTTTTTCCTTTGCCCACCTAAATATATTTTAAATAATCTGACAGTTAACTCACAAACCACTGGCCTGACCTTTGACCCTGCGCTCCCAGGGTTTGGGGGTAAAAGGTTGTGGCAGGGCACTGCAGCCTTTTCATGGATCACTCAACACAGAGGAACAATGTCATTTGCAATAACACTAACCAGATATAACCTAAAAAGCATCAGACATCAAACAGTCAGTCCGACAATAATTGTATTGTTGAATTTCCTTCATACCCCTTCATTGCTTTAAAGGGGATCAATTTAGAGCCTCAAATGATCAGAAAAGAGTTTATCTGCTGAGACTTTACAGTTACTGTTAGTGTGTTTACATTGAATCTGAAGCGGCAGTGGATTTCAGTACAAAAATCTGGTAGAGAGAGAGCGGGGAGTACGAACTCCTTGTGAGACTTGAAACTGCAAACTATTCTTCAGTAAATTGTTCTTTAATTAATTGCACTCCTGACTGTTGGACTTCATTCTTCACAACTGGTTTTGGGTCATAAACTGTTATCCTCCAACTGTTCATTCCATTTAAAACAACACTGCAAAATTACTAGAGGAAGAATATGTAAGATTGTGGCCAAAACTCGTACTGCAATCCCTTTCAACTGTAGAGCGATGTATCCCCTCTGCCCCTCCCCTTTGACTCGAGGTTGCCAGATAGGCTGCAGGAACGTTTGTAGATCTGCAGCAGTGGACTGTAAAAAATTTGATAAATCATTTGGCATGTTTCACTGCGTCCTCAGAAATAAAACACACACAATTACACACACAATTACCCAATATGCTTACAAAATCTTTTCATAATATTTTAATAAAGGTTGTCAAATCTCAAAAAAATGTTCATTGTATTAACTCAAAAATTTTATTTCGATGAACTCAAAATTTTAAAGGGGGGGTGAAACACTCAGTTTCATCTCATGTCAATCTTGAGTACCTATAGAGTAGTATTGCATCCTTCATATCTCCGAAAAGTCTTTAGTTTTATTATATTTATAAAAGAAATATAGGCTGTACCGAGTCTTTCCGGAAAAAACAGAGCGCCTGGAGGCGTATCGTGTGGGCGGAGCTAAAGAATGACGATCGCGAACAAAGCGGTGACGTCCTCAAGCGTGGAGAAACCCATGGCTATCGATCTCAGCTAATAGATATGTGATCCAGAATCAAATCTGAGGCTGAAATAAATTGAACCGGAGAAACGGCAACATCAGGATGTCCGTCTCTGTGGTATGTACTGTATTTAGTGGCCTGTCAACATTTGTGTGTGTTTACTCGCAGTTTATGAGAACATGATTCGGTTTATGGACAATTGTATGCGACTAAACATTAGCAGTAGCAAGCAAAACGGTTTTGCACGTCAGACTAGTGTAACGTTATACATAGAACAACAATGGAGTAACCGTTAGCGCATTTGAATGACGAAGCACGCGATCGTGTCGTTTACTGACGTTTACTCACGCGACGATAAGCAACAGCACAGACATTTGAAGCAGTTTTACTCACCGACGTGAACCTTTATCGCTGGGACCGCTCCGTCAAAAACACACTTCTTTGGTATGATTTGGTGAAGTCCTGTGACAGCAATGGCGTGGAAATCCACTTTGAGATGCGACTGAAGCGATGTTGTGAAGCTTCCCGTCATTTCTGCGTTCAAATCAGTTCAAATGCAGCGCTGCCTTCCCGGAATACTGTGCTGAAGCGTTGAAGTCACTTGATGTCACTCATAGGAATAAAGTGGAGCACGCCGCTAGTGGGGGCGGAGTTAGTGGTGCTTCGGAGGCTGCTACTGCTCGAGATGATTCGGGAGAGGTCTGTGCACCTCCCCCTATTAAGAAGAGAAATCTTGGAGATCTCCTTAATAACCGGAGGTCTGAAATCTCTGCCCCTTTACCGATCAGAGCGCGCGCTGACACTGAGTTAACCCGCTATCTCCAAGAACAACCAATTGTCTCTACTGCTAATCCACTAGCATGGTGGAGAGACAATGAAAAGCGCTATCCGCTCTTAGCAAAATTGGCACGTAAATACACCAACCTGCTTCCCCATGTACGCAACCTAACCGGATTACTTTTGAGTGTGCGTCCTTATATGACGTCCACAGCGTGCGCTGCGCTCACATGCACCAAGCTGACAAGAGAGGGATAAACTTTTTATTTCTATACTTATTATAGAAATAAAAAATTAATTACCCCTCCCATTATTTATTTAAATACATTTTTACATATAGTTCATTTATTTTACTTTATTTATTTATTTATTTATTTATTTATTTATTTATTTATTTATTTATTTATTTATTTATTTATTTATTTATTTATTTATTTATTTATTTATTTATTTATTTATTTATTTTTTATTGACATAAAGACATACAAACCACAATAGTGCAGTAATTGACAATCGAGTATTTACATAATTCTAGAAGTGAAATAAAAGTGTGTTAATGTATAGGTGTGTGTGGGTGTGTACATATAGTTCATTTAACAAAACAAACAAACAAACAAACATCTATTCGACCTGTTTATTTCCGATATAGCTGACCTGACCTATCCATAGACAGAACTGACAAGACAAGTTTGTTGGAGCTCAGCAAGCATGTTAGGCACTAATAACATAATGAGCTTTAAATCGGTGCTGTGCATAAACTCTGTCTCAGTTAGCTTGCGTAAGTGAGCAGCCGTTTGACAGGATTTTGGCGATTTTTCAGAGCTGCGCTGTGGAAACCACAATGAACCTCTTAGTGCATGTCAGAGATAATTTCATTCAAACGTCTTACTATCGTAACCATGAGCACTATTTCCTGTGCTGATTATTTAATACAAATCACAATATCATTTCATTGGCCTTGAAGAAAGGCTCCTATTTTTTTTTTTTTTTTCAGAAGAAAATACAATAGAGCGGAAAATTTAATTGAATGCTGTCAGTCTTCTGTCCTCTGGGACATCTATTAAGGCAGAAACATCAATCTAACTCTTACTTTTACTTGGCCAGAATTGTAGAATACGCCTGGCGAGCCTTGAGAGAAAGCATGGTTTTAAGACAGCACAGGTTTGACATGTAATTTTACATGAAATTTAGAAATTATTTCCTAAACCACAAGATGTAAAGTAGGTTGCCAGGACATGGAATTTTCTTTAATTATGGACTGGTATTAACATTGATCTTGAAGTCACCATTCAGTAAGCTTTTGGTATAGAAAATATGTTTTTATTAAAGTGTTTAGTGAACAAACTACATGAATCTGTCTTTAAAGGGGTAAATACATTTTCCTTGAGCTTTTTACATCTAAGAGGTTTCATTGTGACAACTCTCGAAGTGGATAGATTCAGCCAGCATTTTATTAGCATAGAGCATGTAATGTACATAGGCTTGATTTTGGTCGAGATCTACTACGCTGCTGCTGCTGAGCAAATACATAATGTTCAGTTTAGTCTAGATAACAACAAGGAAAGGCTGCTACAGAATAACATAACCCCCCTAGCAGATCTCTACAGGTGGCACTGGGGAGGAGGTGGGATGATAGGAGTTCTTATATTGTGCGGCATACTTATACACTGTAAAAAAAAAAATATTTAGAAAAAAAGTTACCTGGTTGCCTTAAAAATTTGAGTTCATTGAAATTAAAATTTTGAGTTAATACAATGAACATTTTTTGAGATTCGACAACCTTTATTAAAATATTATTAAAAGATTATAATATTTTATAATCTTTTAATAATATAATAACGCAGTGAAACATGCCAAATAGTGCTATTTTCATGATTTATCAATTTTTTTTATGTGGTTCAGATTCAATAATATTTTGAGTTTCTATTTATTAAACAAATTTCCTTCATTGTATCAACTCAATTTTTTTATTTCAATAAACTCAAAATTTTAAGGCAACCAGGTTACTCACTTTTTTAAGTTAAACCAACAAAAAACAACAAAACATTTTTACAGTGTAGCGGCTGTATAAATAAAGCCACGTAAATAAGGAAGTACCTTTGATTGGTGGGAGTCGTAGAACTGAAAGAACTGATCAGTTACAAATAACCCAAGCTGAGTAGAATATGAACAAACCCAGCAAATAGGTTGTTTTAACCCAATGGTTGGGTTAAATGTTTGCTTAAAACAACCCAATTGCTGTTTTTAGCATTTTTGTATAATCAAATTATATCTTTAAAAAGCTAAGTAATGAATCACTACACTAACACACAAATGACTGACAAACCAGGTTTCCTGTGACAGGTTTTAATGTGTCATTTAGTGTTCTTGTGCTCTATTGATCACTGATACACTCTCCACTCTCCCCCATTCACTATAGGCCAAGACAGAGATCAGATTCACCCCTGCACAGGAATTAAAAGCACACTGACTGGTAGCATGTTTCTGAAGAACACCGCAGAACATGTCTTTTGTGTCAGATTATGTCTTTTGCCATATCCCTTACTTCTTTTCTTCATGCAGTCTTCTTCCTTCCACCATCTCTTTATATCCATGGATGATGGCAGGTGACAACAGCTGAAAATCCTGCCTAAAAAAAACAGATTCAGAAGTACTGACCACATCAACGCTTTTTCCTTAACCTTGGTAAGACTATTAAGAGACTTGCATTTCACTTTTATCTAATGTTAAGACTTTTATTTTTATATATTTTCCCAATTGGGAGAATTATAGGAATGGAGTTTAGTAGCTTCCATCATGCACTTTAAATGTTCTGATTTGTCCATTTGCACATTAAAAAGGGAGTAATTTGAATGTGGGAAACTTTTTTGTTTTTTGAAATGAAGTTTTCAAGCCCTTCATTGCTTTCAAATCTCACACCAGACTCCTGAAGAGGGTGATGACTTTGGATTTGAACATGTGGACACCAATGGTGATGAAGATCTAAGCTGACTTGATATATATATATTTTATATATTATAGTATATATATATATATATATATATATATATATATATATATATATATATATATATATATTATATTATAGTATATATATATATATATATATATATATATATATATATATATATATATATATATATATATATATATATTATAGTATATATATATATATATATATATATATATATATATATATATATATATTTTTTTTTTTTTTTTTTTTTTTTTACAATTTTCATCAATTTATTTTTTATCTACATTAACCTTAAAAGGTTCTATCGGTGCTACATATTTGGAACACCTAAAAGGTTCTATATAGAACCCTTTTTAAGTGCCAAAGGATTCTTGAAAGGGTTCTTTCTTGTCATTATAGATCCTTTTTAGCATAAAAGGTTCTTTGGAGTTGAGTACACTCTTACAAAAAAGGGTTCCTTGGGTTTCTTACTAGAACCATAGGGTTCATTACTCAACTCCAAAGAAGCTTTTATGCTAAAAAAGTTCTATAATGAAAAGAAAGAACCCCTTTTACCCTTTAAAAGGGTTCTATATAGAACATTTAAGGGGTTATAAATACGTAGCGCAGATAGAACCTTTTCTTCTAAGAGTGTACAGTTTGACTTAATATCTAAAAATTGAGACCTTATTTCTCACAGTTTGGTGTTATACATCACAATGTAACATTATTTATTATTTTAAACTTTATCTCATGATTTTTCTTTTACTCTGAGGCTCTGATTTACTCTGATTATGTTTGGTGATTTATTTGGTCAGACTTGCGCATGCGGCAGGCATGAATAGTTGCATTCATATTTTGTCAGTGTAATGAAATCAGACAGCACACGGCAGGCTGATCGCTGGATGTATTTTTAGTCAGCTGATAAGGGTCAAGACTTTTTCTCCAGGCGTTTTATCTCTGCAATTATTTCAAGTTCCAAAGCCCAGGCTACCCATTGAGTCCAGGAAGCCAGCCCATTCTGTGCATAAAACACCTCCACACATGTCAACGTTGTTAGTATTTTAATCACAAATAAAACTTCACAGCATGCACATTTAATGCAATACTAGTTTTGAGTATCTTCAAAGTTTTGTAGTTTTTTTATTGACTGAGCTAACATATAGAAAGGTGTGTGGGTGTGTGGGTGTGTGTGTGTGTGTGTGTGTGTGTGTGTGTGTGTGTGTGTGTGTGTGTGTGTGTGTGTGTGTGTGTGTGTGTGTGTGTGTGTGTTTTCTAATGAGAGGGGGCCAATTCAATCTAATCCTTTTTTAAATCACTTAGAAACAAAAGTCTAGTCTGTTTTGTTGTGGAAAGCCTCAAAAGCTCATGTGAAAATACTAATTACTTTAAATCCACTGCATGCTGGAATTTGCATGAATGTTGCATAGCGAATAACCCCAGCTGAGTAAACGAGAGCTAACAATGCCAAAAGAAACACTCAGCATGTACTGTTTAATCAGGTAAATGATATACTGGCATCCAACACATAAAGGAGCTGCCTAATTGTACTTCAGTCCTGATGTGGACTATGAGGTTTTTCTATTGGATTATCCAGTTATATTTGTATTGAGTTATTACATTTACCGACATGTGTTATGTTTTTTTTTCTTTCTTTCCAGGCCTTATCATGCATCCTGTTCTGTCTAAGTAAGACACACACATTATGCAATAGCTGAAAAATTCCAGTGCTTCATATTAACTGGTCTTTATAATTTAATAAACATGCTGGTCAGCATTATGTTGTACAGAAACTCTGGAAATCTGTATCTCACCAATCTGTTTTTTTTTTATTTTTTTATTTTTTTTATTTCAACGAAGTTTGTGTATTTGCTTTGATTCATGGGTAGCCTATAGTTTGGTGTAGTAGTTAAATCCATCCATCCATCCATCCATCCATCCATCCATCCATCCATCCATCCATCCATCCATCCGTTTGTACAGTCCTGCTCCATTTCTCTAACAAGACGGCACGTAGGACGTGATGGTAGCTTAGGAAAACCCAGCATTGCGATGGTCATTGCAATGCCAAATAATATACGTCCATAAAAATGTATTTTGAATTTGATGTAAGTAGATTAAAACAATTTAACTTGCATAATGTATGCCTATCTGAGTGTGGTATAGCCATACTTATTAGTAAATAATCAGAATAATGAAAATTGCATGTAAACTGGAGTGGGGAGTTCTGCTCATGTCATGTAAACATCTTACTGCGATTACCTTACTCTGAGTTTTAGAAATAATCGCATTATTGGTGCACATGTTAATGTAGTCAGTGTCACGTTATCCTTCAGAAATTTATTATCAGAATTATCAGTTTAATTCCTTGCTGAATAAATATTTTAATTGATATAAAAAGTAAATTTTGGTCCATACTGTGGTAATGCAAAACAATTGGTAAAAAAAAAAGAAGAAAAAAAAATGGTCGTACTGTAGTCGGCTAGAGTGACCTTGTGGACTTCACAAAGGTCATGAGACCACAATTCCATATCAAGTGTGCAATTTGGGACAAGCCTTACTTTCATGAGTCCCTGCAAATTTAGTGCACTGAAGCAAGAGAATGGGATACAAGTCTGTTTTTAGGCTTGTTTCATTCCTCACATTGGGTAATTTTGATTAACTTGGCCTCATTAACTTACCCTCCAATGTCATAGTCAGTAAGCAATGACTCTGATGACTGTGGATTTGGTAGAATGAGACATCTCATCTCAGAGGAGCTCTCTAACCAGTGATTTATCACCACTAATTAACGTCTGAGAGCGAGCAGATGTTTTCATTTCCATTAATGCACATGAAATGGCACCATAACAACCATTTGTTAAGTGAGTGTTGAGAGAACCTTCACTGGGATAAATATGAGCCAGAGCAGACCGATAGATATAGTACCTTTTGCTTCTTTCATACATTTGAAACAATAGCTCATTCAACTAGTATGGCATTTATTCCACCCATATTGCCAACAAGTAAAATATAATTTTATAGAGGAAGCAAAAGTGTGTTTTTGATAGCAACTGCAGCCACAACACAGGTGGGAGACTGTTTTTTGGGAGTCTGGTTAGATTGAGAAGAAGTGAAAGTGATTGATGAGACCTGTAAGCATGCCACCTCTCTCTCTCGCTGGCTGGTTTATTGGTGGGCCGCTCTGGATGTGGTAATCTGAAGCAGATGGCAGTTTGTTTGAAGTCCCTGCAGATGGTCATCACCGCTCTGTTCTTCAGCACCTGAGCTGTGAGGGATCCAGACGCCACACAGAGGCCTAACCTGCCAAAAGAACTAAATTGCCATTCTGCAAAATGACCAAAATAACCTATTCTGAAGGATGAGTCAAAAAACCACAAACGCTAATCAGGTCTAGAAACCCCGTCCAGTATGTCAGCCGTGATTAAAGGTCTAACCGTGCGGTATAACCAACATGTTCTGTTTAATACAATCAGAATTGGCTTTTCTAACTAAAAGAATGATATTAGCATAACAGGAAAGCTTGACCAGACGTATATTATTTTAGCTCTGCATTAACCTGCATATTTCCTGGCACATCTCCATTAAAAACTCCTTTTAGACTTAAAGTAATGCAAATTTGTGCTTGGATTTGACCTACACTATTAGGTTGTATAAAACAAACATGTCCTCATTGACACAGTCTGTGCAGAGTGCTATGCATTCTGGGATTGAAAATGCAAGGCTGCATCCGAAATCGCACACTTCCCTACTATATAGTTGGCGAAAAACAGTATATGACAAAATAAGTATGTCCGAATTTACAGTACTCATAAAAGAGGAGGCAAAAAGTACCCAGATGACCTACTACTTCCTAAATATTCTGAATTGTGCATACAATGGACTCTTTACTATCCGACTGAATGACAGTGAAGCGACGCAATTGACGCTGATAGGTCACGAGATGGAAAATGTGGTATGTCCATATTATATTCATATTACACACATTCACACTATACATACTTTTTAGTGGTTGTTAAGAAATTACTTATTCAAAATAAGTACATGGACTGTAAAAAAGTTGCTGCCTTAAACATCCAAGTTGATAACTTTTTAAAAATGCAAGTCATTTAAACTTAAATTGCATTAAACTCGCTTAAACAATCATTGTATAAAATAAAAAAGTTGAACATTTCTTTACTTATTTTGATGAGTTAAAGCAGTAATTCTCAAAGTGTGGTCCGCCATCGACTCCTAGTGGTCCGCGAAAAGATGACCTAAACTAGGCAAGTGTTTATAAAATCGTCATTTATTTAAGTAGATTTTTAATGTACTTGCGTACTTTTAATGTACTTTTCATTTTCTTGCCATTCTGTTTTAATAACGTAAAAATGGATCGGTGACTAAACCAAACTAGACCTAAACTCCTCTTTGGAGCCAGACATTCAGAAACTGATGTGTGATAAGCAGCACCACCCGTCTCACCCGTCTAAAATCCACAGATCTATTAGTTTTGTAATGTACTAGTTTTTGTTTCATGTGTAAAATCCCAGTTATTTCAGTGATATTGGACATTAAGGGAGACATTCTTTTCAGCATTTTATTGTTACCAGAGTTACAACCATAGACTTCCTATACCCACCACCTCTAATGGCTCTTTGGAATGGCATTAAGTGGGACCTAGGCTGTTACAGTATGTTTAATTGCATTTAATTTTTTCCCCACATGTGCAGTTTGTTGTTCATATTAAGCTGCAACTCATTTCACATTTACTTTTTCAAATTAAATAAAACTGTATATAATTGCTGATCATATCATTGCATTTTTGTTTGAATAATTAGTTTTTGACTTGAAACAGTTGCATATTAAACTTAAATTTAGCTTATCCTTCCTATTTTATTGGATTTTGGGGGTGTGTTAGAGTGTGATTCTGTAGGTGGTCCTTAGAAAAAAATTGGAAGATAAAGTGGTCCTTGGGCTAAAACAGTTTGAGAAACACTGAGTTAAAGCAATTAAATCAAAGTTATGGCAAAATATTATGATCAATAAATTATGACAACATATGATTATTTAAAGGATTTAAATTATTAAAGGATTAAAATGGATTTGAGGAAATACAGAGACAAATCAGTCTAGTTCTGTAGGCTACACAATCATGGGGAAGACTGCTGTTTGACACTTGTCCAAAAGACAACAACTAACACCTTGCACAAGGAGGGATAGACACAGAAGGTCATTGCAAAACAGACTGGCTGTTCACAGAGCTCTGTGTCCAAATACATTAATAGAGGCTAAGGGAAGGAAAATATGTGGTAGAAAAAAAGTGTACAAGCAATTGGGATAACTGCACCCTGGAGAGGATTGTGAAACAAAACCCATTCAAAAATGTGGGGTAGATTCACAAAGAGTGACTGCAGCTGGAGTCAGTGCTTCAAGAACCACTATGCACAGACATATGCAAGACATGGGTTTCAACTTGCCACTCCTAAACAACAGAAAACATCAAAAGCATCTCATCTGTGTGTAGCATGGCGGCTCGATTGTAATGACTACGCCACCCCGTATTAATGGGGAAAACCTTTGAAATAAAGCACGCAAGTGCGTTCCACCAAGAGAGGCAAGAGGCATGGGTTCCGTACAAAATATTATTTATTTATTTCTAAGAAAGTTGGCCAACAATTATTTAAAACTAAAAGGACAAGTGTCATGGACTGAAAGTAAGGAAACAGAAGAAATTAAGTCACAATAAATCTTAACGGGCTGAGGCTTCCTCTGGAGAGCAGGCTCGTGTAACCGCAACAGGCATACAATGGAAACCACGCCAATCAGAATCACTACCATCAAGTTCATTGTAAAGACACAAAACTAGTGACACTGCAATAAAGGACACAGCAAGAATGACACCCTTTGGTGATGTAAAGCCTGTAATGCCGTAAAGAACCTGCCCGCTCCAGGAAGCCCACAGCTCCTAAAGAAGAAAATACAAAAGTAAAATTAATAAATTATACAATTGTAAAGGAAACAATCAATTTACAAAATCAAATGACCAAAAGAAAGGAAGCAACGAGTTACAATACACTCAGAATAAACCAAGTATAAATACTGACAACTCACATTAAAGAAAGAAAAATAATGTACCAAACCGTTGCAGTTAAACTCAGAATAACTCATACAAACAAGTCTACAAAGAAAAACAAGAATATTAACACTAAACATAAATACATAAAACATCCAGCCCACTTAATGGTAAGTATGCTTGACACAGAGGTACCCGGACGCCAAAAGCAGCAGCGTGGCTCAGAGCAAAAGGTGAAGAAAAAGACTGTTGAGGGGAAACATCAAGAAACCTGCTCAACGGCCACAAACAGACTCAATGATCCAGTGAAGTAATACTTTGACGGCATCTACAAGTCACTCAATATCCTTATTAAACAGCAACAGCTGGCACTCCAATCAGGGTTACGTTAAGCAGCAATGCCATACCAATGGGAGCCCTGAAGGCACACCGCACTGGAAGTAAGCAGGACATCGCACACTCAAATGTACAATTACTCATCACCCTCCATAGTCTGTGACAACACAAAAGGGGCGGGGTTGACCATGATGCACTTCAGGAGGCATGGACCACAAGTTTATATATGCCCATGGGGCAATAACTGATTGGCCACATCTTAACCGTCCGATAGTGACACATTAACCAGTCACATGATCTCACTACATGTGCGTAAGACAAAAAGGACTGCTGAGTGGTCCAAATTTATGTTCTCTGATGAAAGTAAATGTTGAATTTCCTTTGGAATTTAGGGTCCCAGAGTCTGGAGGAAGAGAGGAAAAGAGGAGAGGCACATAATCCACAGTGCTTGAGGTCCAGTGTAAAGTTTCCACATTCAGTGATGTTAGGGGTGCCATGTCATATTCTTGTGTTGGTCCACTGTGTTTTCTGAGGTCCAAGGTCAACGCCGCCATATACCAGGAAGTTTTAGAGCACTTCATGCTTTCTACGGAAGATGCGATATGCCAGGCCCAACAATGCAGAAGAGCTGAAGGCCACTATCAGAGCAACCTGGGCTCTCAAAACACCTGAGCAGTGCCTCAGACTGATCCACTCCATGCCACGCCGCATTGCTGCAGTAATTCTGGCAAAAGGAGCGCCAACTAAGTATTGAGTGCTGTACATGCTCATACTTTTCATGTTCATACTTTTCAGTTGGCCAATATTTCTTTGTATTGGTCTTAAATAATATCCTAACTTTCTGAGATACTAAATTTGGGATTTTCCGTAGCTGTCAGTTATAATGATCAAAATTAAAATATATAAACATTTGAAATATAAGTCAGAATGGAATTAGTGAAATAAATAAACTTTTTGATGTATGCTCTCTAGGACTGTCAAAATTGCTCAAAAATGAAGTTCGAATGTTCCCTTGAAAAAAAACATTAATATTCAAACTATCGAACATCTGGTTTGCACATTTGGTCAATGACCGGCATTGCGTATACATTCCAGGAGATTGCACACTCATACTATTTATACGCATTTTTGTGAGATTGGGGCTCCAATAACAGGACGAATTAATACAAAGAGATATCTCTACTTGTATAGGTTGTCTATTTAAGTTAACATATTTGGCAACGTATTACTTACACAAAAACAAGTAAATGAACTAATGGCCAAGACCGCAGACCTCACCCTCACGCTCTCTGCGCAACGTTTAAATGAAAGAAACTTTGAGTGCTGATCAAGAGTTTTGTGCAAGCAATTTAAGGTTGCGACTATTGTCCCAAATATAGCAGGCTTCATTTAGTGATTGAAACAAATATTATTCATATTAATTGAAGTTTTACAGCATATTGAATGCCCAGAGCGAGCTGTGCTGTGGTAAACATGGAACTTTTCCTTGACATGAAACGGTAAATAATCAAACCAGTGAAAGCAGTGCATTTATTCTTTATTCATGCAATATCTCTTCAGTCAGTACAGTAGACTACGCGTAAAGTAAAATGAGGCATGGTATGCTAACTGTATCTTACATAGCTTGCATACAACTTTATGCGTCTCAACAATTCACCGACCAGAATCCAAAGTACTTCCAGACATGGCTTTTTAGATTTTGGAGTTAAAATCGCTTTCTCTCTCGCGGTCGAGTTGGGCTCTACACTTTCTGCCATATTCCAAGCAAGAAGACGCATCTACTTTCAGCATTGATGCTGTGCCTGACAGTGTGACTCCTGTGACTGCACTAGCGCGCCCATGAGCAGAGTAAAAAAAAAAAAAAAAAATCAAATATATATTTGAATTTAGAATGTTCGTTGACAGCCCTAATGCACTCTTATTTTCATCTGCCTAATATCTAAAAAAAATCTAACGTTTCTTGTCACATCAAATACAGTTACGATTTACATAAATGATGTAATATTTTCAATAAAAAACAGTGCCATTTCATTAAAAATGTAAAGTTCTTTGCATCACTTGATATTACTATTGGTCGGTGAAAGTTCTTATCATAAAACAGTTGAAATATTAAATGTTTAGCTACTTGCACTCTTTCACTGCTATAACTAAAGTGTTGCATTGAAATTCACAATAATCGTAAGCCCTGCTTCTTTGATTTTATTGGCCATCTCACTCATTCTGACCGTGACAAGCAATGTACCGCTGTGGCAGACCAACACATTTTTTTAAATGTACTTTTGTCATTATAGCAACAAACAGAGCGGTGTGTAATGGAGTACAGCAGAGCAGCATTTGACAGCATTAGACAATGTGGCCATTTCTAATTATTTTCAATTTCATATCAATATCAATTTATATGGAGGCTGCAGCCCTGGTTGACATTGCATTAAGTAATATTCACATATACTTTTTATCATATAATCTGAGATTAGATTAATAAATGCAGTAGAAGTGTTGTTCATTGTTAGTTCCCGTTAACTAATACTAATGCTAACAAATGAAACCTTATTGTAAAGACATTTAAAGGCCATATGCTGCATAAATGGACATTCAGAAGGTCAAAAACACGGAATTTGAGCAAAGTTTTGATCCGTGATGCCCGTAGTTAAAGGTTATCAAACCCATCTCCAGCTTTTGCTTAATTCCAACAGAGGCTAAAGTGTCATTTCATACTCCAGAAAGCATGAAGGATACAGTCACGGGCATGGAAGAGACTTTCCAGTCATCGTCTGTGCCAAATACTTCACAGATGAACGACATTAAACAGTTTGCCTGCCCTTCATGGTTATTGCTAAGATGCAAAAAAACGATTAGTCGGCACAATCATCATCTCTTTTTTTCTTTCACATGGTGTCATGTGTCACAGCGCTCTGAGAATATCATGTCGAAATGTTACTTGTGTGGTTCAGTGGAGCGTGATCCTTGAAACGGGACTTCTAACATCTCGTTTCATTGGCTGAGTCGACGTAGGACGTACTTGGCAGGAAATGGCCATTGTGATACGCTCAATAGTGTACTGCCTTTTTCCTATTGTTAAAGCTGAGTTGTGAAGGACAGTGAGACTGAAATGCAGAAAAACTTTGGAAATCCTGCCCCACTGTTTATTTTTAGAATATAGGCCTAATTTTCTTTTTTTATATACTTGAGGTTGTTCCTTCAAAGCTCTGGAGACTTAATGGAGTTCTCTGTTGTGTTTTATTGGTTACATTTTACTATAAAGTATCATTTGTTAACATTAGTTAATGCATTAACTAGCATAGTATTTATTATATTTGTGAATGTTAGCTAATAAAATACATTTGTTCATTGTTTATTCATGTTAGTTCAGAGTGCATTAACATAACTTTTTTTAGTAAATGTTTAAATTAAAATTAACTAATATTAATACCCATCTAATGCAATGTTCTTGCAAGTTTCTCTTAAAGTTAAACAAAATTGTTTAGTAATGTTAATACACTTGTACATTAATTTGTATGCATTATTTATGTTCATGGAACCTGTTTAAAAAACAAACAAACATGGTAACACTTTATTTTAGGGTTCAATTATAATTACTATTATTACTAGGATATTAGCTGTTTATTAGTACTTGTAAAGCATATTAATGCCTTATTCTAGATGACCATATTCTTCAATTGGGTAGGCTTAATCCTACACAATACCTAAACAACAAACAATTAACAACTACAAAAACTTTAAGTAAATTAAAAGTTTATTGAGGCAAAAGTCATAGTTAATTGTGAATGTGTTCCCCATACTAAAGTGTTACCAAAAACATTTTAGTCCCACTTTAGTTCTGCTTGTTTCAGAATGCTCGGGAAACATTCAAAGGTAACATTACTGTAATGTTTGCAGAATGAAGAAATGAATTGTTTCCTTAATGTTCGCATAACCAAAATAATGCTTTAAAAACTTTTTAGCATGCAGAGAACATTCAGAAATATTAGAAACTTAATGGGAACATTAGCGGAACATTCTTAGAACATATTCTTGTTAGCTGGCAAGATGCTTTAGAATTACTGTTAATTGTTAATGTTAACCAATGCAGGTGTAATAGGTGATTCTCAGAATTAGTTTTTTGTTATACTGGTTGAAAGTCTGTTGTATTTTTATAAAAGTATATAATCTGTGGAAGGCGTAGGTCAATAACATGTTCGTTCAATCATTGCATTCAGTCCAAATGAAAAGAAAGCATGTTTTCCCTGACAGTCAACATGTGTTTGGATACCGCTGCGCAGCCTGTTCACGCGGACATCATACGTGAAGAGCAATAATTGCAGGCAAACAGTTGTTTACGTCCGTTATTGTAGTTATGTTACTCTGTACTGAATGATGCATGATGTAATCCAATAACGTTGACTCTGGTCGTCTCGCTACTTGTCTGTGTGCGTTCATGTGTTTTGGAGGAGACATTGCCTTGGATGGCGATTTGCAGGGATGGTGGGATTGTATGCTTTCAATGCTAACAGGCTAAAATTCCCAGATCACCTATTGCACCTTTAACATTGCATGAATTGCACCTTTGGGAGGGGGGAAATATTATTTATGTTAAGATATAATGTTAAGACCTCTGCAAGCTTTATGATTTCAAGCAGTTATTAATATTATTATATTATTTTTATTATTCTATTTGTTGCTGCTATGAACTTTAAGATCCTATGAACTAGGATGCTAATAAATGCTATTTTTACTCATTGTCAATATATTATAACTTTCTTTTGTAGGAATACATGCTATTACATGGTCTTTTTCCATGCTATTACAATGAACCGTAACTGGGGACTGAGGGACACAAAAGCAGCATAAATGTTGGTTAAAATAAATATATTAAATATCAAAATCATATTGAAATCCAATGCCTTTTTTAAAATCCCATGACCCCCATAGATTTATAATTTTTGGGCTCCAATGTTGTTTTCTTCCAATCAGTATTAAAAATAAATGTTTATATTTCGCAAAATAGAAAGAAATTCTTATATGTTTGAAATTACATGAGGATTAGTAAATGATGACAAAGTGTATATTTTATGGTGGATTGTCCCTTTAAGTTGTAATTTTACTGAAAATCCTATTTGTTCCTAGCCTGACTTCATCATACTCAGATTCTAGTTAAAATATGAGTCTGATATGGCTCCATAGAACTTACCAACACGATCATAATTTTTGAGAGAAATAAGAAAGGTGAATGCATATACGAACAATTTCTCTATTTAGAATTAAACAAATTTAAACCAAGCGCTCTTTGGTGATGTGGATGATTACATTAGTGATGCTCATCTCCGTCTAAAGCCCGCCCTGACAATTTGATTGGTCTGAACAGCTCTGGTTCAAGCATAGTCCACAGCGGATCGGATCAAGTCCAACTGCCCGACCTCAACTGTTATGGGCGGGGCTTAGTTCAGCTGGCATCCAGGCTAATTTGGTTCATTTTAACTGATACTTTTATATTGCTTTTGCATCCTTTTTTCAAGCTTAAAAGCCTCAGCCCCATTTCATCATAAGTTTCCTCACTGTAAAGAAACTGACGTAAAGATTTCCCTATTTATTTGAAGTACCTTTTTTTCAATTTACTCCACATTCTTCCATCTCAGGATAATGAGAAGGCTTTGTAGGGGATGCGGTCAACTTATCAGACTCGCACCTGATTCCTGACTGACATCTGAGCCTGAGGAGTCTTTCCATTAATCAACCCCTCTCACTCCCTCTCTCTCACACACGTATACAAAAACACACAGCGGGGCAGTTTGTCCATCACATGTCATGTCTGGTCATTGAAAGTCGCCATCAACCACTTTATATAAGAGGTGTGGATGGGATACAGACCTTCGCTTTTAAGCACACACACATACACATGCTGATAGTTAGAGATAATTGGCCACTGCGACTCCAGAGACATACTATCACATCATTCACTCCCTAGCACACAACACCTACACACACTTAACGGTAATGCACTCACACACACACACACACACACACACACACACACACACACACACACACACACACACACACACACACACACACACACACACACACACACACACACACACACACACACACACACACACACACACACACACACACACACACACACACACACACACACACACACACACACACACACACACACACACACACACACACACACACACACACACACACTTTCATGAACAATGAAAATTTATGAATTGATTCACTGGCTACAAATGCCATTTTTATGTAGGGTTGTGGCATGTAATAAAGCGTGAAGAATACCTTTTAAAAACCAATCAGATTCACAGACAGGAGATCAGATTTTGTGTTTGGTTTCAGATAGTCATGGTAGGTGAGCCAGTTGCTTTTCCTGCATCACATCCCTTTATTCTTCTGAAAACAATTGGAGACAAACAATTACATTTTAGAGACTCTTTGAGATGACATTCTGCACGTGCGACTTTAAAAGTATATCAGCCCTGACTGTGGGAGGTGAAGTTTTAACCCTGTGCAGTGTGGATGTCACTTTAAGAATGTTGAGGAGAGACCTTGACCCGGCTAATGAACCCGTCCATCTTCAGAGCCTAACTCAAACTCTGAGATAACTGACAAGAGCGCCACACTTACTGTTTACATCCACTAAAAATAAGAGGTCGGACATATACATGCCAACCTTCTGAGTTCCAGTGGAAACAGACACACTGGAAGACACAGGAACTCCCGACATGAAGACGTCCAATCAGCAGTCAGTGTGATACTGTCGACACCTTCTTCCAACACAAGGCCTTTAGGGTAATGGAGGAGCTTGTGTCCATGTGCTTACATATTTATAGAGCCCTGCATGCGACTCATGGAAGTGATCGGGGTGTCTCTGGAGTTGATTTCAGTAGCTTTAGCACTTCTTGGTACATCTTAATTTGATCTTTATTAATGGTTGTAATGTTAACTTTCCACAGGCTGTGAAATATATTGCTTTCCCTTCTCTTTTACAGTGATAACCAAGTGTGGTTTACAATGAGGTTACCAGTGTAGGTCGACTTCTGTTTACAGAGTGTCAATTTGGTTATCGGCCAATATTAAAGTTTTTTTTATTTTTTATTCTTTTATATATACTTTATATATATATATATATATATATATATATATATATATATATATATATATATATATATATATATATATATATATATATATATATATATATATATATATATATATATATATATATATATATATATATATATATATCAGTTCTTAACCACAGTTTTTTGCTATTCTATTCTTATGCGACAGGAACAGAAAGGTTACTGAGATATTTTTTTTTATTGCAATACTCATTCTTTGTTTTACTTACAAGCCTTGTAAAACCTTTCTTAAATTTAAAACTTTACTTTAAAAAAAAACTTGTACACATTCCTAGTATTGTATAATATAAAATAAATATACAGATTTACAGTGGCAGCTCAGAGATGTACAGCAGCATTTAAGTATGAAATTAAATTAATAAATGTAAAATTAAAACACTACATAGTTGATTAAAAGCTCCTGTAATAAAGTTTTTATTTATTTATTTAAGAGCAGTGAGCGATTTTCTCTTTGTCTTTTGTTGTTTTATTAACATAATCTTAGAGGTGAACTGTCCCTTTAAGGACAAGTGTTCTCGTACAGATGAACACAATTTTACTTTCACATTACAGACTGTGTTTATATATGTTAACCTTGTGTGTATTTGACAGTATTAGTGCAGTAAGACTGCTTAATCGTGTGTGTTTGACAGGCTTTTAGTGCGCTCAGCTTAACCAGCAAGGCTTTAAAATGCATGCAAATAATGCAAAAAAAATTTAATAACACTGTTACATTTTATTTAAATGTTATCTGTTTTTCACATTGTATATTATATTGTGATTCCTCAATTCAGTTGTCACATTTACATTATTTATTTAATTAATAGTTTAATTATCAATAATAATTATCATTCATTCATTCATTCATTCATTCATTCATTCATTCATTCATTCATTCATTCATTCATTCATTCATTCATTCATTCATTCATTCATTCATTTTTTGATTGTTGAGTAGTGGTTTGGTATTACTTTGTAGCATTTCAATTTTTGAGTTTTATTGTTCCATTTTTTATTTATTTAGCCAAAATATATAATATATAATTATTCATTAATTACTAATAAAAACAGCTATCCAGTTTTTTTTAGGATGTTTTTGGTGTTTTCTATGGTTTCTTCTGCCCAAAGAAATAGCAAACCAATCAAAATCACTACTCAAACATCAACTAAACGTAATGTTGGTTGCCATGGCCACTATTAAAATGATATATATATATATAGGAGACACCAAAAACATCCTAAAAAACTGGAAAGCTGTTTTTTATTATTAATTAATAATTATGTATTCTTCTTCTTCTTCTTCTTCTTCTTCTTCTTCTTCTTCTTCTTCTTCTTCTTCTTCTTCTTCTTCTTCTTCTTCTTATCATTATTATTATTAGGGGAGAACTGAGTACATCTGCTGTCCTAATTTGACCACAGCGCTATGTAGACTCTCTGTAACAGCTGTAGTAATAAATAAATGGCAGATACTATGAAAGAGTCCTTTATAGTTATTCACGCAAGTGTAAGTACTCACAGGACAAAAGCTGAATGAAAGCGCTGATCGGTCATTAGCTCCCTAAAGGAACGCTGTGTTTAGTATCAGTAGATCCATATGAAACTGAGACAGGCACGTATGACCGATACATGCTCATATAGTCTTACAGACCACACGGAGAGCAAGCGTCTCGCTAATGCCACACACGCGTGTCTAACACATCGAGCCACTCAGAGAAACTGGGCCAGGGCGAGACCCACAGCTTGTCCTGCACTTGTGTTCGTGCGTGTGGCACTTTTTAGATAGCATATAATGAATAACACACCAACTTGTTTGGACATCCACGATTCATTGGAGAAAAACAAAATCTTGGCAGATCGCTGCTGCTAGATGATAGAGGACGAGGAAAGCGACTAGGGGAAACTCCAGTTGTCTGGTGGCTCGCAGTGAAGGGCAATGAGGATATCCAATCCAAACACTCCCCGGTTCGGGTAAACACCCAGAGCTTTTTTTGCTCTTGCCGCCAGAGTTTAACCAGGCCAAAATCAACCCAGCTATCTGAACCGCTCGCCTCTACTTGCACTTCAAACACAAGAATCCAGATCCAACCCTTTCTGATCAACCACCATTTCTCTAACATCAAAACATGCAGGCATTTTCCTCAGCGCTGTCTTAATGACCTGCGTTACGAGTGAAGACATGTTTTATAGCCTTGATGCTATGTGTCACTGGGGGTTAAGTCATTCAGCAGATGCTTTTATTCAAAGTGTCTTGCAACACAAATATTATAGGGACAATCTCCTTGGAAGAACCTTATGTATCTTGTTCAAGGGAACTTCGGGTCTCAATCACCCCATGTGGAATTTGAACCTTCAACCTTTCACTACCTTGCATCTTTAACTTGCACTATACCACCCCATTCAAAAGAAAATGTTACTTCCTTGATACAGTAGAGGTGCAACAGGATAAAGAAATACATTGGGGGGGGGGGGGGGGGGGGGTGAAATGCTGTTTCATGCATACTGAGCTTTTTACACTGTTAAAGATTTGGACTCCCATCCTAAACATAGACAAAGTTTCAAAAGCTAATGTTGGATGTTTGATGGAGTATTTCTGTGTCAAAAATACTCCTTCCGGTTTCTCACAAGTTTCGGAGAGTTTTTTTCGAGTATGGGTCGGCTTGACGTCGATAGAGCGGAAGGTCCTTGTATGGGCCGTACGGGCTCTTCTCCCGGTAGGGTGCGCGCGCGTGACTAGAGCGAGAGAGGAAATGCACGCGCATAAACACTCGCTCAGCTGCAGATCCAGTCGTCCGTGAACACTTATGTCGTTATAGTCCGCGCCGCGCTCCACTTTATTCCTATGAGTGACATCAAGCGACTTCAACGCTTCAGCACAGCATTCCGGGAAGGCAGCGCTGCATTTGAACCGATTTGAACGCAGAAATGAAGGGAAGCTTCACAACATTACGGATCTCCACGGTCACTGCTGTCACAGGACTTCAGCAAATCATACCAGAGAAGTGTGTTTTTGACGAAGCGGTCCCAGCGATAAAGGTTCACGGTCGGTGAGTAAAACTGCTTCAAATGTCTGTGCTGTTGCTTATCGTCGCGTGAGTAAACATCAGTAAACGACACGATCGCGTGCTTCGTCATTCAAATGCACTAACGGTTACTCCATTGTTGTTCTATGTATAACGTTGCACTAGTCTGACGTGCAAAACCGTTTTGCTTGCTACTGCTAAGGTTTAGTCGCATACAATAGTCCATAAACCGAATCATGTCCTCATAAACCGAGTAAACACACACAAATGTTGACAGACCACTAAATACAGTACATACCACAGAGACGGACGTCCTGCTGTTGCTGTCTCTCCTGTTCAATTTATTTCAGCCTCTGAATTTGATTCTGGATCATTATCTGTATTAGCTGAGATCGATGGGTTTCTCCATGCTTGAGGACGTCACCGCTTTGTGCGCGCTTGTCATTCTTTAGCTCCGCCCACTTGATACGCCTCCAGGTGCTCGTTTTTTTCCGGAAAGACTCGGAACAGTCTATCTTTCTTTTATAAATATAATAAAACTAAAGACTTTTCGGAGATATGAAGGATGCAATACTACTCTATAGGTACTCAAGATTGACATGAGATTGACTGAAACTGAGTGTTTCACCCCCCCCCCTTTAATTAAATCCTTAATATTTTTCTTAGTCCAAAACAAGCAATTCATTCATTCTGCAGAAATCCACCAGTACCATTTAAAATTACAACACATTATTCCAAGCTTACCTTTAAGAATCGGGCTACGGTAAGGAGATGTCTGGTTATATACTTGCTCAATTTTATTTTGGATCATTTTTATCCAAAAAAAAAAAAAAAAAAGTTACAGACTGCAGCTTTAATATCTTCATATATTATTGCCTTATAGCACATTAATATTCGGCGATGATAAACTTTACATTTTGCGACTATACAAGCAATCAAGCAGCTGATGATTTCTATTGGCCTACATGAGTATATTGTATGGGGGATAAAGACATTTTTATATATCAAACTTTATGTAGGTCTGGGTCATAGTTACATTTTGCTATGAAAAAAAAATCAGGCTGTTGAGATTTACTTTATAGTATTGTTAGGGGTTAACAGCTTATTACCCAGGACCAGTAGTGAAGAAATGAAGACAGAGTCAGGATTCCAATTAAATAAAAGAAAAATTTACTTAAGAATAGTTTGCAGTTTCAAAAGCAGAGGCCAGTCTCACAATGAGTTCGTAGGCCGCGCTCCCTCTCTCACCGTCTCGTTGCCTCGCCCTATCGTATATACAATTGTCCCAACAGTTATACCATTTTCAAGGTCTTATCCACGTCATTACTGCAATGTGGATGCTTCTGATTGGCTCAGAGACAATGCACAGTCATGGTAAATTTCCACTCGAGTCAGTTAATCTGATGCACGTTTCCACTGACGTGTCACTTGTTGATGCTTTCACCCCAGAATCAGGCCCGTAGTGACCTTCCAGATCTGGAGCAGGCGCCAGCTTGCCCAGAACAACAAGTCCACCCATCTCTTAGGGTGCCCATTGTACACCATTCTGATCTGTAACATAGAATATTGCGCACATACACAGATACACAGTCTCTCCAAGGTTGGAGCTGATTAAGCTCCAGTTCTAACTAGTTCTTACCAAAACATACTGATAACATGTGCTTTCTTTTAGTGAGAGGGACACACAATAGCACAGGCAATATTCATCTTGACTTTTTAGTGTTTCAGTAAAAGGAAATATAAAATGAATAAAACATATCAAATAAAATGAAAGACAAATCCATATTTCATCTCTGGAAGCTGGGCTAAGTGAGTAAACCCTGTTACTGCACTCCTGACATGTTAGGGGTGTGTGATACCTCAAAAATCACGACCTTGTTGCCAGTGTTTAGTGACACATCACACATCTCTAGGCCAGACCCTCAGTCACTCCTCAGAGACCAAATACACACTTTAGAAAACAAGAAACTAAAACAAAATCATAACTGGATAGAATCATTATAATAATATAGGATAAATATTGATTAAAGTTTTGATTATGAAGTTAATTAGGATATAAATATATACAGGTATATTGAAGCGGCAGTGGATTTCAAAATCCCCCCTTCAGTATATTACACTTTATGTGAGTGTATTTTATGTAATCCTAATTTTACTGTTATAACATTCGTGAGCAAGACTTAAGTGTTAACAATGAGTTTACAATGTCTCTCCCACCACTTTTAAGATGGTTTCTACACTTCTGATGTTAAACACAAAAGATGTTTACTGACTGTAATTTGTTATTGTGCGCAACATTTTCACTTAAAAGCTCTAGAAACTCTAGTTTAGAATCTAGAAACTTGTCAGGTTCCACTTTATATTAGGTGGCCTTAACTACTATGTACTTACATCAAAAAGTAAGTACAATGCATTTATTGTGTTCATATTATATTGAAAAGCACTTTTGCTGATATTGAGGTGGATATGGGTAAAGTTAGGGACAGGTGTGGTTAAGTTTAGGGGTAGGGTTAGGTGTGAGGGACGTGCCAACTTTGTAATTACAAAATGTAACTACAATAATAATTGCAGACGTAATTACATGCAGGTAATTTTGAAAATGTTAGTACAATGTAAAAAACATGTACTGTATGTACACAATAAGTCAATTGTATCAAATGATTAATTACAATGTTAGTACATAGTAGTTAAGGCCATCTAATATAAAGTGGGTCCACTTGTCATGTTAGAATAAAAATGCACCAATGTTTATGAAAATAGGACAACTTGACTGAGAAGACATGAGCTGTGTCCTGATGCACTATATACTCTCTGCACTTAAACACTGAACTTTATAAGGTTATTTTTGTATTCAACATCACAGTGAAATGGCATAGAATAGTGCATAAGGATGCAAACTGATGCACCTATGCTAGTAAGCTTTTTTATGTGGATGATTATATTTTGTTAATTCAAGTGTGGAAGTGACTGTACTTATTTCTTGGCTTTTTATCCGTGATGGTGTTGTTTTCTTTTTGTCCTCAAAGGGCTGGCTCATTATTACCTTTAAACATAAACCTTTCTGTAATTTCTCTTGGAAGGCCTTGAGGAATAATAACAGATTTGTGGTTCCAGTATAAAGCTGCGTATTTGTCCTGGGATATGGCGCCGTTTTACTGCCTGGCCTCAGGATCACCAAGACCCCGGTTAAAGTAGCTCGGTATCACGGTGGAAACTTGTTTGCTTGACAACGTCAGTCCAATATTGGACGGATTCGCGTCTCCTTCACGGTTTGTATTTGGTTTTGTCAATTACTGTAGAGTTTTCCATGGTGGCTAGGTATAGGTTTGGTGTTTAGGTTAAAGGCTCTTGGCTGAACTTATTTTGGTGTAGTATGCAAATGTAAACAGCCTGTGGTTTCCATTATGGTATTTTAGGAAAGGTCACGGAGTAATGGAAATGTTTGGCTTTTGGCCGCAGGGTGTGTGCTGTGTGTGTGTGTGTATGGCCGACTGTTTCGTGATGAGAGATGAAGGTATTGAATAACAGAACTCAGGAGTCTGGCTGGTAATTAATATGGTTTTTAAGCCGACACATCCAGTGTGTCAGCTTGCCAAGAGCCATCTTCAGAAGGGGCATGTACCCATAGAGAGGGGTCAAATATGCCACAGATACCAGCATATATTACCTCAAGCAACAATAATGTGTAATATAAGATCCTGTGGTTATGACAAGGCAACAAAACAAATGCCAGAAAACCAAGAGAAGCAGTGAGGTTTCCATTTATCAAAACATCTTTAATGTTTTATTCATAAAGAATTACAATTACAAGGATGTTTAGCGAGTGTTGCTTGGCAAAAAATCTACTGTTGAGCAAATCGGTTTTCAAATGCAGCTTAAAGACCAGTTTATTTTTTTATATGTAAGTGTAAAATCAATATATTTATGCTTTATTTATGAGTAAATGTACCTATTTTCTTTTTTGTTTTTGTTTTGTTTCTATAATTTTCTTTTAATCTTGGCTCCTTTTTAGCATATTTTTTCTGAAACCATACACTCTAAAAAATGCTGGGTTGAAATCGACAAACCCAGCAATTTGGTTGTTTTGGTTTTTTGCTTAAAAGAATCCAATCGCTGGGTTAAAACAACCAACTTGCTGTTTTTGACCATATTTTTAACCCAACTTGAGTTGTTTTTAACCCAGCATTTTTTAGAGGGTAAAAATGTTAGTGGGTAACTGTACTGATGCAATATGGAGTAATTTGTGTTATTATGGCTATTTTATTTCATTGACTATAACAATGGTACATATGTCCATAGTTATCCGGGCTTATCTGAGTCAGATGTGGTATTACTGGCTCTTATTACTAGGCAGACTGGTATTAGCAACAGTAACTTAAACTAGGTTGTATATTCTCACTAGTGTGACAGAGCTATTCCCATCGCACTAACTCTGAAGACGCACTGTCTGGATGCGAAAATGAGCCGGCTGCCAATGGTCTGTCTGCAGAATAATGTTTGTGACTTTTGACTTGTTGATACCTTTTGTAACTTGGTTGCCATTTAAAGAGTTTTAAGGCTGTATATTAGTACATTTTCTCTTCACCTCCATGGTTTTTTACTTAGTATGCTTTTGGCTTTAGTGTTACTTTATATAGTAGTTATACTTATGTGTGTTTAACAAGCTGAATGTTGTGCTTATAACTTGACTATAAGTGTATACCTTGGGTCTTTAGTGAGCCCGGAACATTATCAAATAATTTAAAGTTAGACAACCTTCTAAGTATTCTTCAATCAATTCATTTGAAACAATATAACATGAAAAATATATAAAGAAATGCCTGGTTTCTCATTTGTATTTTTGTATTGGTGTGTAACAGTGTTGTATTTTTTCCCCCCTGCACAATAATAACTGAATGTTTGATGACTGATTAAGTGCAATTGACCTTTATTCCACAAGGTGGCAATGTCTGATACACAATGGTGAAGTTTGACTCATAGTTACTGCAGGCAGAAAACAAAAGAATGGGAAGTTTCATCAGCAAAACTTATTTACTGCAAATATTAGTATAATACAAGTGTCACTGTCACTTGAAGGTGGATCTGATGAAGCAGTTTTTTTTTTTTTTTTTTTTTTTTACATTTATTTGCCCATAACATTGTTCTTTAATGGTTCTTTATTTCAACATAACATATGTTGTCAAGACTATTAACAAGTATAGTTAAAAGTAGTATTAAGAATCACCCTATTCTGATGCACCAAGCTATTTTCCTTTCTCATTCTCTAAAGGTTAAGAGCAGTCTTGAATGCTGACTTCCGGCTAAACCCAGTGAAAAAAAGCATCTCATGGGGAGGAAGGTGGAGGCTCTCTGTACTTCATCCACACTCAGATTGGGTTTCAGTGGCCGGGCTCAAGATTTCTCCTCAGGAAACTGGGTCTGATGGACAAAAGTGTAGCCCGTCTCCAGGGATCTGTGTTCCAAAAAGGTTTATATTGTGTTTGCAGCTCCCGCAGGACTGCAGATGTTGGTGGCAGGGCCCAGGCGTGACTGATGAAAACACGCATACGTGCAGGATGTGAGGAGAATGGTCAATGTCAGGGAAACTTTCTGTCTGAGTGCTTGTGGTTCAGGAGACAGGCACCATTGTGCTGGAGCTCATTTTGGGCTCCCTTAAATGACTGAAACGTATCCGACTGGGCAATCCAGATGCTGCAAGAGCAATGTTCTGGAATAGACTTTAACCTGTAGTGTTTATTTAACATGTGCCTGGTTGGAATGCTGACTAAATGAGCAGCATTACATCAACATTTAATATCAATGACTTCTTCATGAAGGTTAATGGTCTGTAACATTTAATCATTAAAGGAATAGTTCAGCCAAAAATGACAGTTAAGTCATCATTTACTGACCTTCATGTCATTAGAAAACTGTATGCTTTTATTTTTGCATTGGAAATGATTTATTTATTTATTTATTTATTTATTTATTTATTTACGTTTTTTATTATTAAGTGACAGTTTAGTGACCAAGGCTGTCAGGCTCCAGCAAGGACAACAAACAATATAAAGATTCCAAGTCTCAAAAGGTTTTTTAATTTAATTTAATTTAATTTAATTTAATTTAATTTAATTTAATTTAATTTAATTTAATTTAATTTAATTTAATTTAATTTAATTTAATTTAATTTAATTTAATTTAATTTAATTTAATTTTTTTTTTATGTTACTGAAAGTGGCTCAAAATAATTAATATAGTTTAGATTTTATATGTATTTTATTTTGCTTTGAAAATAACTCGGAGCTTTGGCAAAGGAAATACATTTCTACCTCGCAAATACATTTCTTATTCGGAGCATTTCTTTCTTTCTTTCTTTCTTTCTTTCTTTCTTTCTTTCTTTCTTTCTTTCTTTCTTTCTTTCTTTCTTTCTTTCTTTCTTTCTTTCTTTCTTTCTTTCTTTCTTTTTGCTGTATAAAAACAAGTTTTTGATGAATCGTATCAAGTCAAGTCAAAACGTTTATTGTCAAATGCACAAGTTTCACAAGTTATATATATATATAGCCAGTGCATTAACTGAATATCTGTTTAAAAGTCTGATAGCTGAGGGGTAAAAAGAGTTCCTCAATCTAGTGGTCCTACATTTTACACTTCTTTACCTCCATCCCGAGGTTAGAAGCGTAAACAGTCCATGCTGGGGATGGGTGGGGTCCTTCGTGATTGAGCTAGCTCTCCTATGGAGTCTGCGATGATAAATGGCCTGCAGTGAAGGCAGTGAAGTCCTGACGATCTTCTCACAGTCTTCACAATTCTCTGCAGACATTTTCAGTCCCTCACAGTCGTGTTTCCGTACCACGCGGTAATGTAGCTTGTTAAGACACTCTCCACCACACAGCTATAAAAGTTTTTGAGGATCTTAGTTGACATGCCAAACTTCCTCAGTCTCCTCAGGAAGTACAGCCTCTGTTGTCCTTTCTTAAACAGCTTTGATTAGCTAATCAACAGTGGATATTTATTTAGCACTTATTTTATTTTTCTCTTTGCTGTATTTTATCTGCCTTTAAAACCAAAAAAGCTATGGGGCTCAAACCCCAGAATGATATATGTACATCTGTTTGTATCTTTTCCAGATGAGACATTCAAATGGAATCCCCATTCACTTTCATCAAAGCCTGACTTGTTCTCACAGAGATCCATGGGCCACTGGTCAGATTGTCATCTAGTTCAGGTTGGTCTTGTGAAACGCTCTCCTGCTGCTTTCCCCACAGAGTGCTAATGACCCGAGAGCTGTTAGAATAACGTTAGTCCTTCTTTACCCCTCCCAAACACACACTGACCTAATAGTTTCACCACTCCTGTTGCTGTGTTTAGTGCCACTGTTTGTTCTGATGGACAGAGTGTTCTCCTGTCTGTGCAAATCATCACCACAACACCTGCTTGAAAGCCAATCGCCTACACAGCTGCCTGAAATTTTACTTTTTATTTATTTTCTCTTGTTAGTTGATGATGGCATATTGTATAACAAGCCACTGTCAGTTTCATATTGAACAGTGTTCTTATGGGTTTGCAATACCCAACATGCATTTCAGTAAAAAGCTCAGACGATTAGAATGGGAATGTTTTAGTTTTAGTATGTGGATGGAGTGAAAGGCAGAAAGACAAACAGAGAGAGTGTGTAAAAACAGATCAGCTCACCCCTGCTGTTAACTACTGCCACCTGTGCAATATACCACCACTTTCTCAAGAGATGAAGAGGAAGAAAGCGTCTTACCCCTCCCTCCTTAAACACCTCACTGATCTAAAAACAATAACAGTTTCTTTTGGTATCCAGGGACTCATTTTCCATCTCCCATGGCTCATTTCACTAATTCTCCGCTTAGTTATGAGCGCTATAGTTCCACTGAACTTTCCCCTTGGTCGTCTGAGACTTTCTTTACACCTAATATGTTGTACATTACAACATTTTTGCGATCAACCAGCATTTTTTTCTTAATTCATTATTTAACGAGACTTTTACAAAAATCCAATATTTTACAATGTTTCCAAGATGACTGGACACCAATTTTTGAATAAAACTTGAATGAAGGTCAAGTAAGAGATGCTTTAAAAATCATTCCTGATATTATTTCCTCTTGATTTTTCCTACGGCATGGAAGACCAAGTTGACTGAATTAAATTTTGAGATTCAGTCTATGTATGTACTTAATATTAACATATAAGAAGTATTAGAATTAATAATAGTTGTATTAAGAGAATTGTATAATAATAATGATAGTAAAATATATGTTTATCTGTCTTTTCTTTTTTAATGTGTATATAATAAAAATTACTAATAACTAATAATATTAATATAATACTACTACTAATAATAATCATCATCATCATCATCATCATCATCATCATCATCATCATCATCATCATAATAATTACAATTATACAAATGTCATGGATGGTTGCAGGAAGGAAGACAAAAATGATAGTTCCAACATAGTTCCAATGTCAATGATCCACAAAACAGGTAAACAGGCAGGAGCAACACACACTAAGGACCCTACACCCGGGCCCACGCAAGGCTCGACACAAGTGTTTTTTTGCTAGTTATAATTTTCAACATCCTGCGCCACGTTGTTTAAATAGCAAATGCATTTGCACCCATTTGTGCGGCCACCTGAAAACTAGATGTGTTCAGGCGCTTGTTGGTACATTGCTATTTTGAGGCAACTGAAAACTACGAAAAAAATAAAAAATAAAAAAATAAAAAAATAAATAAATGTTTGCACCAATGACCAACAAAAACCTGGTCTAAAGTCAATGGAGCAATTTTTGTTGTTGTTTGTTATTTAAAGAGTTATTTAAGATGTGCCTATAGGCGGGTCCACACTATCCACAACACTGCTTATTACACACAGGGACACACAGCAGCACACAGGCATTATTAAATATGAAAAATTAAACAGTTAAAATGTAAAATATTATTATTGTGTACATAAATATAAAAATCCCTACATGTCATAATGGATAGTCATTGCATAACAATTAGCCATATTTGCAGTCACGATTAGCAAGCAGGCGTCATTCGATGAGCAGATCCGTTTCCTTCCTGACTCTTATTGCACATTACGTCCAAAACACACCTATTACCCATTAAGAGACTAGGTACAACCCTTTTAGACCATTCACCAGGCACGCCAAACATTTTTCCCGTAGTTAAACTAGATTGTTAAAATAGGGCCCTAAATGTGAACATGACCGGGCAGAGATTGAACGTGAGGTTACAACTTAAATTGGAGCTCAAACAAAATGAATAGATCACAGCTGAACCAAACAAACACATAACCGTGACCATGGTAACAAAGGAGTGGCGGGAAAATCAAACAAAGAAACACATTAGAATGAATGAAACTAAACTAAAAGTCCATGGTAGCTAAGACAAAATGAACATAACTGTAGTTACAAATGTATACAAACAACTTATTAGTCTTGAATTTTGTTTGTTTTTGTGTTTCAGCTGTTTGTTCACAGAGAGCTGCTTCATAGACAGCTTGCCAGTACATAATTTTTTTTTTATCCGTCTTATCATGCTTGAATGTTTTAATAGCACTTAAATGAATGATAGCATGATCATATAATGTAGCCCAGCCAGAGAATAACAGAAAAAAAACATATTGTGTTAATAGTTAATTTTTAACGCATTAAACTTAAAAGAAAATTTCTGTTAGTTTTGACAGCCCTAATCAAAACGTCTTTAAGATCATGAAAAATTCAGTCACATGTGTCTAATCTTTTGACTGGTACTGTACATGTCTGTGGCTCCTTTAAATGTATGTTGTGTATGTGGGTACATGTTCATGGGTGTATCAATGATCATAAAGTTTAGAGGAAGGCATGGCTGTATGAGACTAAACATCTATTTATGTATTCTTAGAACTCTGAAATAGTTTTTTTCTGGAAAGTTCTGTCGAGAGACACATCCTTATGTCCTGATGTTCAAATGCGACTCATTTACGTCAAATGTCAAACGTTCACACAGGGTGGATGGCTGTTCATGAACTGATCGCATCAGACTTGCACATCCCTGCCCTGCTTTTCCCGCAAAAGCTTTCATTTTACTGCTGTCACAGCATCACATTTCCTCCTCCCTCTCATTTCCTTTTACTCATCACATGACCTGACTTCCTCTTCCAGTCTGTCCTCAAACTTTTTGTACAATAAATTGTAATTTTCTTTGGTTTTGTAATAGCATAAAAAATCACAGAAACGGAGCAAATATCATCTAAACTTTGAATGCATTCAGATGTCCACTCTGTGCCAACAGGAGGAACAAGAAAAGACATGCTGTTCCGTAGATAAAAGGTCATCGACTGAAGCCTGATGGTCCGGTACAGGAAGCCCTCAGCAGGATACTACAGTAACCCTGTGTGATTCATGCTACTGTTGTCAAGGCAACATTCAGCCTTTTCCTTTGTTAGGATATCCTGTGACCGAGGTGGAGGGATGGGAGAGAACATATGACAGGTATTCTTTGCTGGAGCAGGAATTCAATGAAATCCCAGAAATCCTTTTTCCCAGAAGTTTTAGTTCAATTTAAAGGAGTAGTACACACAAACATCACATCCTTTCTACTTCTTACCTTATAATACTTTTTGGTAATCCCCCCCCCCCCAACCCCCCCCCCCCCCCCATTTTGGAACATATGTACATCCGTCAGAAAGTTTTTGAACAACATGCAAGTTAGTGGTGACACTTTATTTTAAGGATCAGTTATTAACTATAACTAGTTACTTATTAGCATGCATATTACTAGGATATTGTCTGTTTATTAGTACTTATAAAGCACATATTAATGCCTTATTCTTCATTACCTTATTCTACATCCCTTAATCCTACCCAATATCTAAACTTAAACACTACAAAAACTACCTTACTAACTATTAATAAGCAGTAAATTAGGAGTTTATTGAGGCAAAAGTTGTAGTTAATAGTCAATTTGTGTTCCCCATACTAAAGTGTTACCGGATTTGTATCATGAATAATGGAATAATGGGTCTTTTCAATCATGTGGTCATGGAACAGTGAAGTCTTGTTCATCAGAAACTATATAGCCACTAGTACTCCTGATCTCCGGACATGCATTCAATGAATACACATCACAATGACGGTTCCTTATTAGGCCTATATGTACTGTGTTATTGGACAGTGCAGCCCTGAAGCAGCTCTTATTTCCCATCATTGATTGCCTGACTTCCTGCAATAATAAACAGAGCTATTGCCTCGGATGGAATATAGGAGGATATCAGGGTTTTTTGTTTTCCTTTTCACATGCTGTTTTTGTGTAATCACTCTCATATGGACAGATAAAATATCTACCCCTGGTTTCACAGAAAAGGCTTAAGCCTATCCCAGACTAAAATGCATGTTTCAGCTTGCACTGACATATTTTAAAGGGGTCCTGTTATGCCCTTTTATGAAGTCTTGATTTGGTTTTTAGGGTGTACTAGAATATGCTTTCATGCTTGATTGTTCAAAAAAATATTTTTTCACATATTTTACATGATTACAACACCTCTCTCCCCAGTCTGACACAAATGTGCCGTTTATTTCCTGTTTGAATGAAGCCCCGCCTTCTGAAATATGAAATGTGCTGTGATTGGTTAGCTGGCCCAGTGTGTTGTGATTGGCATGGCTTACACTGTAAAACAAATTCAGGTCACCAATTAAAAATGTTCAAGTGACTGATGACATCTAAATTTTTCAGTTGGCCAAATTTAATTTCTGTTAATTAAATTGCATCAATTCACAGAATTTCAATTCGGCAAACTGAAACATTTAGATGTGATCAGTCACTTGAACATTTTCATTTGGAGCCAATGTCACGGCCCTTACCATAACCGCAAACTCTAGTACTTTGATGTAAATATTAAGAATTGTGCTAATTTCAAACCAATTCAAGATTGATTCAGACTTTAGCATGTTTAGAAACAAGAAGAACATCCACAACAGATTTAATGAACAGACTTTGCAAGCACGGATTTCACAGGACATTTTAGAGTGGTAACTTTTTGACAATGTTATACACCCTTTATTTAGGATTATTGTTGGAAAACTATTATAATACAAACATACAATCAGTAATCAATCACAAAACAGTTCATTTTCCTATAAGGGGCAGTGAACAGCGATACAAAAGTGTGAGCTTACAAAAGCTACAGTGAAGCCAAGGCAAAGTTTTGCCGTTTATTTAAATTTTAGCAACAACATAAAACTTATAATTGGAACCGCTAATAGAAAATGCAACTAGAAATAATAAGAGATGCTTAAAAGATGTGATCCATAAACATCAGATTGTCCTGTCAAAGTGGGAACTGCCTCGTTTTGCTCCAGGTTAAGCATTGCACACTTTTAGTTCCTGAACACTTTAGAACTTTGGGTTCATGAAAGGTGCTATACAAAATTATTATTATTATTATTATTATTATTATTATTATTATTATTATTATTATTATTATTATTATTTAGCATTGACTGTAAAATGTAAAGCACAGAGAGAAACGTTGGGGTTATAATGAAGGAAGTGTTTAAAATATGTCAGCCTTAGGAAGGTCAAACAAATGAGTTTTGGGAATTGGGTAGACAAAACAGTGTCTCTTTGACATAGCAACAATACTGTATTCTCTAATACAGCTAGCCTCGTCCCCTTTTGTGTGTATTCCATGGGCACAGATTATTTAAATGAGTAACATTGTGACTTCATAAGATCCAGAAAAAACAAAAAAACAAAACAAAACAAAAAACATGCTTTAATCCAAACAAGCCATTTGTTGGAATTGCTTGGAAAGTAGATTCTGTTAAATAAAATATCTCCCTTTGAAGTGGACTCTGAGCTTTGCAGATCTGCAGATTTTTATGCTCAAACAGCAACATTACACACTAACTAAAGTTGATAAAGTCAAAAAGCATAAAAGGACCCCTTTAAAATATATCAGTGGCATTTTTTTTGGCCCAAGATGCACACCAGTAATGTTTTTTTTTTTTTTTCTAAGGCATGTTTATAAAAGCTACTTAAATTTCCTAATTGAACTAAGGTCTAATCCTGGCTTAATCTAAACCCTGTCTGTGAACCCAGGCCCTAGTGTTCTTATTCCTTGAAAATTTTAAAGGACAACAAAACCTTTAAATGAAAGTTTACCCAAAAATATCTGTCATACTCACCCTTGTATCATTCCAAACCTATATTACTGTCCCTCTACTTAGTTACTTGCTTAAGGGATACTGGCTCAGTGAATAAAGGGAGGGAAAAATGACATTGCATGCAAAACTTGTAGAATGTACCATAAAGATTAAAGGTTAAGGTGGAGAAGGACACACATATTTTAGAGTGCATATATGATCTATTAAAAAAAGGAAATGCATTTCCTCACAGGCTGACAGCTGTTTAAAGAAATCCAAATCGAATGACCCCGGGTTATGCTGCTTGTGCATGCCCTTCAATCTAGAATCAGGACAGTTTTTAGTTGAGGAAAGCTTTTTTCGTGCCTGTTTACAAGTCAAGGTTACAGGGTTTGCCACAGGAATGATGGATGTTTTTGGGTAGAAGAAATTTCATATTCAAGTTCATTAAGTGTTGCCGCACTAATTCATATTAATATATCAAGGGTGGTGAAAAATTCCAAACATTTTCAACCAGAAAAATAATTTCCTGCCTATTTTTTCCCTGTTCATTAAGAGAGCCGCAGGAGAGGTCATGTCCTTGTGTGTGCAGCTTTAAATCAATACTGAAAATGACCCTGAGAGAATTCTGTGTATGTGTGCGTGTGTATGTTTGTATGCACCAAATGTGTGTTTGATTAAACTATACATAATACTCGTTCAGTCTTATAAATGGCATCAATCCAGATGTCCTTTTCTTATTTCCAGGAGTAATCTATTTAATAAAGCTTTAATGATATTCTATAGACCAGCTCTGCAATCTTTGCAATAGACTGTTCCACCACTCCATAAAAAGGGTGGGATAGATGATGATGTGTTTGTTTACTGTGGCTAAATATGGTAACTTCAGTATATTTTTCTCAGTAAACACTCTGAAGAAAATTGTTTCCCCCAGCTGCTGTAATGACAAATGAACAGACTGTTATATGATTTTTTGTTGTTGTTGTTGCATATTAAATTTTTATAAAGTTCAAATGAGCTTGTGTTGATTAAAAGTATCAGGTCCAAGGCTTGGATATCAATCATCAGCTCAAACTTTCCCTACAAGCCTCTGATGTTTCAGTAGCCACGCTATGTAAATAGCTTGAAGTCTACAAACTTTTAATCATTTTAAAATACAAAATAAAAGAGTTTAATATAATTGTGAAACCCATGTTTGTGTTTTGATAGTGAACATTTCAACATTAATGCATATGGTATTTTATTTGTCTCTGAAATACAAAATGGGGTAATTAGCAGAATGTCTGGCTATTTTGAATTTTTTTGACTTGTAAGTTCTTATAAGTGCAAAAAAATGTCAATACTACTTACAGACTATATTTGAATATATATACAAATTCTGTCATTATTTACTCATCATCATATCGTTCCTAACCCATAAGACTTTTATTCATCTTTGGAACCCAAATGAAGATCTTATTGATGAAAACTGAGAGATTTCTGTCCTTCCATATACAGCTACTGAACTACTACTTTGATGCTAAAAAAAAATTCATAAAAAGATTGTAAAACTAATCCACATGATTCAAGCCCAATTTTCTGAAGAGACTTGCAAAAGGTCAAATGTGCTGGCTAACACAAGGAACCTTATTGGTTCTTGCAGAAGCTCAAACGTGCTGCTAGACACGAGAATGAACCTCATTGGTTCTTGCTGAAGCTCAAACGTGCTGCGCAACACAAGAATGAACCTCATTGGTTCATGCAGAAGCTCAAACGTGCTGCTAGACACGAGAATGAACCTCATTGGTTCTTGCAGAAGCTCAAACGTGCTGCGTAACACAAGAATGAACCTCATTGGTTCATGCAGAAGCTCAAACGTGCTGCATAACACAAGAATGAACCTCATTGGTTCATGCAGAAGCTCAAACGTGCTGCTAGACACGAGAATGAACCTCATTGGTTCTTGCAGAAGCTCAAACGTGCTGCGTAACACAAGAATGAACCTCATTGGTTCATGCAGAAGCTCAAACGTGCTGCTAGACACGAGAATGAACCTCATTGGTTCTTGCTGAAGCTCAAACGTGCTGCGTAACACGAGAATGAACCTCATTGGTTCTCGCAGAAGGTCAAATGTGCTGCGTAACAAGAGAATGAACCTCATTGGTTCTTGCAGAAGCTCAAACGTGCTGCGTAACACAAGAATGAACCTCATTGGTTCTCGCAGAAGGTCAAACATGCTGGCTAACACAAGGAACCTCATTGGTTCTCAAAGAAGCTTGTGACGTGCTGTGTCACAGAAGAATGAACCTCAATGGTTCTTGAATAAGCTCAAATGTTATGCGTAACACATGAGAATGAACCTCATAGGTTCTTGAAGAAGCTCAAATGTTACGCGTAAAACATGAGAATGAACCTCATCGGTTCTTGAAGAAGCTCAAACGTGCTGTGTCCCAGAAGAATGAACCTCATTGGTTCTTAAAGAAGCTCAAACGTGCTGTGTCCTAGAAGAATGAACCTCATTGGTTCTTAAAGAAGCTCAAATGTGCTGTGTCCCAGAAGAATGAACCTCATTGGTTCTTGAAGAAGCTCAAAAGTGCTGTGTCCCAGAAGAATGAACCTCATTGGTTCTTGAAGAAGCTCAAATGTGCTGTGTCCCAGAAGAATGAACCTCATTGGTTCTTAAAGAAGCTCAAATGTGCTGTGTCCTAGAAGAATGAACCTCATTGGTTCTTAAAGAAGCTCAAATGTGCTGTGTCCCAGAAGAATGAACCTCATTGGTTCTTAAGGAAGCTCAAATGTGCTGTGTCCCAGAAGAATGAACCTCATTGGTTCTTAAAGAAGCTCAAATGTGCTGTGTCCTAGAAGAATGAACCTCATTGGTTCTTAAAGAAGCTCAAATGTGCTGTGTCCCAGAAGAATGAACCTCATTGGTTCTTGAAGAAGCTCAAATGTTATGCGTAACACATGAGAATGAACCTCATTGGTTCTTGAAGAAGCTCAAATGTTACGCGTAACACATGAGAATGAACCTCATTGGTTCTTGAAGAAGCTCAAATGTTACGCGTAAAACATGAGAATGAACCTCATTGGTTCTTGAAGAAGCTCAAACGTGCTGTGTCACAGAAGAATGAACCTTAATGGTTCTTGAAGAAGCTCAAATGTTACGCGTAAAACATGAGAATGAACCTCATTGGTTCTCAAAGAAGCTCAAATGTGCTGTGTCCCAGAAGAATGAACCTCATTGGTTCTTAAAGAAGCTCAAATGTTATGCGTAACACATGAGAATAAACCTCATTGGTTCTTGAAGAAGCTCAAACGTGCTGTGTCACAGAAGAATGAACCTCAATGGTTCTTGCAGAAGCTCAAATGTTACGCGTAAAACATGAGAATGAACCTCATTGGTTCTTGTGGAAGCTCAAACATGCTGCGTACTATGACGATTAACCTCACTGGTTCTTCTAGAAGCTCAAACTTGATGCATAACACAAGAATGAGCCTCATTGGTTCTTGCACATCAAGGTAACATGCTCCCACTTTACATTTACCACAAGTGATGTGTGAGTTGATCAGTGTTAATATCTGAGAAGCCTAAATTAAATCTGTTTATCATATAAAGCAATTGAGTCTCTTTAGAAACATTTGGACTAAACCGCTCAATTTGTATGGATTAAATTTACGATCTCTACACAAATAGTTTGAAACGTCAAAGTGGTAGGTGAGTAGCTACGCATCAACGGAGGGACAGAAAGCTCTCAGATTTCATAAAAAAAGATCTTCATTTGTGTTCCAAAGATAAATGAAAGTCTTATGGGTTTGGAATGAGGCTGAGGAATTAATTAAATAATTTTAATTTGGGGGTGAACTATCTATTTAAGTGCTAAGTTATGCTAATTGTTCCCAAGTAGGGTATTTAAATAAATCTAAAATATGATGACTGTCTATATTGCTTGCATTGGCTATACTGGAGCTCTTTGTTATTGCTGAAGAAGAAGTGGGCGATATTTCATTCATTTACTTGTGTTTTTAATCCAATGGCATTTTTTAAACAATATAAATTTTATTAAGAATGCATAAAGGTCATGTCATTGAAATATACTCTCTCTTTTACTAACCGTGCACAAGCAATAAAACACTTGTGTTCTGTGTGATAGGAATGCTTAACTTGGATGAGCCTCCGCTCAGCTCTTGGAACCGAATGTTTTTCTGTAACATTCCAGATGACGGACCCTATGATCTTTGGAATATAGTTATTGCAAATCTTTAAGGACACAATGAAAATGGATAAAACACACTCAAGTCAACTGGACCCACTCTGTCTGACTTTCATGCTAATCACTGCACATTTCCTTACGCCCCCCTTCAGCACGCAGACTGACCTTCCAGACAGGCTCTTACCTGCAGAGTCTGGCAAACATCACCGGAATTGCACTGTCCCATTTGAAGCATCCTTATTGCAAATGTGATGTATCACATTAATCTTTTGGAACAAATGAGCACATTTCTACAGAGCTCAATTCGCCTTTTACTTGTGCACAAATACACTGAGGGTTTGATATTAATCCCAAGTTCAAGAGCGTCCTGACGTCAGCGTGTACTCAGGTGGGGTTACACCATCATCAGCCCTTGAGACCTGCTGCCTGCTGCCTAATTTAGAGCTGTAACTAGGAGGGTCCCCTCATCTAGTGTGTGTGTGTGTGTGTGTGCGTGCGTGCGTGCGCGCGCGTGTGTGTGTGTGTGTGTGTGTGTGCGCGTGTGTGTGTGTGTGTGTGTGTGTGAGCGAGAGAGAGAGATTGTGTGAAAGCAAGAAGGGGTGTGGCATTCACAACTACTACCAGACATACAATTTCATGGGATTTACTCTCATCCAGTTTGATGTCTCGTCCTCACAGGATATTGGATGCTGTATTCCAAGTCTCAAGACTCCTCTGAAAAAATCCACTGTGAGGTAAAACCCTCGGACTCCCCCAATTTGTAATGATTCTAGTGTTTGTTGGTTTTGTTTTACGTATCTTTAGTTTTGACTTCGTCTGATGCGTATTGCCCTAGTAACAAGACTGTGGCGGCTGCAGGTGATGAACGGACTGAGGACATCAGAGATTTGGCAAATCCAGCTGTTATAAAGGTGAATGACGCAGGGATATCCAGACACAAGCCCTGCAGGCCGACCTAGAGTCGATGTGTAGACTTGCAATAATAGTAAGTTAATGTCTGTGTATAATATCATAGCTCAGATGGAGAAGCAATACATTAGAGCTAGTATTTATACTAAATAGACACCAGTGAGCAAGAGTGTTTGCTATGTTTTGGGAGAACTTTTGATATCATTACATTCTAAAAAATGCTGGGTTAAAAACAACCCAAGTTGGGTTGAATATGGACAAACCCAGAAATTGGGTCTGCCATTTTCAACCCAACTTGGGTTGTTTTTAACCCAGCATTTTTTAGAGTGTAGTATGTGGAAGAGGGCAAATTCTGCATTTTACTGAGAAACTAAGAAAAAACTGTTTTTTTTTTTTCTTATTCTAATCGAGCAGAAATTAAGGATTTGTTTGTTATTATAAATGCATAATTAAATCAGGTGTAGTGAAACACTTTACAAAAATGTAATATTTTTAACACTAGTCAATGCATTGTTTTGACATTTTTAAATATATTTTTAATTTATGAAATTCTGTTTATTATTCAAATATGTTTGATACATTAACAAAGATTTTATTTATTGATACAAAACAATTTTAACATATTTTGCTAAGCTGGGTTATTGTTATTTTATAAAAGTACTGTTCATTATTAACTCATATTAGTTAATGAAAGATTTATTTGTTTATACAACTTAAGATGTTTAATATTTATATGTATTAGTGTCTCATAATTAACATTAGATTAATGCTGCAGAATAATTTTTCCATTTTTAGTTTGAGATACCTAATGCATTAATGTTAAGGGACAGAACCATATTGTAACTACCATTATATCCAAATAAATAAATAAAAACATGTATTTCATTTTAGCTGATGCATTTTTAGTTGTTTTTTATTATGCATTTTATGATAATATGATGAAGAAATTGAGAAATTGAAGAAAGTGAAAATAAATTAACTACTCTCCATGCATATGTATGAGACCATCTTTCTCAGATGGTTTTTATTGTTCAAGATGATTGTGCTATTTATATCACGTCATGTGACTGGAATAGAGCGGGACTTTGTTCAGCCATAACGCATATTGAATCGTAATGTAAATGCCATGGTGATTATCTCATTGAGAGATGGTTTTGCTGACAGACAGTAGGATGGTTCTATGTGATCATCTTATTCCAGAGAGACTAGTTAAGGGTGAGCGCGCTCGCTTGTGCCTGCTGGCTAAATTCTGGACCATTAGGCAGAAATACATATCTACCAGCTGTTCAGATGTTTGAATGTGCGTGTCACTGCAAGGTTTTAATGTCCACCATTCCCTTTGTGCATTTCTTTTTAATTAAGAGCGAAAGATGGCTGTTAGTAGCGCTGTGGAGATATGTCTGACCTTGCTTTCTGAGGGCTTAATGTTGACAAATGTCCCATTCGCCTCTTTCAACACAGTCTGTCTATAAAGCGCTGCTCTGGCAGATAGCTACCAGGGGATTTGACTGTACCCGTTTTCAAAGACTTCACAAAGACTTTATATACTCACTGTTTTTACAGAAGCGTACTACACAATAATTACTTTATAGAATATCACAAATCTAACGAAGTGCATTGTACAATTTAACATTTTCTATTAATGCGTAAAATTGCTTTATAAAATTAGACTAGATTTTGACATGTTCAGATAAAAATGCCTAGGTTCTTTACATAGAAATCACATTTCCTATCATGTTAATGTGGCATTTCTAGAGTGTTGTGTTGTAGTTGCTAGGGTGTTGCTAAGGTGTTCTGAGGGGTTTCTTGGAAGTTAGATCATTGTGGATGGTTGCTAGCTGGATGCTATAAGGTCCCGAAGGAGTTGTTAAAGGTTTGCTAGGTGGTTATTAATGTGTTCAGAGTGTTTTGAGGGAGTTGTGTGTTTCACTCTGGAAGTACATTTTTAAATATTGCCAATTACTTACAAAACACTAAATGGTTTGCCTCCAAAGAACTTGAGCGAGATCTTAAAGGGATAGTTCACCTAAAAATGAAAATTAGCCCATGATTTACTCATACTTAAGTCATGTATATCTTTCAGATGAATACAATCAGTTATATTAAAAAAGTCCTGTTTGGGGTGGGGGTGGGGGGTGGGGGGGGGGGTGGGGTGGGGGAAATCATTGAACTCATTGAAATCACTGAAACAAATCATTGCTTTTGTGTAAGAAAAATATCCATACTTAAAAATTTGTTAATTAATCCCCTTTCTTGGAAAAGTGTTGAAAATGCCTTTTCGAAGTTACGTACACGACGTCTGACGATCGTAACTGGTCATGAAAGACTTTGAACTGCAGAGGCTCTTTCAACATTTTTTCCATAAACTGAATACAGAAGGTGCTCGGTCGAAACTTTACTTTATTCAATTTAAATTTTGGATATTTTTCTTACACAAATGCATCAATTCACTTCCATAGGAATTTATTAAACTCTGTGTGGAGCACGTTATTTGACGGATGGATGCATTTTTACGGACTTCAAAAACAGAGCAACAATCCCTGCCATTACAAAGCTTGGATTAGCTAGGACTTTTTAAATATAACTCAACTTTTATTCGTCTGAAAGAAGAATGTCATATACGCCTAGGGTGACATGAGGGTGAGTAAATCATGGGCTCATTTTCATTTTTGGGTGAACTAACCCTTTAACGTATTATACTCACATCGCCCTTCTTTGTTCAGGGAAGAAAGTGGCGGGAACCGGCAAACATTTAAAAGACTTTAATCAAATAAATAAACAGAATAATAGTAACGCAGGGCAGCTCCTCGCAGATGACAGCCCCTTTCTCGTCCTTCACTGGTGTCGCTCATCCTTATATGCCTCCGAGCTTATATGCTGCCTCATGAGAGGACTCGAGACTCGAGGCTCATCTTCAATCACACACCGGTCTTGCTCGCTCCTCCTACGTCTCTCACTTGACTACCAGTTTTATAATACCTAGAATATCGAAATCAACTGTAGGCGGTGGATCCTTTTCCTATTTAGAACCTAAACCCTGGAACGGTCTTTCTAGCATTGTTCGGGAAGCAGACACACTCTGTCAATTTAAATCTAGACTTAAAACACATCTCTTTAGTATGGCATAGAAAGTGTATGTTAGACAGATGTCCAATGACCACAGAATTCAGACTCTGTGCTTGTGTTTTCCATGTGTGGATTTATAATGCAACATTACACCTTTCATTAGCTGGAGCTGGCCGCTACCATGTGGCCATGAGTGTCTCGCATCGGATACAGCTCCAAATGACTTCTTGTAAAACTCAATCGCTTTCGAGGAAGGAAGCAATCAAATCATAGTTTTGAAAACATGTCACATACTATCTTGTGCTGGGTTTCTGGTCTGACTGACTTCCACATGGCAATATGGATTCACAAAATGCCAGATTTCTTCTTGGTTGTTTGTCGCTGTGTATGGTGTAACATTCTAGCTGGTGTTACATCACATAAGTATGGACTCGGAGAGCTGAGGATGCCATTTGGGAATAAGCATCTTATCAGATTGTAACTGGCAATTTTTAAATGCTTTTGCCATTATACACCAGGCGTTCTGTGGGCAGTCTGGGATCACTATGACAAAGAATCTGACTAATCAATTTCTAACTTATTTTTCACTCTTTCTTCCTCCCTTTATATTCACAATTATTTCTATCAAAAAATGTACCATAAGAGTGAGAGAAAATTACCTATGCTGCAGATTTTGTCTCTTCAAGTTGCTTCAGAATAAATTAGATGCCATACAACTCCATGAAGATCTTATCTGTTAATATTGAATCATATTAAAGATGCACTGTAGTATTTTTGCAGTATTTGCAGTATAGTACTATATTTTAATTAATATAATTAAAATATATATATATATTTAAAATATAAAAATTATATATTTTGTTCAGGTAAGTTCTTACAATATCCCAAATGTTTCCAACTATTTGTAAATTGTGAGAAAATTACTTTTTTCTGTGAGGAGAAAACCACATGTCCCAAGATTCTGAGCTCAAATTTAGCATCATCAAACTACGCCTTTGTTTTGAATAGGCGCCCTCTAGCAGACGAAAAAATTACATAGTGCAGCTTTAATAGTTCATAGACCGAGGAACTGTTTAAAAATGCATGTTGCATTTCATTTTTTTTTTTGTTGCCACTAATCTTTTTCGAGAATATTACCTGTATTTCATCCCATGAAAGACATATTCATAGCAGCGAATTACAACGGAATTCAGTGAGCCATTGAAAATGTGGCCTTTGCAGGGTTTATTAGTATTATTCATGTATGTTGTACGCATGGAGTCACTTAAACTATTCTATGTAATTGCTTCCACTTTTCTTAAATGGCATATGGGTAGTTGCACACATGGGTAATTGATTCGTGGCAGGAAAAGACCTCTGGATTGTTGTAGAAAGTATACTGCCTGTCTCTTTTTGCTGAAACTTTGTGTTACTGAACAGTGAGCTAATGACCACAGTGGTTTCTGTCAGGATAGAGGATTGCTTTGAAATGGTTGCTGACAGCTAACCATTGGTTGAGATTCAGTTCCTAATGAGCCTTTGCTAAAGCTGCATTGTTGTCTCACATTAAATAATGTCTTTTTTTCTTTTCTGTTATTGCATTTTAACATGTCTTTACATTTAAAGTTATTGAATACTACACACACACACACACACACACGTTTGTTTTTGTGACATATGGGGACATTCCATAGGCGTTATCCGTATTTTCGATCCCCTTACACTGCCCCTACCCCTAAACCTACCCATCACAGGAAACATTCTGCATTTTTAGTTTCTCAAAAACTCATCCTGTATGATTTATAAGCCTTTTGAAAAGTGGGGACATGGCCAAATGTCCTCATATTTCACCCTCTCCTTGTAATACCTATGTCATACTCTTGCCATTATACACATTTGTGTCCTCATATGTCACAACCCCCCCCCCCCCCCCACACACACACACACACACCCCCACACACACAAACACACAATGTGGTTATGTTGATGGTATAAACTTGCTGAATTTGGAAGTTAAGAATTTTAACATGTTATAACAGCATTATACAACAACTTTCAGTGTGAACGTTTCTATTTCTCTATATTTCAGTTGTTTCAGTCGAGTTTTTCCCAAGCTCAATAAAAATATTTCCTCTGCACACGTGTGCCATTAAAAACACAAGCTTTGCCATTGTAGAGCTCTTAGGTCTATCTGTATCTGTAAGGTCATCTTAAGAGAACGCTCAGGTTTCCATTCTTCCACATTTCCAGTCTGCCTGAACAAATGACTTCCTTTAAAACACTGCCTACCTGCTCGCCCCACGGCTCCTAAACAATCTACCAAACACAGCCGCACTGCTGGAATGCTTCTGGTGGGCACATATATCCTACATGTGGAAACCTAGTGATTTGAACCATGAAGCCCATCAAACACCATTTATATATATATTTTTTTTTACATTTTTTAGGTCTTGTGCCAGGATTATCTACTTTTTAGCATTTTAATGAGAGTAAACCTCCTAATACCAGTCCTAAAAGCTTTTAAACTAATATGAGATGACCTAGAAAGATTTTAGTAACGGATATAAAGGTTAAGCTGAATTGAAAGAAGGGGTCTCACAGCAGTCTTCATTAGTCTTAATTAGATATTGCAGTTTCTTATGTTTTGACAATGTGTTTTTACTGAAGTGCCGTGTGTAATTGCTGTGTGAAATTTTTGATTTTGAGCAGTCATGGCATGACTTTTGCACAAGCAGGCATTCTATAATATCTTTCCTGTCAATAGATCTTATATACAGAAAGATTTTAAAATGACTTTTTGATCGTAAATTAGTATACATTAAAATAGTTTGAAATGTAATGAAGTACTTGATATGCACAATTATCGGTACCATATTTAGTACATGAGAAGATATAGTTTTTTCATTGATTTTCGCCATCACATGAATAAATTAAATTTTTTAAATATATTCACATAGACAATTATGGAAGTTTGTTTTCGCCACAAAATAAAACATTTAAAAAACTAATTGGAACTTTTGTATCTCCCAATTCTGACTCTTTTTTTCCGAATTGCAAAATATAAACACGCAATTGTTATAAAGCCAGAATTGCAAGATATAAAGTCAGAATTGTGAGATATAAACTCTCAATTTTGACTATTTTTGTCTTACTATTGCGAGCTTATATCTCACAATTCTGACTTTATGACTCTCAATTTTGACTTTATATCATGCAATTCTGTAGCCTGACAAACCAGACCCACATCAAGATGTTTGGTCTAGAAACTCATCATAGACAGGGCTCAATCTGAGGGGCGGGATGAACGGTTGTCTTTCAAACTCCCTCTGCATGCGATAGGATAGCGCTACACCAACCAGAACAACAAAGGTGAAGCAGAGCTCGCTGACAGATTAAACATTCGCCGTATCCGGTCGGCTAAACTACGAACACATCTTCCCTTTTTAAGAATGACTTCAGTGCCGTTCTTTGTTCTTTTCTCAGAGAAAAGCTTAACTCCAAGTCTTCCAGAATTGCAGTCAAAGCTGATTCGAAAGACCACCGCCGTTCGCCAGTTTCTGTGTTTACTAGAAGCACGCAAACGCAACTCGGCCGTCGTCATTATGGCCCCGCCCGCCGACTCTATACACGATGTGATTGGCTCGTCTAGAGTTAGGGGAATACAGCTCAGAAGGGTATTGAGAGTTCCTAGATTACACTTGCGGGCAGATTAAATTTGCTGCTGCCAGGGCCGTGCACAGACATTTTGAGTGGCAGTGGCCCAAACCAAAAAAGGGGTACTATAAGGGGATTGAGTATCATGTTAATATAGAGAATGAATAACAAACCTTTTACAATCATACTGTAAAATAAATACAATTGTTAGGCACTAGTGCTAATTAAATTTATGTTCTTCTAATTATTCTTACAAAAAGTTGATTCTGGGCTACTTTGATCACTTTTCTATTTAATTTCTTTATTGGAGATTTAAGTAGCAAATGAGAATCACAAAAATTATTGAATATATTTTGAGACAAAGGTCTTGTTTATGATTTATGTAAATCATACGCAACATTTTTTTAATAACAGAATATATAAACTATGGTATTTGGGGTAAAAGGCATATTTAACATGATAATAAACAGCTGATTTCATTTGTTGACATGACATGGGTAAGATTCAGCTGGTAAATTTCTTAAGTTGGGTGTCCAATCTTAGAGGTAACATCATATTTATAATAAATATATGATAATAATCATATAATACAAATATATTTGGTTTGTTACAACGATAAAACTGTATTAAATTACAATGGGATTTCATTCATTCAGTGTTTTCAGATTATAATTACTTATGTAAGCCTATATTTGTCATTCTGAGTATATACATATGATATGACAAACATGGACATGTAGTATACTTCCTTTTATATTCATTTAGAAAAGATAAGAAACGTATGGTTGTTTGTCAAATGGTAGACATTTGAACTTGGAAATAAATGTAAAAGACTTTACAACAGTGTTAAATTAGATTTTCCGTGTATATTTCCACCATGTATATTTCCTTGTCCGCTGTAGAGTAATGCAGGGAGTCTTGTGAGAGGTTGTTAAGCCAGCCTATCAGAATTTAGCAGTCTCATCCCTGATTTGGCTGGAAATGAATTATGTTATATTATAATGTTGAGTTGTGTTGCTATGCTAAGTGAGCCGTGGAGCAGTCAGTGCGGGTATCCGAGCGCAAGCAAACGAGACGTTGCACATGTGAAATATAACGTCGGCGCACATCCAAATAAGCTTATTTTAAATGCAAAATTGATTTTCGTTCGCTCGAAATACTTTCTCATTTGCGAGACGAACATTTCTCCACAAAACTCAGTTCACGCGCGCGCGAAATGCTCGTTTGCGCGCTCAAAATATGATCTTGCGCGCTCAGAATTGTGTCAGAATAGTAACGCCATATAAGAGGGGCACTTTAGCCGATGAGGGCAAAGGGGCAGTGGCTCTAGCCACCGGGCCACCCCCCTGTGCACGGCCCTGGCTGCTGCTATGGTGCGTCTAGATTTCGAGTTTAACAATTCTGAGGAAAAAAGAGAATTGCAGAATTGCTAGAAAAAAAGTCTGAATTGTGAAACAAAAAATCGCAATTACCTTTTAATTTATTTTTATTCTGTGGCGGAAACAAGCTTCTTTTTTGTCAGTATTTTGACCATATAAATGCAGAAAGACAGTGTAGATTGTAATAAAATATATCATGCATAAAAACATTGAACACCCTAAACTCATTCCTTTAGTCTTAATAATTTATTAGTCTTAAGGAAAATATATCTCTCTATCTCTTCCTCCCCTCGTTTCTCATTCATTCTCCCTCTCTGTGTCTGAGTGATATAGCACATGCATTGCACGCTTCTCTTGCTGCTATATCACCCTGCAGGTAGCCTCTGTTTCAGCCCTGCTTTGTTTGCAAACTGTGTGTGAGTATCAGATTCCTCTTTGACAGGATGCAGCGAGCGTGGAGAGGCTGGCTGGTTCCGGCGATGTGCGGCTCACCTCCGTGGGTCCTCACGTCTGGACAGAGGAGGGTCAGCCGGGGGTGAATGCTTTCCAAAGCCTGTGTCAAAGCTGCGTTCTGGCTCTGTGTGTCTGCCATCACCCGGAATGACCTCCGGGTCTCCTCCTTTTGGTCTCTTCACCTGATCCGGAGATGTTAGTTGAGCTATACACAAAACTGCTTGTCAGCATTTCTTCCTCAAGCTATGGCAGAATCGATCACTTTTGCATCTGCTCAGCTCTTTAAGAAAAAATAGAGGGAGGAAGATGTGTCAGGTTTTTGAGCCATTTCAAGTTTTTGCTGATGATACTTCATATTCTTTTGTTTTCTGCCTGCAGTAACTATCAGAGAAACGTCACTTCATCATTTCGTATCAGACACTTGGCCCCACTTTATATTAGGTGGCCTTAAGTACAATGTACTTAGATCAAAAAATAAGTACAATGTACTTACTGTGTTCAAATTGTATTGAAAAGCACTTTTGCTGATACTGAGGTGGATACGGGTAGTGTTAGGGACAGGTGTGGCGGTGTGGGTCAGTTTAAGGGTAGGTTTAGGTATAAAGGAAGTGCCAACTGTGTAATTACAAATGTAACTACAAAAATAATTACAGATGTAATTACATGCAGGTCATTTTTAAAATGTAAGTACAATGTAAAAACATGTATGTACACAATAAGTGCATTGTATCAAATGATTAATTACAATGTTAGTACATAGTAGTTAAGGCCATCTAATATAAAGTGGGTCCAGACATTTTGTAGAATAAATGTGCATTGCACTTATTCAGTCATCAAACATTCAGTTATTGCTGTGCAGAAAAAAAAAAAAAAAAACACTTACACTGTTACACATCTTGGGTCGTTAGTGACCCTATGCGATTTAAAAAAAGAAAATGAATGGGAGGCATTATTTTTTTAATGTTTTTCTAGTTGTATTGTTTATAATGAATTGATTGAGGAATACTAAGAAGTTTGATGTCTAATAATAAAATAAAAAAGGTAACATATATTTGGGCACTTTCTGATTAGTCTTAAAAATAAAGGTTCTAAAAGGGGGTTTTCACAGGGATGCCATAGAAGAACCATTTTTGGTTCCCCAAAAAACTTTTCAGTGAACAGATCTTAAAATAAAAACTTTCTCTTATTGTGAAGAACATGTTAATAATCTAAAGAACAATTTTTCCACTATAAAGAACCTTTTTCGCAATGGAACATTTCTATGGACGTTTTTAATTAATTAATGAATTAATTAATGAAAATATCGTTGATAGGGGAGCAACTTTAGTAAACGCTCATATGGGTCGTATTTCAAGAAAGTGACAAACGGCCTATATAGGCATATTGGTTGGACAAACTACAACTTGGTGAACTTGTGACTTTATACACCCACTCACTATTAAACTACTTGGCTAAAGTGTGTATTAAAACTAGTTTTTAATTTATTTATTTTAAAACAGATTTGTTTAACCAATGCAGTAAAATCAGACATTTTACATGTGGTTTAAATATAATATAAAAAAATAAAAATAAAACTTTTTTGGCCACCATATGCTACACCTTTAGAAATTCCAAACACTAACTGGATTCACTTAATTGTAAATTCAGATAAGATGTGGGGTTATCAGCACAGTGCAATTCTCTTAATAGCGCTGTCATTTTGTAGAAAGTGGTTACAGACATTTTCAAAATGTAAAGTTAGCTGAAGGTTTTTCAAAAACATAAGGAAAGCTATCTTAATTAAGCAAACCATGAGTTCATTATGAACACTTCATTACCTAAATGCAGAGTATGTTGGGCAGAGAAATTTAGATAACAGAGATGAATAGCTAATTAAGATAACGCTAATGAATGTAAAATTGAATTTAGATAAGAAGAATTGAATCATCAAACACCCTCGTTAGAGTGCTACTGTCATCAAGAACCATTGTATCATTTCTGTTTGGGTCTTCCACAGCTTCTCCCTCTCCCTCTGTTCTCATTTTATATAGTGAAGAAATTATTTTATTCCAAAATATTTCTAGCCTTACAACTTCCTTGCTTTGTAACAAACTTTGTTAACAAACCAGGATGCTAACAAACAGGCATTGCTATGTCTCAAGTCTCTATGGTGTTTTGCTCTCCATTGATCTAATTCTATGTCATTTTTTTCTCTCCTTCAATCGTGTTCTAGATTAAAGGGGGGGTTGAAACACTCAGTTTCAGTCCATCTCATGTCAATCTTGAGTACCTATAGAGTAGTATTGCATCCTTCATATCTCCGAAAAGTCTTTAGTTTTATTATATTTATTAAAGAAATATAGGCTGTACCGAGTCTTTCCGGAAAAAAACGAGCGCCTGGAGGCGTATCGTGTGGGCGGAGCTAAATAATGACAATCACGAACAAAGCGGTGACGTCCTCAAGCGTGGAGAAACCCATGGCTATCTCAGCTAATACAGATAATAATCCACAATCAAATCTGAGGCAGAAATAAATTGAACAGGAGAAACGGCAACATCAGGACGTCAGTCTCTGTGGTATGTACTGTATTTAGGGGCCTGTCAACATTTGTGTGTGTTTACTCACAGTTTATGAGGACATGATTCGGTTTATTTCGGTTTATTCGGTTTCCTCGCTCTAGTCGCGCGCGCGCACACCCTACCGGGAGAAGAGCCCGCATGGCTCATACAAGGACCTTCCGATCTATTAACGTCAAGTGGACCCATACTCGAAAAAAACTCTCCGAAACTTGTGAGAAACCGGAAGGAGTATTTTTGACACAGAAATACTCCATCAAACGTCCAACATTAGTTTTTGAAACTTTGTCTATGTTTAGGATGGGAATCCAAGTCTTTAACAGTGTAAAAAGCTCAGTATGCATGAAACAGCATTTCACCCCCCCTTTAAAAACATTGTCTAATTGTGGAAAAACAACATCATACCTCAACAGAGCATGAGATTGAAGTATCATAATGGTGCAGGGCAAGTTGCTTGCCAACGTTAAATACTTGGGGTTCGTTTTTCAAAGTATGGGCAATAATCATAAAAATATAGGTTACCAAAATAATTATAGCATTTCTTTGTATTGTACCTGATAGACAAGTGTGTACAGGGTCATCTCTGGTGTCTTCTCCAAGTTGGACTTGGGTCTCATCGCGTGAGGAGTGCTCCTACGGCTCTTCAAGTAACCAGCTTCAGTTTGAGACCTTGGGACAAAAGAACAAGCGCCGTGACCCACTTAATGTGAGCTAAAGACACTGTTCTTGGCAAAGTTCATGAGACTGAATCAAGATGGAGCGCACAGTTTTGGGACAGCAGATACACAATCTTTCTGATGCATTATGCAACAGTATGTCAGACTTTATACCGCCCGTGACTACTTCTAAAGCTTTCATGCTTGTTTGTTTAATTGCTCTGAAAAATGTAAAAATGGGCTATGAGGTCAAAAGTGGCACTTTAAAAGATTAAAGCATGCAATCGCAATGTCATGCAAATGAAGCTACTTCAAACAAAAATGCTATTTTTGGTTACTGACTCTATCGTTATGCAATGTAATGAATAGCGTTTATGGTCTAACACTTCTCTCGTTCGGTCTTTGTACTTATTTATTTATTGGCAAAAACTCCTCACTCTAGATAGATACATCAAACGATCATGAGAACAGTTTGCCCCTCTATCTGCCTCATCTCATTATTGAGTTGGGTGCATTCAGAGTTTCAAGGGGTCAAGGGTGCTTTTGTTTTTGGGGGTGCAGAGCTTTGTATGGCTTAGCCCCTCTCGGAGACACTTAGAGAGCTCCTTCACTGCACAAACACTCACACATTTTGGCTTAGAGCAGTGGTTCTCAGCGGGTTTGCTTCAGGACCCAGATTTATTTTATATTGAACATCAGGTGTCAATGTAACATAGAGCCCAAACAGTTTATCATATTAGCATAGCCATATTACCCAGTGACATCAATGTGAGTCCATCCATCCATCCACCCATCCATCCATCCATCCATCCATCCATCCATCCATCCATCCATCCATCCATCCATCCATCCATCCATCCATCCACCTATCCATCCATCCATCCACCCACCCACCCACCCATCCATCCATCCATCCATCCATCCATCCATCCATCCATCCATCCATCCATCCATCCATCCATCCTTCCTTCCTTCCTTCCTTCCTTCCTTCCTTCCTTCCTTCCTTCCTTCCTTCCTTCCTTCCTTCCTTCCTTCCTTCCTTCCTTCCTTCCTTCCACCCACCCACCCACCCACCCACCCTTCCTTCCTTCCTTCCTTCCTTCCTTCCTTCCTTCCTTCCTTCCTTCCTTCCTTCCTTCCTTCCTTCCTTCCTTCCATCCATCCATCCATCCATCCATCCATCCATCCATCCATCCATCCATCCATCCATCATTGTATTTTTTATTATTGTTGTTATTTTTATTATTATGATTATCCTCATTTACTCACACATTTTTGCTTGCTTTCTATAATTTTAGTTAAGCTTTTATATTTTTATGAAATATTTAATTTTAATAAAAATGTTTGCCATAATATAATATAATATAATATAATATAATATAATATAATATAATATAATATAATATAATATAATATAATATAATATAATATAATATAATATAATATAATATAATATATATCAATATAATTATATCAATATAATTTATATAATATCATTTAGCTTCATATTTTTCCTTCTATCTGAATCCCAATTGTGGGTTACATCCCACCAGCTGAGAATCACTTGTGTAGGGTCCAACTGATCTTGCAACCATTAATCGTATAATATCCCAACAGACTTCCTGTAAAGAGGGTGTGGGAATGCGGGAGACACGCAGAATGTGATATGTGCATGTGTATTTGTGCGTATGTGGGGGGGAGGTCGTTTGTAATTGTGGTAAACAGGTTACTGAACCAAGGGGCCCCTTCTTTGAATGGTAAATCAGCTTGGCTGTCACGCGATTACAACTCAGCCGTATGTAGAGTAGATGGGCAAAGAAGATCGAAGCTTCCGCTTTCTTTCTCTTTAATTTTCTTTATCCTTATCTTTCCCTTTCTCCTTGCAAATAAGGCCTTTCTCAGGCTGGCACTGGGACACTTGGCTTGCCATAGACTACTAATGTGCTGTGAGTTTCTGGTCGGGGCTATGTTCAGGGTCCTGATGACAGGAGGTTGTGGAAACCATCTCTCACCGTATTAAACACATTGGTTGATGTGCCAGGAGAAAGTGTTTCTGCTTATCAGGGCTGTAATCGGATATCTGAGCTCTGTGTGTGTGTTTATACTCTTTCTCCTCAGGGTAACAGGGTCTTTTGCAGTCAGATATGGGTCAGAATGTATTGAACGATGATTCCTCCTTTATTCTATGCATGTTATTGTTTCCTTCCAGGCTAAATTCCAAAGCTTATACCTGTGTGTTACAGCGGTTGAGGTTTTGCTGGTAAAAATAACACTGTGCATGTGGGTTCAGGGATCGAGGCTTACTGGGGTTAAGTGGCTTGGCAGATTTGGTTTCCATGAACGCAAGCTCAAGATTACCTGGAAATGCTCAAATTCCACTTAGATTTTTAGCAGGAGTGTATTAAGTAGCTGCGCTTTGAAACCAATCTACGTCAGTAAAAGTTAAATTTGAAGGGATAGCTCACTCAAAAAATACAAAAACTCTGACCCACCCACTCTCATGTCATTCCAAACCTGTAAGACTTTTACTGGAACAAACATTTTTATATTTTGAAAAATATTTGCAGATTAATTGTTATTATCTGAAAAACTTTCACTTTTCTTTGTTTTTTTAATTTCTGGTTTACATTTCATTTTATAAAAACAGGTTAAATCCCTTTTTCTGGTTACTGTATTTTAAAGATTTTTGGTAAAATCAAAATAAGCTTTACTAATGTTTATTGGAAAGTGTGTAAACAATGTTTTTCATGCTTGTTCAATGAACCAAAAACTATTTTTGCACATGCACTTGTGGAAAAGTCCTTAAAGGTGCCCTAGAATGAAAAATTGAATTAACCTCACCATAGTGAAATAATAAGAGTTCAGTACATGGACATCACATACTGTGAATCTCAAACACTCCTACTTCTTATGTAAATCTCGTGCATGAAAAAGACAACGGAAAATTAAGTGATTCTCAGCATAACGGCAACCGTGACACAAGCGTTGCGGATCATTTATATGCACGTCCCCAACATTAGCATCTGTCCAAACATGTTCACTGTCAGGTGGAACTGATGGAGCAGAATCATCAGGACTGCAGGTAAAGACACTTGAGGATAGCAAAAACGGCTCTTATGACACACATCATGTTCAGGCTGTGCAGGAGACGTGAGGACTTTTCATATGTCAACAGTCATGGTTGTGGTTGATACCACAACAATTTAATTCAAAATCGTTAGTTTGTTCGGCCCATTTCAAGCAAGCTTTGCTCAGCATTTTAAACTGAAGAAAGGAACAACTATATCACTGAAGGCAGTAAGTAGGGATTTATCCACTTATTGACCGTAAAGTTTCTTAGAGAGGCCGCATTGTCTAGATAACGCAAGATGCTAGTACAGTAACAATAGGAAACTCCAAGTTAGGTGATGACAGCACAACCATTGCATGAAATTACATTTACTGAATAAAAAATAAAATAAAAATCGACTATATAATGCTGTTTATTGCTTACCTGTCGAGACCATGGACGAGACTTGCGTGCAGTGCAGATTGAGAAGCCCTCAGCGGTCACGGTTCTTTCCGCGCATGCGCAGCTTCCTTGCTCCAAGACAACGTAAATTTTACTTGATTTTTTTTAAATAGCTTCATGTACTTTATTAATTTGTGTAAATATGCCAGAAAGTCAGAGATGAAATTTACGTGTCTGTTGGATGTCTAATATTTACAAGTAAAAATTGAGTACATGTCTAGATTTTACTTAAAACTCTAGAGTTTTCACTTTTACAAGATTATTCTTAGCAAAATATGCATCATTTTTCCTGTTTTATATACTTTGCCATAAAATCATTTTTTACAGTATATATATATATATATATATATATATATATATATATATATATATATATATATATATATATATATATATATATATATATATATATATATATATATATATAGGTGTGGCGAGGTTGGTGAGTGAGAGACGTGGGAGGAGCGAGCAAGACTGGTGCTTGATTGAGAATGAAGAGGGGCTCGAGACCAGTGTGTCTCGCAGGTGACACTCATTCTCAATCACGCACCGGTCTTGCTCGCCCCATTCACATCTCTCGCTTGACCACCTCGCCAAATAGGCTATACGCTATATTGCCAAAAGTATTAGGACCCCTCCAAATGATTGAACTCAGGTGTTCCAATCACTTCCATGGCCAAAGGTGTTTACAATCAAGCACATAGGCATGCAGACTGCTTTTTTGTGAAAATTTTGTGAAAGAATGGGTCGCTCTCAGGAGCTCAGTGAATTCAGGCGTGGTACAGTGATAGGTTGATACCAGTGCAATAATTCCATTCGTGAAATTTACTCACTACTAAATTATATTATAACAAAGTGGAAGCAATTGGAAACAACAGCAACTCAGCCATGAAGTGGTAGGCCATGTAAAATCATAGAATGTGGTCAGCGCATGCAGAGGTGGATTAGCTCAAGAAACTCTGTGTGGATTAGCTCAAGAAAAGTACATAGAGAGCTTCATGGTTTCCATTGAGGAGCAGCAGCATCCAAACGTCAGATGCAGTGGTGTAAAATACGCTACTTGAATCTAGAGCAGTGAAGACGTGTTCTCTGGAGTGATAAATCACGCATCTCTATTTGGCAATGCGATGGATGTGTCAGGGTTTGGTAGTTGCCGGGAGAACGGTACTTGCCTGACTGCATTGTGCTAAGTGTAAAATTTGGTTTGTCCCCATAGCAGCAACTGAAGCATTGAACCGGGGTTATGTAACCCTAAGACATATAGTGTGTCCCATAATCAAATGTCTCATGACTAAAGATGGTAAAAGCGTAAATTACTTTGTTGGCTTTTGTAATGTTTTCCCGACTTAACTGGGTTGGTAAGGGCAGGTTTGAGTTTATACTTGATACTTGTAGCAACTACTTCTCGAAAGTTTGAAATTAATACTAATACACTGGAAAAAATAAATCATTAAAACATCTGTACATCGAAGAAAATGTTTTTCTTTCATTGGCTTTTGTATGGATATAGAGGGGAAAGTGTTGCAATGCACCTGTTTGTCCTGAAATCCTAGAAAGTGGGCATATACATGTCATCACTGTCTGGACTTGAAAGACAAGCTCTCTCTCTCTCTCTCTCTCTCTCTCTCTCTCTCTCTCTCTCTCTCTCTCTCTCTCTCTCTCTCTCTCTCTCTCTCTCTCTCTCTCTCTCTCTCTCTCTCTCTCTCTCTCTCTCTCTCTCTCTCTCTCTCTCTCTCTTTCTCTCTCTCTCTTTCTCTCTCCTCAACACCTCAACACCTGGACAGACGTTGAGTATGGGTGTGTTGTGTCAAATATCGGCTGCTGTCGAGCAGTAAATTAAAACGAGGTGCAATTTCCTCCAGTCTAATTAGCAGTAAATTGGTAGTGTCTGTTTAGCCAGTCTGCCTAAGGGTCCAGAAAGAGATTGACATGTCATTACATGAGTAAAGGAATACCTGATACTTTCATATTAACTTATCATAAAATTACATTGTTTTGTCATTTTTTTATTACTGTTTACACCAGTGTTTATATTTACGCAATGTGATCATCATGTCAGTTTAACATGTCAATTTGATACAATTAACTGGTAAAAAGTAATTTAACCATGTGTCAGGCTTAATTTTCAATAATTTGAAAAAAAAAATGTATTGGCTCTAAACCCACTTTTTGTAATGTTTATTTAGTGTAAGGTCTTTAAAAAAATGTTTTTTCCAACAAATATTAACCTCTTGATATGCAAAGATTGCGGTGTGCCCCAGATTACCGTTACATTCACAGAGCACGCTATACCATGACATTCCTTTTCAGTCCTGACAAAATGTGTATCATTAGAGGGGACTCTGATTTTGGATCACTGTTTATGAAAACGGTTACAGTGACAGTAATTTCATAATTTAGGAGATTCATTGCCATTTAGTTATTGAATAATTCAGCATGTTATATAATCAAGTTAAACATTTATGATATCCTATTAACAACATGGTTGGGCAGAAATTCTAATCATGCACATGCTTGTGTGTGGTCCTGTTAAACCCTATAATAGAGCTTTTTTAAATGGATTACACACGTTCTGAAACTATGGCTCGATTACTCGAAACTCAAAAACACAGCATGCAAAATGTCACATGTCTTGCACTTACAACACTTTCACTTCATTTCTTCGTGTTTTTGCATAATAACTCTACACACAAACCATTAAATGATTAGCCATAAACACACCAAAATACACACGGATGTGAAAAATGTCAAACACTTCTCGCTTGTGCTTGGTAACCAAGGGTTTGTCATAGCACTTACACACACATGCAAATACACTGTATACCATATGTATGCACAATTGTTGGACAATTAATTAATTTTACAGTTATTGAACAAAACTGAATCACTGAATAAACACTGAACTTACTTGAGCTGAATAATGACACTACTGGCTTGTTAGAGCTGCTTTTCAGGTAAATTTGAATTTGTTGTGAAGCTGCTTTGAAAAAATCTATATTGTATAAAGCGCTATATAGATGTGCCTCGACTGTATGCATATTCAGTACATATTTACACTATAAACAGAAATGCAAGGGGGTAATATATATTATTTCTTTCTAAAAACGATGAGTTTTAATTTCTAAGTGAACAAATTATAAGTCGTTTAACACATGAAACACAAGAGCTGTTAGTTTTGAAGTAATGTGAATTTTGTTCGCTTTTGCAATTTGTCTGATGTAAAGCAGATAATGTGCTTGCAGTTTTGCAGACTTGGTCTCAAGATAGGTACATGAAGAAAACCGTTTTTGACTGAGAGGGCTTAGAGAAGGCTAAAAGTACCACTTTTAGTGTTTAAGCAATACAAAATTAAAAAAAAAAATACCATTAATTATTTAATCTCAATAAGGAAAACAGCGTTTAAATCATACAAATGTTTTTTATTTATTTTTATTTATTTTTTAAATGTAAAATGTCAGAAAATGTAAGGGATTTAATATACAGTTTGTAGATTATGAAGATCATGTCTATCGAAACTCCCCAAATAACATGGAAACCAAATGTTTGTGTGTTCCTGGTAAAGCCTACAATATGGGAAGATTGCAATATCCAAAATCCTTGACCTTGTGAGGACTTTTTTTTGTATTTGTCCCTGTGAGGGAAAACAAGTAGGGATAGTGTTAAGGGATAGAATGTACAATTTGTATAGTATATAACCCTTACGTCCCCACAAAGATAGTGTGTGTGGGTGTGTGAGCATGTTTTAGCGACATTTGAGGACACAAATGTGTATAATGACATGGGTATGACACAGATATTACAAGGCTTAACTTAAGACATGACTTAAGAGGACATTGGCCATGTCCCCACTTTTCAAAAGGCTTATAAATCATATAGGATGAGTTTTTTTTAGAAATTAAAAATGCAGAATGTTTCCTGTGATGGGAAGGTTTAGGGGTAGGGGCAGTGTAAGGGAATAGAAAACAGTTTGTACAGTATAAAAAACCATTGCGCCAACGGAATGTCCCCATATGTCACAAAACAACCGTGTGTGTGTGTATGTGTGTGTGTGTGCATGCGTGCGCGTATGTGTGTGCTCACATGGTAAAACACTATGCACTCTGGTCAGGTCCATGAATGGAAAGCATCTGTCATTCGTTGAGCTGTAAAAGCTGTGCAGTGTTCCCTGACTGTTTTCATTCTTGAAAAGCAAGAATAAGAAGGAGAATGAATGCACAGAACAGCATAATGGTGCAGAACCCTTCGCTCTCTGTCTGTCTTTTTCATTTGGGCTGGTGTGTGTGTGTGTGTTGGTGACCGTATGTATCAGAGGTAAACGTCCTTAAAAATGTTGTCAATGAACAAAATCATGGTGATTTTTGAAGGGTTTTGAAGGGTTTACCCATCATTCTGTCTGCGTTCTCCCACTCTTTCCTGTATTTGAGTAAGTCCATGAAGTCAACTACTGTCTTCTACCATGTCTTTTTTCATTTGTGTGGCCCGGCAGCACAAAGCTCAGGGGTGATTATTGGACTGCATTGTTGTCCAGGATCTCCTGAAAGAGGAGAGATGAATTCAGCATCACATCTACTGTGACCTCAGCCTCACTCATCACAGTCGATGTAGAACACCGCTCTGATCAATACACCTCCTTATCAATGTCAGTGAGACCATGTAAAGATGTAATCACGTCATTAACTCGACAGAACCGTGAACTGTACTTTAGAAAAGTGCTGCCTCAGCCTGTCTCATTCATGTTCTGTCCAAACTTACAAAGCTTCTGGAATAGGGCTTGGGCGTCATGACGTCATTACTTTGCGTGGCGGCCATGTTGATGGCATCCTTTACTGCTACTCGGACTACTGCGCACTGTTTATAGACGTACTCCCTCTCAGTCGTGTGTCTTAATTTGATTATTTTGGCGTTATTTCAACTATGGTAAACCGTTGCTGCATTTTGGGGTGTAACAACGCAACACATAATCACCATGGGAAATGTCGAAAATGGATTAACTTTCCACCGCTTTCATGCTTGGAGGCGCAACCACGGACAAGAAGTAATAACAGTACGATGTGCAAAAAGCAAGAATTGTCACACAATCAGATGTTTTTTTTTAGTGTTTATTTGCAAGTAGTGCAACCTGAGAACACAGAAATGTGGAATGCTTCAAGGTAAAAGGTTACAAATAAAAACCCTGTTGGGGACCAACAAAATAAAGTTTTTGTCGTCGTCGGTGCTCCGCTCTTTCTTTGGAAATTCATGTGGATCCAAAACTTTAATAGTTCCGATTTTGTCTCTATAGCGGTCCCTGCCTTCCCTATTTAACGTATCCCGGAAAATTCCACATCCGTTTTGGGATTTTAACATGTTTTTTCATTCTCCCAACTCTGCTTCTCCTCATTCGACTTGCTGTATGTTTACATTCGCGAGGCCATCAACATGGCCGCGACGTCCCAGAATGCAACGCGGCGCCCAAGCCCTATAAGATGCTCCCCTTTTTTTTTTTTTTTTTTTTTTTTCCAGATACATTGGACATACGTTTTGAACCAGATCCTATATTAACTGTATTTGGAGTTTCTGACGAATTTTTGACACTGGTACAACATAGGTTAATCCTGGATTATTATTATTTTTAATTTTAAGTTCCAACTCTTAAAATATAGCTGACAGAGTTGACTGGCACACTACATTTAGAAATAATTCTTTATACAATGTAAAAAAAATATTTTTAAAATAAGTTACCTGGTTGCCTTGAAATTTTGAGTTCATTGAAATTAAAAGTTTGAGTTAATACGACAAACATTTTTGAGAATCGACAACCTTTATTCAAATATTATTAAAAGATTTTGTAAGCACATTTGGTAATTGTGTGTGTTTTATTTGTGAAGATGCAGTGAAACATGCCAAATTGCGCTATTTTCATGATTTATCACATTTTTTATGTGGTTCAAATACAATAATATTTTGAGTTTCTATTTATTAAACAAATTTCCTTCATTGTATCAACTAAAATTTCTAATTTCAATAAACTCACATTTTTACGGCAACCAGGTTATTTACCGACAAAAAACTTTTTTTTTTTCTTTTTTTTTTTACAGTGAATCTATTTAAATGTTCTGTTTATTAGTATTACCCTTTGTCAACTTTTTTTCTAATTCATTAGGAAGTTTTATTTGTTTGCATTTAAAAAGTTACAATTATCTTCTGCTGAAATGCCACATAAAAACATGTTAATGTGTAAACATTTAATTAATATTATTAAACATTTTCTTGTAAACTGTTTAATGAAGTAGTTGTGCTGTATTGCAAAGAGTGTTTCTTACTGCCATAACCCAGCCTGAGCTGGTTCAGCTGTTGACCAGCTTAAATGACCATTTATACAACATATTATTGGGCAAGTGTACAATGATTTTGGTAACACTATTAACTACAACTTTTACCTCAATAAACTCCTAATTTATGGCTTATTAATAGTTAAGGTACTTTTTGTAGTGTTTAAGTTTAGGTATTGGGTAGGATTAAGGGATGTAGAATAAGGTCATGCAGAATAAGGCATTAATATGTGCTTTATAAGTACTAATAAACAGCCAATATCCTAGTAATTGATCCCCACGATTTTTGAACAGGGGCGTAGCCATCTTTTCAGAAGTGAGGGGGACAGAAATGTCGTAATACCAATATATATATATATATATTTTTTTTTTGGACCGATATAATTTATCGCATCTCTTGATTTTAATTTGGTAAGATATCAAATACACTGCTGAACAATAACCTCTAATATCTATAATATTTACTCCTATATTTTATGCACATTTTATGATTGGTTTATATATGCTACTACAAACACTTCTGCATTAAGTCTCCATAGATTATGCAATGTAAAAAAATATATATATGTATACTGATGTAAACCAGCTGGTCTCTATGTGAAGATATAGTAAAGTGTAATTTATTCCTGTGATCAAAGCTGAATTTATCCTCATTACTCCAGTCTTCAGTGTCACATGATCCTTCACTAATCATTCTCATATGAGGATTTGATGATCAACACACATTTATGATTATTATCAGTTGTGCTGCTCATGGTGCTGCTTAATTGTTGTGGAAACCATCTAAACATTTGTGGTAAAATTAAAAAAGTGAGAAATTAATACTTTTGTTGATCAGACATGCATTAAATTGATCACAAGTGATATTTTTAATATTACAAAAGATAATAATTTATTTAATAAATTCAAATAAATGCTGTCCATTGAACTTTCTATTCATCAAAGAATCCTGAAAAATAAACTGAATCATGGTTTCCATAACATTTTTAAGCAGCACAACTTTTTTCAACACAGATAATAATCATAAATGTTTCTTGATTATAAAATCATCATATGAGAATGATTAGTGAAGGATTATGTGACACTGAAGACTGGAGTAATGATGATAAATTCGGCTTTGATCACAGGAATAAATTACTATATTCACATAGGAAAAAAAGCTGTTTTAATTTGTAATAATATTTCACAATATTACTGTTTTAACTATTTTTGATTAAATAAATGTAGCCTTGGTGAGCAGAAGATTAAAAAAGCTCCATTATTCATATGATAGGCCTACTTTTTTTGTCAATATAGGCTACATTAAGATTGCTTGAAAAACACAAATAAAGCATATATTTTCGCAATCGTCTGATTGTCGTTGTCACGTTTCATCACTCATAACGATTGTTTTCCATCAGCTGCAACTCCAGCATGACAGGGTATTACTTCTGCAAATCCACTTTTGGACATTCTGTGAGAGCACCATCCTCAGATGCGAATAAAATGACAGGTCATGCATAGATTATTTTTTGTCTCTGAATTTAAATCTTGATGTATTCACATTGGTTTCTATTTAATACATTTGACCGTGACCTCAAGAAGCGCTCTATCAACCGAGATTAGAGAAAGCTGTCTTTAGCGTCCCTGTTAATTTTCCTGCCCTTGAGCAGGTAACGTCGGTTCGAATCCCGCTCGGACTGGGTTGACTAGGATCGGGGTGACCCAGTAAAAGTGTGGGGATGAAAATACATTTTATTAAAAGTGTCCCCCGCGTAATCTACGCCCATGTTTCTGAAGTATATCATGTGACACTGAAGACTCCAGAAATTATGCTGCAAATTCAGCTTTGGAGGAATAAATCACATTTTTTGTAAATATATTAAACTAGAAGAAAGAAAAATCTGTTTTTTAAAATTGCGATATTTCAAAATATCACAGTATTAACGGTATTTTTGATCATATGGGACTTCTTTCAAAAACATAAAAATTTGTATCTACCACAAACCTTTGGTAGTGTGTTTTTTGGTCACACTGGTTGATCTGCAGGCTGCAACAATAATTATCATAACCAGTTTGTTGTAACCAGTAACATACCTGCAATTTTGGAGCGTCTTTGCTTTTAAGCAGGGGAAGTATAAAAATAATCACTAAAATGCTAAAATGCTAAAAAACAAACAAAAAAAACTGTTAAATGGCAGCACTCTATAGGCACAAATGGCATTGTCTCTGGGTCATTCATTACTACTGTCCTCCTGTTGGGTGGCTGATAAGATGGCTGATTGTCTACAGCTCAACTTGCTATTCATCACTTTGATTTATCTCCAACAGTAAAGATGTTTTTTTTTTTTTTGTTTTTTTTCGTCATCGATCTGGCCTCTGAACAATACACATGCACTGGCTTTCATTCATTGCAATCTCAACTTTGAATTTGGTGCTTAAAAGTGTGAAATTCAGTCAATTATTCCTACGGGAGAGACATATTCCCAAATACATTGAGCATTGAGCACTATCTGACTTTTAACTTCACCATGGGTCACAGAAAAGCACATTCAGACATTTTACTACAATATCAATCTCTGTCGCTGTGGCTTTTACTCAAACGACTCATTAGGAAATAATTGCATTGGAACAATACTGGCCGCATTGACAGCGTGCTGTGATTTATGACGCAGAGAGAAAGCGCACACAGGTGAAATCAATCTACTGTAACGAGAGAGTCCAGCGGAAGCACTCTCACCGGGACGGACCCGCACAACCTCTCTCTGTCACACTTATTCTCTGTTAGTGTTTACAATCCACAATTCTTCTGGGTTTATAAAGGGGGCATTCACACCTAATGCTGTGTGGCACATGTCTGCAAACATTGAGCTTCTCATTGCTGATCAAAGATACCTGAAGGGCTTCCCCCTAGTCAATCTTAATGAGGTCTTAAAGGGTTAGTTCACACAAAAATGAAAATTATTTAATTGATGACTCACCCGTTCCACTCCCATAAGTCCTCCGTTCATCTTCGGAACACAGGTTAAGATTTTTTATATTTAATCAAAGAGCTTTTCTGTTCCTCCAATGAAAGTGTATGCACACTATACAGTCCATGTCCAGAAATGTAATAAAGACATCTTCAAAGTGGTCCATATGAGACATCAGTTAGTTAATTAAAATATCTTGAAGCATCAAAAATGCATTTTGATCCAAAAATAACAAAACACTACAACTTTATTCCGCATTGTCTTCTCCTCCGTGTTTGTTTTCAATCCGCAAACAAAGATTCGAATGGTTATGAATCAGCATATTGATTCATGATTCGGATCGTGTGTCAAACTGCCAAACAGCTGAAATCATGTGACAATGGTGATCCGAATCATGAATCAATACGCTGATTCATGACCGTTCGAATCTTTGTTTGCGGGTTGAAAACAAACATGGAAGAGAAGACAATGCTGAATAAAGTTGTAGTTTTTATTATTTTTGGACCAAAATGTATTTTCGATGCTTCAAGAGATTCTAATTAACCCACTGATATCACAAATAGACTACTTTTATGATTTTTTTTAATTCTCTTTCTGGACATGGACAGTATAGTGTGCATACACTTTCATTGGAGGAACAGAAAATCTCTCAGACTCAAAATAAAATATCTTAAACTGTGTTCTGAAGATGAACAGAGGTCTTACGGGTGTGGAATGGCATTATAAACACATAATGACAGTGAGTCATTAGTGACATAATTTAAATTTTGGGGGGAACAAACCCTTTAATGGATCCATTCTACCTTCTGCTGCTGCCCACTTGGAGATGATCTGATTCTGATTTAAGGCTCTCTTTGAGTTTTAGACGGTTGGTGTCGCTAGTAATTTACCCATGAGTTCCAGACCCTTATAATATTTTCATGAGGTCACAGAGTTTCGGAGGATTGTTGTACATCATGGTGTTTGAGCTCTGAGTTCTCCTTACCAGACTTAATTAACAATGGAAATGGGAAAATAGAAGAGGTGGTGTGTGGGAGGGTTGCCGGAAAAATTGTTGCAGGAGTGAAGTAACCAGATGTTTGTATTCTTTGGGTTGTGATCAGCAGGATTAGATCAACATGTTCCTTCTGAACTTTCTTTTTAAACAAATTTTAAGTGTTTTACCACCTTTCCATTGACTGCTTGAGTGGAACATAGAACATAAAATGTCAACACCACTAGTATTGCTGGAGAGGTTCACCAAAGAGCAGTGCATTGTTCTGTTGATTGGAACTGACTGACGAAATCCATTGTGGATGTTTCAAATCCAATGCTGATTGACAAAACGTACAGTAAGTTAGGGATTTCAGTATCACTTTTAGTATAGGGAACACATAAGTCACTTTTCTACCGTCGGGCAAAAGGAGTGGTTCCTTTTGTGGGCGTTATTTATAACTCATATCATCAGTGTACTGTTGTGTTTGCGAAGAAATGACTGACGTTTTTGTATTACATTCCAAAGAGAGGTCGTTGTTAGCCCCACAGTGGAAAATGAAACCAGAACCGTACCCGCTGGACTGGATTTGAACGGAATTAAACAATTACGCAATGAGATCCGTTCGCCCCGGAAAAGCGGCTGTTAACTATGACTTTAGCCTCATTTTACTGCTTATTAATAGTTATTAAGGTCGTTTTTTTGCGTTTAGGTTCAGGTATTGGGTAGGATTAAGGGATGTAGAATATGGTCAGGCAGAATAAGGCATTAATATATGCTTTTTAAGTACTAATAAGCCAATATCCTAGTAAAATGCATGCTTAATAGTGAGAATTGAACCCTAAAATCAGTGTTTGTGATTTTATCACAAAATTGAAAGTTTGAAATTGCGTCAGTGGGTGAGCAACTTTATCACTTGAAGCAAAATAATATGTCTGTAAATGAGTATGCCTTGCCCTTTCAGACCCTGGCTGCCACTAGCAGATGGAACGGGCAGTCACTTCTGACCACCTATCGCCAAGGCCTGGATCCCCGTGTGCGGTTGCATCTCGCTGCAAAGGAGGACACCATCGAACGTTGGATTCATCCAACTATCCATCCACTTCGCCACTCGTATGCTGTCGTGTCTCGAAGAGCACCAGGGCCAGTCCATGAGCTTCCAGTTCCTCCGTCGACCAGAATCCGTCAGCCCTCCAGAACCAGTATCCAAACCAATGCAAGTAGAAAATACCCGTTTGACACCAGCGGAACGGCAGAGATGGCTAGGGCAAGGATTGTGTTTGTATTGCAGATCTCCTGATCACAGACGCCCTCTGCCATCAGCTCAAGCTTAAGACGACTCATACTCTGTCCATCTACCAAGTCGAATCCATAACGGGTAGACCATTAAGCCGGAAGCAGGTTCGCTCCATTGCCGGTCCCGTTCAACTTCAAGTCGGGATCTTACATGTTGAACAAATCCACCTACTGGTTCTGGAGGAATCCACCGCTGACGTGATTCTAGAGTGCCTATGGCTGGAGCAGCATAATCCCGTCATCTCTTGGAAGTCCGGTGAGATCCTAAAGTGGGGCGATAGCGGCATCTCCAGCTGCTTCTCTACTTTTCCTGTACCGTCTATGTCTTGTTCCAGAAAGATTCCAGTGTGTGCTACGTCTATTGAGAGTCCCATCAAGCAGCGATCTGTGGAGATCCCATCCTGCCATGCCTCCTTTAGTGATGTATTCTGCCCTCACCGGGCTTCCAAGTTGCCTCCACATCGGCCATGGGACTGTGCCATCGATCTTCTTCTGGGTGAACCAGTGCCCAAGGGGAAGATCTATCCCCTCTCCCTGCCGGAGGAGAAGGCCATGGAGGATTACATCAAAGAAGCACTCGACCAGGGTTACATCCGACCGTCCATGTTTTCTGCTGCATCTAGCTTTTTCTTTGTGGCCAAGAAGGACAGAGGTTTGCGGCTCTGCATCGACTACCGGGCATTGAATAAAATTACAGTCAAGTTCCGTTATCCCCTTCCTCTCGTCCCAACAGCGCCGGAACATCTCTGTGGTGCCACTGTCTTCACCAAGTTGGACCACTGGATACGTGAGGGGGACGAATGGAAGACCGCTTTTGTGACATCCACCGGCCACTATGAATACTTGGACATGCCCTATGGCCTGGCCAATGCACCCGCCGTATTCCAGGATTTCATCCATGAAGTGCTCCGGGAGTTCCTCCACAAATCCATCCTGGCATACTTCAATGACATCTTGATTTACTCCCGGAGCCTGGCGGACCATCGCCACCACATTACAGAGGTCCTGCAACGCCTGAGGGAGTTCCATCTATACCTAAAGACCAAGAAATGCTCCTTCCACCAACCCTCAGTGCAGTCCCTCTGTTATCACATCGATCTCAGTGGCATCCCGATGGACGAGGGGAAGGTGGCTGCCATCAGGACCTGACCAACCATCAAAGAACTCCATAGATTCCTAGGTTTTGCTAATTTCTACAGAAGATTCTACAGTATCATCTCCAGTCCACTCACTTATCTTCTGCGCAGTAAGCCCAAGTCTCTGTCCTGGAACCCCGCGGCCACAAAGGCCTTTCAAGAACTAAAGGAAGCCTTTACCAACAACAGCAGGGGATGCCCAGTCGACTTCATCCATGTGCCTTCTTCTCCCGGAAGTTCAACCTGGCGGAGGTCAATTACGATATCGGCAATAGTGAGCTGCTCGCCATCAAGCTGGCCCTGGCAGAGTGGAGACATATGTTGGAGGGATCCCAACATTCGTTCATCGTATTGACTGACCATAAGAACCTCGAGTACCTGAGAGATGTCAAGAGACTCAACCCTCATCAAACCCGGTGGGCCCTTTTCTTCACAACGTTTAACTTCTCCATCTCCTATCGCCCTGGGTCCAAAAATGTGAAGGCGGATGCTCTCTCGCGTCTTCACACTGCAGAGGAGGCAATCCTACCCGACAAGATCTTCCTAAATCCCATCACCTGGTCAGAAGAGTCCCTTCCCTCCTCTAGTGTCTCCACCAAGCCCTGCCGGGTTTTCCCCCAGGGTTGCAATACACTCTGCTCACACGTCATTGGGCACTAGCCCCCCAGGGGTCAATGAAACCCTCTCGCTGCTATGCGACCGCTTCTGGTGGCCCAACATGGCGGTGGATGTAAGAAGGTACATGAGAGGGTGTCGGGAGTGTGCCATCTCCAAGAGTCCCCGGCACCTCTCTGCCAGTAAGCTCCTTCCTCTGCCCATTCCTAATCGACCATGGTCACACCTAGGAGTAGATTTTATAATGGATCTACCGATGTCTGATGGCTACACATGTATCCTAGTGGTAGTAGTCAGATTCTCCAAGTCATGTCGGTTAATTCCCCTGAAGGGCCTGCCAACGGCCATGGAAACTGCTGAACTCATGTTTAATGTGATTTTCAGATACTACGGAATTCCAGAGGATATCGTATCGGACCGAGGGCCACAGTTTATCTGCCGGTTCTGGAAGGCCTTCCTATCGCTCCTAGGTGTGACCGTAAGCCTCTCCTCTGGCTACCATCCGCACACCAACGGGCAGATGGAGAGGAAGATCCAGGAGATCGGCAGGATCCTCCTTTCCTTCTGCCACGGTCACCAGAACTCCTGGAAGCAGTTCCTGGGGTGGGCCGAGTACACCCAGAACTCCCTTCGTCAAGCAACCAATGGACTCACTCCTTTCCAGTGAGTACTCAGTTACCAAACTCCATTATTTCCCTGGTCGGGGGAACCATCGGACGTTCCAGCTGTCGATTACTTTTTTCGGGAGAGCGAGAGGGTCTGGGACGAGGCATACCATCAACTCCAACGAGCCCTACGCAGACGCAAGATGACAGCAGATCTCCGACGGTCCACTCCTCCCACCTTCCAGCCAGGACAGAAGGTCTGGCTGTCCACGAGGGACATCAGATTGCGTCTGCAATGCAGGAAGCTCAGTCCCTACTACATCGTGAAGCAGATCAACCCGGTCACCTACCAGCTTCAGCTCCCCCCTGAGTTTAGAATTCACCCCACATTCCATGTGTCACTTCTGAAACCTCACTATCCCTATGTTTCTCCCTCCACAGAGCCTGGGATAACTGAGGAGAGCCCCATCCCGCTCATCGTGGAGGACAGTACCGCGAATGAGGTTAAGGAGATCTTGGACTCCTGGCGTTGTGGTGGCCTTCTGGAATACTTGGTGGATTGGGAGGGCTACGGTCCAGAGGAACGCTCATGGGTACCCAGAAACGATATGCTTGACCCTAACCTTCTTGAAACCTTCCATGCCTCTCATCCAAACAGACCAGTGCCCCGAGGTAGAGGCTGACCACCACGACGTCGGGGTCCGCGGCCCTCAGGAGTGGGCGGTGGCTGCCCTGGGGGAGGGGGGGGGGATTTCAGAGACACGCCAGGCTCTCACGACACAGACTCCCAGCGCACGCTCTCACCTGAGTACTAATCACCCACACCTGCAGTCAATCACCACTACAATCACCAGGAGCACCAAATACACACACACTCAGTCACTTTCCGGTCTCGTTTGCGAAAGGTACTAACCTCTTCTGCTTACCTTTAGGACTCCCTTGATTATACTTACCTGTCTCCAGCATCTTCTCCCAAGTCTTCAGCATTCTCCTGTGTCAAGCGTGTGTGTTTTCCGTGTTCTCCAGCATCCCTCTCCGGAATCCTCTCCAGCGATCTCCAAGTGCAATCTGCAATCCACATCAAGATCCGCCACCAGATCATCTACCTTCTGTCTAACTCTTTGAAAACAGGTTGCTCAATAAACCTGATTAACTCACCATCTTGTCTCTGTAGACTCTGTACCATAACAATATATATATATATATATATATATATATATATATATATATATATATATATATATATATATATATATATATATATATATATATATATATATATATTAGGGCCGGGACTCGATTAAAAAAAATAATCGAATTAATTGGAGGCTTTGTAATTAATTAATCGAAATTAATCGCATTTTAATTGCATATAAATATTTGACCTGAGAACAATGAGAAGTAATTTTTCACATGTATTTTTAGTATACCATTGAATAATGACTGAATACATAAGCTTAATCAACAAAATATTGTTTATTTATTTCAGTCCAGCAGACCAGCGCAATGTTTGCCATTAAGTTTAGCAAAAGCATATTTGTGATATTTGAGGCTCGATGTGCGATGTGATATGCAACTTCCTTGTTGTATAGCTTGCACACAACCATGCTCTTGACGACGCTTCTATTCTTTCGTTTTTTAAAACAAAATTTCCCATCCACGGGGCCAAGCAAATCAGTCTCATCAGCTTCTTCGTTCATGTTCACATGATTTGTTGTTGTCGTGGCTCCGGAGCGCTAGTTGGTGTTCAAGTATAATCGGTCCGCCGAAACTCATTCATTGAAAAACGTTCCGCGGTGCAAAAATAAGTGTTTTTTTTTTTCGTAATTAATTAACGCGTTAAAGTCACGTTATTAATTAATCTTAATTAACGCGTTAAAGTCCCGGCCCTAATATATATATATATATATATATATATATATATATATATATATATATATATATATATATATATATATATATATATATATATTTTTTTTTTTTTTTTTTTTTTTTTTTTTTTGTAGATTTACATTTTTTTTTAAGTTGTGCACATAAATACTTTTGTTTTAGATGCTGTTGATACATCCACATACATATCCAAACACACAAAAATCAAATGCATTTGTAAAATTGACAGCTACAGATACTGATGTGATCAGGATGAATATACGATGGAAGATGATGTTTTACGGTGTTTTGCACAGAAGTGTTCGACTGACTTTATGCTGAACTCTTCAATGAATGACTCTTGGAGTTTTCTGTGACACATGTCAAACGTGTGGGTGCTGTTATAGGGGAAAATGGAAGCCAGAGGTACAGGCTTTATGGATTTGGTGAAGTTTTTTGTTATGACTACTCTGTGGAGGTGTAACCTTACATGCAGGCTACACACTTTCTGTCCACCCCCTTTCTCCTCCTTTTCAAAAGTTCTCCCTGTATTTTGTTAAATGATCTCAGCTAGCCTTGACAAGCCCTTCTGGAAATGCAGCAACAGTTAATAATTAAAACAGGACCATAAAGTGTGACCAAAATCAAAATAAATAAATTTATACTTATTATAAAAATAATATATTTTATATTATATATAGTTACCTGATTCAATAAATAGGATAAAAAATGTTATTCATGTTAGATGTTATAGCTGTAGTCCATTATTTTTTGTGCTCTAGCAGTTAATAAACAGAACTCCATAATGGTACATTCACACCGAATGCGAATAAAGCATCTAGAGCGAATTATTTACATGTTAAGTCAATGGAAAGGTACGTTGAAGTGCATCTGGAGGTCCTGTTGGACGCGATTGCGCCATTCTCGCGTCCAGTCTGCACAAATCACGCGAATTCGGAGCAAATTGAGCGTCTTGTGCGATATGCGCAACTGGTGCTTTTTGTGCGTTCACGCGCTTAAAGCGAATCGCGTCTGACGCCCGATTTGAAAAATCTGAACTTTAGCGTCAATTTGCGCCACGTTAACCAATGAGGAGCCTGCTTGCTACTGTCACGTGGTAAAGTGGCGTGTTGAGAAACCCTGCATAATTTAAATACTACTATTGTGTCACAAAATGTAGTTTTATGACGTTTCCAGATGAGAATGTAGTTGTTTAAAACAAAAAATCTATGTTTTATTTATAAAGAGAGTGCCTATTTAACAAATTTAATCTTGCGTTTTTGGAGTGGTGAGGTCCAGTCGATCACTGGGCGCTCAGCGTTTGTTAACCCCGGCGAGAGCAGCCTTAACTCGGCTAGACCTTCTGACGACTGCCGCTGACTCTGGTGTCTATTTAGCTTCAAACGTTCGATTTATTAACGCGTCCAATTCACTTTATTCACGCAAATGGATTCAAAATGTTTAAGCGTCGAATTACACGTAATAGACGCAAATTTGAAGCTCTATTCGCGTGTGGCCTGAACGCAGCATCAGTCTTGCGGAAGAACATTGCAGCCGGCCACACAGTGACTGTGCTCCTCCGCAGCGGTACCTACCAGTCCGGCCTGAAATAGTCCCAATATAAACACTTATTATAAGTGTACCAATTATTCAGGGAAAGACAAAAACACAATTTGGAAAATTGATACATGTTGTACATTCTCATTATATCATTTTTGTAAATCTTGAACACACAAAAAAGTTACGGACAGCAGCTTTAACTAATGTTATGAAATAGAACATTATTGTAAAGTGTTACCAGAATGAATTCATTATTTGGTTGGTTTTAAGTAGTTATTGTTTACAGCTATGATGGCATTCACAGATGCGTGCAGACATCTGCTTGTGAACTAGTTTAAGAACAGCTTCTCTGAAGGGTTGACTGAGTATTCATGACTGTTTTGGGTTTTGACATCAAGGTGGCCCTGCATATGTTGACTAGATGATGGATGGTTTTCAGGGGCTGGTGGTTGCATATGGACAGAAAACTGAAAGTGCTTATATATCCAGTTTATATATGAGAAACTGGAAAATTACTGCCATTTTTTCTCCCCATACCAAGACCAAGTAGCGGCGAGGGAAATGGGATAGATGCCAAAGTAGTGTCGCTGCTCCAAGACCCTTCGGCGAGAGCTTATATTGTTCCTATACCTAATATACTTTTAGATGTTCATTATTGTGCTATGTGCAAAAGCAGACGATATCACTTCCTAATGTAATCTTTAATTTGGCTAGTGTTATTTAAATACAGCATGCATTACTGTATAAAAGTCTGTCAAATGTGCTTTTAAAGGAGTCAGTTCTGAAATGAGCAAAATACTGAAAGCTTTTCAGTTGAGCTTTGCATAGCTTAAAACATAGTGATCCCTTCATCTCCTCAAACTCCCTCACATCCTCTTTTCCTTCTGCTTGTCGTTGTATTTCCCTCACTGTTCTTGAGGTTGGCATGGGCCACCACGTATGTGTGTTAGGAAAATGATTAGCGTCAAGAGTAGTGCTTTAAAAACCTGCTTTTGTCTACAGCTGAAAGATTTGAATGAATTGCTTTAATCCTTCTTAGCAGACCTGAGGCTGCTGGGTAAAATCTTCTTCGAGGCCGTGGCTGCCTTAAGCTACAGGTAGGAGTTTCTCAGTCTCTGGGAATTTGCATCGTAATTGGGTTTAGCTCTCATAAATGAGGTTAATTGCAGCAATGTGGATTTAGTTCCAGACTCAGGAACATATTTAGGCTTGAAAGTGATGAGGCTCACAGAGATGGAGGCACACACAAATATTGCATTACTACTGTAGTTTGCATCTAACAAATCAGATGAACTCCATCATGTTTGTTAATGACAGTTCTAGGTAGCTCTTTTCTGATTCTAAGTAGAATGGGTCTGAAAAATGCATTAGTGATAATAAATTTATGTAGGCAGTGATGCATGTCCCAAAATGCACCTCTTCAGCAGGTCGCTTGAATGCAGAGGGATGCTACATGCAGTAGTGATAATTAATAGCCATGGAATCTTTATTTGTACAGTCATTAGAAATATTTATTTATTTACCATGAAAATGATTAACCATGATTTACAACCTCCTAATATCCTTAATATGTTTCTGTTTTAATAGCTCAGCTAACTAAATTAAGAGATTCATAGGGTGTCAAAAGTTTGGGGGTCTGTGCAATTAAAATGTTTTTATTTATTTTATTTTTATTTTTAAAGAAATGTGTGTTTATTAGCATGACGCATTAATGCATTTTTGCATTATTAGCCGATGTTGGGGGTAACGCTTTACAAGTAACTTGTTACATAATAAGATTATTTTTTTCAAGTAACTAAAGCATTACTTAAAACATTTACAATAAAATATCAGAGTTAATTTAGTGTCTTCTGCTGACCTTCAGTTAAACCATAAGCAAAAATGACTTTAGATTTTATGTTTTTATTGGTGATGTGTTTAATTTTTTGTGCCCTATTTTTTCCATTATCCAGGATGGCAGCACACCTGAAAGGTTTGTTTGAGCTGCGCTCTCTATTGTATACGCGTGTATTTTGCATTTCCTTTAGGGTGAGGCTTATGTTTTCAATTTTGGTGTGAAAGGATCTTTACATTTGCCCCAAAATACCTTTTTGTAAAAAATAAACTAGCAAACAAGCCCAGCCCGGGTGAGAAAAAGTAACACAAAAGTAATGTAACGCATTACTTTTCTTACGCAGTTAGTTACTTTTTTAGGGAGTAAGCCAATATTGTAATGCATTACTTTTCAAAGTAACTTTCCCCAACACGGTTATATTTATTTATATATTTGTTTGTTTGTTTGTTTGTTTGTTTATTTATTTATTTATTTATTTATTTATTTATTTATTTATTTATTTATTTATTTATTTATTTATTTATTTATTTATTTATTTATTTATTTATTTATTTATTTATTTATTTATCTATCTATCTATCTATTTATTTATTTATTTATTTATTTATTTATTTATTTATTTATTTATTTATTTATTTATTTATTTATTTATTTATTTATTTATTGTGGAAACCGTGCACCTTTATTTTTAGGATTTGTTGATAGATAGAAGCATTAAAAAAAATGTTTATTATAAATGTATTTACTTGCGCATTCTTAATAACATTGTTGAGGAAAGTTATATAATATATATATATAAGAAGCAAAGCACTGATAATAATCAGAAACATTTCATGAGCAGCAAATCGTCATATTTGAATGATTTCTAAAGGATCATGTGACACTGAAGACTGAAGTAATGATGATGAAAATGCAGCTTTGCCATCACAGGAATAAATTACACTTTGAAATTAAATAGAGAAGCCTTAAATGGCAATAATATTTCACAATATTACTTTTTTTTTTACTGTATTTTTCATCAAATAAATGCAGCATTGTAAACATAATAGACGTCTTAATTTTTTTTTTTAAAGTTACCAACCCCAAACTTTTTTACGGTAATGTATATGCATTTAAATCATGCAAAAATGAAACAAGTTCAAAGGTGATTAGGCACGCATGCACTCACACAGCTACATTTATGTGTAAAACGAAGCAAAATGGCTGAAAAAAATGTTATCTGATTTGAACCACATGTGAGGCTTCTGTGCAAATTAACAGCTGTGTTAAAGGTCAGTACTGTGAAGTCTCAGTTTAACCATGTGCCCGGTGGCACTTAAGGGAAGGGTGGGTCGACCTCTGCACGGTGGGAAGGCGAGCACATTGTGCAAAGTAATTTATTCATGGCTTTGTGGTTTTTCACGTTATTTTGCCATCCATTTTTTATTGAGAGAGAGAAACTGACTCACACGGCGTGGTGTTCTTGTCCATTAATACTGCATGCCGGTCTCAGCCAGGATTCTACCATGAAATGTTTATAGAGCAAATAATTGCTCCATGGTTAGGGCATGTTGACGACACCCAGAAGGCGACGGCCTGTGTTTGGATCGCAAGGGGACATTCTGAAATTAGGCCACTCCCATTTACCCCACTTTCTGTTGTCTCTCTCTTCCTGCTCCCGTGTACATGTCCTGCTTTTTTTGAGAATATTGTAGATTCTATAATAGTAGATCATTTCAGATTAAAGCATTTAATGGTTTATAGTCTGACAACCCCATATGTATTAAATCAACCCGATCACACATAAATGCGTATAAATAGTAAGAGTGTGCAATGTCGTGGAATTTACACGCCAAAACTCATTTTGGCGTGCATATGATACGCTGTTTTTCGCGTGCATATGATACGCACTTTATGGCGTATATATGACACGCGCTTGGGTAGGTTTAGGGTGGTGGGGTGGGGGGTTCGTATGTATAATACACCATAAAATGCGTATCATATGCACGCGAAAAACAGCGTGCCATAGACACGCCAAAATGAGTTTTGGCGTATACATTCCACCACATTGCACACTCGTACTATTTATACGCATTTTTGTGAGAATACCCTGATTAAATATATAAAATATAACATATTGAGTATCAAAACGTACCATGGTATTACAATTAGATATGCCACATTGGTATCCTCACATATTGTATTTTGAATAGCATGGAATTTACATTGTATTCAGTGGTTCTTTAAGGAATATTTTTCATGGTACAAAAAAACAAACAAACAAAAAACATGGTAATATTATGAAGCGTCTTAGCATATTCTAGCATATTCATGCACAATAGTATTTAAATCACTTATAAATGTACTGTGATACTATCATGGTACTGTATACAGCATGGCAAATGTGAAACAAGAACAAATATCTGCCAAAATGTTGAATAAAGTCGATGACACCTTTTACTCCAATGCGCCTTCAGCTTCGTTGTACCCTATTATTGTGCCATTTCCAAAATACCATTGTAATACCATGGTACTTGTTGTAAATAATATGACACTTGCCATAGTGCCATGTTACAACCATGGTACTGTTTGTAAGTGATATGACATTTACTGTAGTACCATGTCTAAAATACCGTTGAAGTACCATGGTACTTTTTCTTTTAAGTGAAATGACATTTACCATTGTACCATGTCCAAAATACCATTGCAATACCATGGTACTTTTTGCAAGTGAAATTAAATGCACCCTTTTACCAAGACAAAATGGCATATTTGTACCACGGTAATATTTTGTCAGTGTACTACTTGTATTTTTACGTGATGTACTTGTATTTCCACCATGATGGAAATGAGGTTGATTTAGTTTTCTTTAACTCCTGCTTGATTGTTCATTTATTTATTTTTTTATTCTAAAAGTGAAGTTTGCTTGCACAGCTGGAGTCTGGTGTTTGTGAGGATTAAGAAACTCGTATACTTCGTCATTAAAGGCCCACTGAAATCAAAATTGAAGTTTTTTAGCTTTTAGTATGACTATGTTAGCCTTAAAGTTATGAATAAGCTGGTATGTTCCAAAACAATGACAACATTTGCGTTTAGGAGATATAAGCATTCAAAATGAACAGTCTCTCACTTCCGTTAAAATGAATTACAGATTTTGATGACATCATTCACCTTCTCATCAAATCTTCTGTCCAATCAAAATGCTCTCTAGAATCTAAAGCCCGCCCCCTACACTGCCGAAGTCGTGGCTGAAATCGGTCAGTTGTTAACACACATTTACTAATTTCTACATGGTGAAAAGCACATAGCACACTATATATGTGATAGGAAACGATTCAGTGTAAATAGGCTTTCATTTGAGGCGAATGAAGTCTGTTTTCATGTTAGTTTCATGCACCGCAGCAGTGCACACACACCAACGGTGAGTGGCTCTGGTTTAATTTTAGACTACAGACACGAGAGCGCAGCGCGGATCATATGCGCGAGTTGGCGCAAACAACAAAACATATCAAACCATTTGAATTCCGGACAGAATGCTGCATTTTAAAGCGATATGGAGGAGATTATGATGATAAACAGTTAGAGGAACCTGGCTTTGCCAAACAGAAAGGGTCTAGTCAAAATGTATATTAACGAAATGCTATTGGCTGTTTGAAAAAAGGGGAGGAGCTGCTAACAGCTGGAGCCGTTTCAGGGGAAATTAAGTCAACACACTGAATAATGCGACGCATTTCAAGGCACTTCAGTGGGCCTTTAAACCTTAATTCCTCACTTCTTCTTTCATAATGACTCCCATTGCCTCCCTATGCATTTTTTCACACCTGTCACACGGTCCCACAGTCCTGGGACAGACTCTGCGTGGGCTTTTGGACAAATGGCTGAGCTAAAGAGTCTCATTTATGGGATTACTTTCCCAGAGTGTTAAAACAGATGAGGCTTGAACACTCCACCCAAGTGGTCAATAGTGGGTGGAGGTCAAGAGCTAGGGCCAGGAAGGGTGGACAGAGCCTGAAAGGGTATAGAGAAGGTCTTGGAGGTATGATAGATTTGTAGGCATCAGAGTGGGTGTGGGTATGTCTTTTTGTCTTTTGGGCTGGATCGATGGAGGGGGTTCTGAGTGGGTTTGTATTGTATTAATAAGTGCTGAGTATAGGATCATCAGGTTCTCTGTAGTTTCACTTTGTGTGTGTTAAGAGATCATTAAAAAGCAAGAATATTTAATTTTGTGTATAACTTTATTATTGATTAAAGTCACCCAAGTGTGTTTTTTAACAGTTATGTGAACTGGTCCAAATGATTTAGATACATTTGTATATAGTGCACTAGCAAGTCTTAGTCAGTTAATCTTTAAGGAATGCTAATGGAATTTAAATCATATTTGGACCCAGTCCAGATTATATACAAATCTAAAAAAAAAAAACAAGAAACTACAATTTTCAGTTTAGTTTGTCAGTTTATCCATGTTGGATAATATTAACCCATTTAGGATTGTTTCCAAATAATTACATTTGTTTTATTAGTGCTTCTTATAACCTGTTAAACTTGATATTCAGTGTCCGGTGTAAAAGTATGTTTTTCTTTTTAGCTTTGCTGTTATGTAAAATTAAGTATTAATACAAAGCTTGAATATTAACTCTTTTTTTAAAGGAAATATACAATATCATTCAAAACTCTGGGGTTGATAAGAATTTTGTAGGTTTTTGAAAGAAGCCTCTTTTGCGCATCCAGTCTGCATTTATTTGATGAAAAAAGCAGTAAAAACAGTAATAACGCTAAATATCTCTATAACTGTTTCCTATTTTATTATAGTTTAAAATGTAATTTTTATACTGTGATGGCAAAGCTGAGATTTAAACAGCCATTACTCCAGACTTTGGTCACTTTTCTTTGTATTATCAATGTTGCACAGGTGAGCTACGTAATTTTATTTTATTTTTTTGTGGAATACATCTTTATTTATGATCAATTTAATGCACCCTTGCTAAATAAAATTATTAATCACTTTCATAAAAATAAGAATGAAGTTAGAATAAATGGAAGTTAGAATATGAATTGGTAGTTAGTCCATGATGTGGCCCTTAGTTAGCGTCACACGTGGATTTGGAGGGTTTACAGTGTCAGGCTGGGTTACTTTGTAAAGACAATAAGCAATAACCAAACGATCTTCCAGATGAAGGTTTTTCTTGCAGCCTGAATATACAAACTCTCAGGAGCTTCAGTTTTCATATCATTGAGTGTGTTTGAAAGAGAATTAGTTCTGGATCTTCCAAGGACTTTATTTGTTTTATGCATATAGCAATTAGACGCAAACTTTCCTATTCATGCTGTCATGTCAATAATTAAGCTTGGGCCTGTGCAGTTTATAGAGCCTAGTACTATAAAAAATTAAAATGGAAAACTGAAACTGTGTCTAATGCAAAATCATGTTTGAGAACCATTAACTCTTTTCCCACCAGCGTTTAAAAAAAGAAAGAAATGCCAGCCACCGCCAGCGTGTTTGGTCATTCTCACAAAAATTTCATGGCCACCATGAATATTTTCTTACAATATCTGAACTTACAATATATCAAAAGAAAGAACAAACTGTCTGCCTTTAAACAAAAACAATCTGTTTTGTTCTAATTTCATGCGTTTAAAAAAAAAAATCTTATTAAAAACACTTGAACGTGGGTAAGATTCATTAAAAGCAACATTTTAAAGGGCACCTTTATGCCCCTTTTTAAAAGATAAAATATAAGTCTCAGGTGTCCCCAGAGTTTGTCTGTGAAGTTTCAGATCAAAATTACAAACAGATAAACATTTAATATATCATTTTGAAAATGAAAATTTTTTAGGCTTCAGAAAAATTTGCAGTTTTAGTGTGCCTCGTCTAAACTCACGTGTCTTGCGTAGAAAAAAAAGGAGTGGGAGCGGATTTTTACCATTATAGGGTGGTTGTGTACACTGCCAACACACATTTGTTCAAAATGTGGGCATGTTGGTGCCCTTTAAAGCAAAAAGCTGAGACCGGATGAGATTCAATGATGAGCAAAACATAGATGGAGTAGAAAGGGTCCATCAACACCCCAAAGCTTGCACAGTCCTAATCACTTTCTGGGTCGACATTTTGTTCAGTAACATTAGGCTGTTTTGATTTATATTCTCTTTATTGTTGATGATCACATTATTTTTCATATGCATCTGCTTACATATGAGATTGCGCATTTCTCCTCCTTTTTTTCCTGTGTTTTGATCTGGAAATACTTGCGTAATACTTGAGATGCGTAATAGTGCCCCCTATCATATTACAGTGATAACATGCAAATTTATAAAAACAAGTCTGTGGATTTTCTCATGGGAAGTTTTTTCTAATGAATGACGAGTCAACTTGTCAATGGCAGGGAAAGAGTTAATTATGACCCAGATAAGAAGGAATGGCAGGAATTAATATCAATGGTTCTCAAATTTGATATGATGTGAATCCCATAATCTACTGGATCATCAGGGCACCACTGCAGTTGCATGTTTAGACAGCTCTTTCCATTTTTGCCGGTTCTTGGCCAGGACTTGTGTCTTAACAAAGTCAGCCCCAGTCCATTATTTGATGTTGTCTGACCACGTTTTCTCTGTTCTCTTCCCTGGTGCTGATTTCCACCCTATATTTGGAATATGTCTTTTCCAGGTGTCCCACCAGGTCCTTCAGTTCTTGGTCTTCTCCTGATCTGTGTGGTTCTCTGTGTTTCCATCATTTTAGTTTCAAAGATGACATTGAAGAGTGTCAAAGACAGGAGGCACCCTTGACAGACCCCTATACGGTGGTTTGGAACCATTCACCAATTAAGCCGTTGACAAGTACTGCAATGCTGGCACTGTTTTACAGCTGTTTGATGGTGAGGACAAGCTTTTTGCCGATGTTGAATCTTCTCATGGTGTTTTGATCTTTTGATCTTCTCATTGATCTTCATGCTCTTCTTGATGTTCCTGTTGGCCATTGATACTGCTTCTTTCTTTCTTGATACGATGCCTTGTGTCACAATGCTAAAGTATCTCATCAGTGACCCAGGCTTCATCTTGCATCAATATTTTCCCAATGTTGCAGTTGCTGCTTCCATTATGGCTGATGAGAATTAAGCAGTGAGGGTCTCAACGTCTTTCTCTAAAATGAGAAGGGGGGAAAACTTTCCACCAATGAAGGCTTGGAAACTCTGTGAGACTTCTGTATCTTTATGTCGTTCCAAGTCAAACTTGATTCAGGGATTTTTGCTACCACTTGGTCTTCTTGAGACATACATGGAAGTTTGCTTCCAAAGTCTGACCCTGGAAAGGTGCGGATACTGTCTTGCTTTATTCTGCTCTTGAATTGTTGGTTTTTTAATGATGTAATTGATCTGATTGTGGTGGATTCAATTAAGTGCATGCCATGTCCATTTATAGGAGTTATTTCCCATTGTTTTTGCCAGTATAAGATTGTTATCGGTGGCATTCTCCAGTAACATTTCTGCCCTGCTGTTGGTTTTGGGGTTGCAAGCTGTTCTGCAGGTGCCTTTCCATTCTGACTGTCCATCAACACCAACCATGGCATGTTAGTCATCTTGAATGATTATAATGTCTTTCTTTGGAGCCTTGTCGATGGTATTTTGGACCTGGTTGTAGAACACTTCTATGTTTCCTCACCGTAACCTGAGGTGAGTGTATAGGCTTGGATGACAGTAATGTTGCACTAAGGTGAATGGTAATAAACCCTTCTGAGATTGGTTGACAGCCTAGTACAGTATTATTGCTGTCCTTATATACAAGGAAACCAACACCGTTCAAGTGTCTGTCACATTTTCCACTGTAGAAAAACAGGTGGCCTTCATCTGTTGACATTTCTCCGAAGTCTTTCCATCTAGTTTTGCAGAGAACTACGAGATGTCCGGAGTACTGTTCCATCTCATGGATAAGTTTTTTAAGCTTGGCCATCTGTTGTATTGTACGGACTTTCCATCTGGCTGTGGTAAAGATGTCTCTACCACAAATATTTGTTGGTCTTTGGTTACCAGTAGCATACTTACATGTCCTGGTGAGGAGCGGATATCTCGCTCATTGTTTTCCCGGGCAATGTCTGATCCAGTATGGCATTTTGAGAGCTGTTTATCATCATTTGTGGTGTGTCTTGGGCCAAGAGTAAATCCTGGCAGAGCCCATCCTTCTTCAGGCCCTGTGGATGATCGTGACACCTTATAAGCCTTACCATGCCCTTCGCTTACCAAGTTACCGTTTGCCAAGACGGTTAACAGTTGCGTGGCCGCTGCACATGATACAGCTTCTTGGAGACACATGTGAGAGAATTCTCTGTTTGCCTTCTTTAGACATTCATCCTTCCCATCTGATATTAAGATACCTCAGGCCCTTGGTCATCTGATTCCAATGTGAGATTTGCTAGAAAAGACCAGAACAAGGTATGATGCAACGCTGGCCTTGTGTGAGTGAGTGGCATTGAATTACGTTGTGTAATAGTTTGACCCTATATTCCTGAACTTAACTAAACTGAATTTAAGCATATTTATTTAGTAAACATGTGATGTATATATTTAGGTGTGAAGTTCAATTGCTTGAGTGTGTGTCTCTCACTGGAAGCAGACATCAATTAAATGGGGAGTCAGTGGGGAGCTCACTGTAGTAGGAGGCAACTTTAATGAAAATTGAACACCACTTGAACTAACTTGGCAGACTGCCGCTCTCACTCTGCATGCCGGCCTCATTATTTACCCATTAGCAGTCCCTCTGTCTAAACCTTTATATAGCAGGCAAACACTTGCTACTTTATCATGACTCCACATCAATTTGAATAAACAGAGTATAGTCTCCTCAACCTATTCTTACAGCTGGTATTTCTCATTATGACAACATGACGTTTAAATTCATACAGTAAGCAAAACACTGTGTTGTCTATATCAGCAAAAAAAGTAAGGACTAAATTCCTGTTCACACTAGGCCGTTCACACCAAGGGCAATAACTATAATGATATAGCTATAGTTCAAAACATCATTCTAAATATAAAAGAATAGAGTCCACACCTAAGATAACAGAACAGAGAAACTACATGGCATGTTTTTTTTTTTAGCTGATTAACAATAAAAACATTAACAGCCAATCAGAATCTACTAGACTTTAAAGAGTCTGAGCATTTAAAGTGTCAGACAACAAAACTGCAGCTTCCAAATAAACAGAACAATATATTCTGATAGTGTGGACGCTAATATAGTTATCGTTAGCATTCTCTTAAAAGTTATAGATCTTGGTGTGAATTGGGTCTTGACACCTGATAAAATTCAACATTACAGATAAAAAAAAGTTTAGATTTTTTTTTTATAGGGATCCCAACACTGAATACATACAGTATATTCTAATATACACTCACCTAATGGATTATTAGGAACACCATACTAATACTGTGTTTGACCCCCTTTCACCTTCAGAACTGCCTTAATTCTACGTGACATTGATTCAACAAGGTGCTGAAAGCATTCTTTAGAAATGTTGGCCCATATTGATAGGATTGCATCTTGCAGTTGATGGTGATTCCAACACATCCTAAAGATGCCCTATTGGGTTGAGATCTGGTGACTGTGAGGGCCATTTTAGTACAGTGAACTCATTGTCATGTTCAAAAAACCAATTTGAAATGATTCAAGCTTTGTGACATGGTGCATTATCCTGCTGGAAGTAGCCATCAGAGGATAGGTACATGGTGGTCATAAAGGGATGGACATGGTCAGAAAAAATGTCAGCCTGCACAGTGGTAACAAGGCATGATGGATCCATGTTCTTATTCTATTTATGCCAAAGTCGGACTCTAACATCGGAATGTTTCAACAGAAATCAAGACTCATCAGACCAGGCAACATTTTTCCAGTCTTCAACTGTCTAATTTTGGTGAGTTCCTGCAAATTGTAGCCTCTTTTTCCTATTTGTAGTGTAGAAGAGTGGTACCCGGTGGGGGTCTTCTGCTGTTGTAGCCCATCCGTCTGAAGGTTGTGCGTGTTGTGGCTTCAAAATTGCTTGCAACGAGTGGTTATTTCAGTCAAAGTTGCTCTTCTATCAGCTTGAATCAGTCAGTCTGTTCTCCTCTGACCTCTAGCATCAACAAGGCATTTTTGCCCACAGGACTGCCGCATACTGGATGTTTTTCCCTTTTCACACCATTCTTTGTAAACCCTAGAAATGGTTGTGTGTGAAAATCCCAGTAACTGAGCAGATTGTGAAATACTCAGACCGGCCCGTCTGGCACCAACAACCATGCCACGCTCAAAATAGCTTAAATCACCTTTCTTTCCCATTCTGACATTCAGTTTGGAGTTCAGGAGATTGTCTTGACCAGGACCACACCCCTAAATGCATTGAAGCAACTGCCATGTGATTGGTTGATTAGATAATTGCATTTAATGAGAAATGTATATGGTGTTCCTAATAAATCTTTAGGTGAGTGTACGTGTTGTGTATATATTTATATACCCATATGTATAACCATGTACCCATCCATCTCATTATTTATACAGTATACAGTATATTAATATAATCAAAATCAGATACTATCAGAGGTGAACACATATTTTGCTGCAAAAATATTTTGTAAATAGTGACGCTCTACCAATCAATAGTTTGGGGACGTTTTTTTGTATTACTTCAATTGTCATGAAGTTTAGTATTATTCTTTTTTAAAGCAAGGACAGATTAAATTGATCAAAAGTAACATTAAAGAAATTTAGACATTTACAAATGTTTTCTGTTTCAAATAAACACTTTTCTTTCTATTCATCAATAAAAAAAGTAATTATATCATGCAAGACATTCCCAGTGTTCTCTATTTCTTTTTTGGTCATATGGTATCAGTTGCTGAGAGCTTTGGACAGTCCTGTCAATCCCAAGCTTGTTTGTCAAAACCTATTAAATCTCAATTACTGAAGTATTCATGCCCTGTGTGGTTTGTGCCAAGCAGAAATATGAAGAGAAGTCTGGTGGCCTGTAGTTCAACATTATCATGTTACAATAGGCAGCATCATGGCTATAGGATATTAAAAAGAGATCAGTCTGAAAGGACTGCGTACCATAGCATTGTCTTCTAAAAGAGGTATGTCTTGTGGGGGGAGGAATCAAAGATAATGAGGTCAATGGTTTTGGGGTGGAGTGGGCGGAGTCACAGCAACTGGTGCCAATCAAACATGCATATCATTTACTCATATCATCCTTTCCCTTTTATTGTCTTTCTTCTTCTGAGTTTAAAAAGAGAAGGAATGTCCCATTATCTCTTTTCAAGCAGAACCAACACGATCTCATTGTAATGCTTATCAATAGTACGAGTGTGAAATCTCATGCAATGGATACGCCAAAACTCATTTTGGCTTGCATATGCTACATAGTTTTTCGCGTGCATATGATACACACTTTATGGCGTGCATATGACACGCTCTTTGGTACGTATAATACGCCATAAAGTGCGTATCATATGCACGTGAAAAAACGCATACCATATGCATGCCAAAACTCATTTTGGTGTATACATTCCACAAGATTGCACACTCGTACTTTTTATACACATTTTCGTGAGATCGGGCTCAGCAGAACACAAGCAAAAATTTGAATTTTATTTATATTTATGTTTTTTTTATGTTCAAAGATTTGGGGTCATTAAGATTATAATAATAAATATAGATAGTAATACTTTTACTAATAAGATAAGATAATAATAATAATATTTTTGTGGAAACCATGCAACTTTTTTCAAGGATATTTTGAATCATTATGATGAGGCAATATTGGACCCACTGGTGGGGTGCAGAGTTGAATTGGTTAATGAATAGGATACAATGCAAATGCATTTATTTGAAATAGAAATGTTGTGCAAAATTATAAATGTCTTTACTGTAATTTTTGATTAATTTAATACGTCATTGTTGAATACAAGTATTTGCTTTTCATAAATATTTATTTATGGTCCAAATATTTCCTAATAATCATGACTAAAAGTGATTTTTTAAATTTTATTTAAAAAATAACAATTAAGATTAGTCCGCTACATCAGAGGAGAAGATTATCAGTGAATAATATTTTAAAATTCAGTTTGTTCTTTACACAAAGTGCATTCTTAAAAATATAGCATAAGTTACATGGTTCAACTTGTATGAAACTTTTATGCAATCCTTTTGGACCTTTAAATTAAAGTGTTAAAATTAAAGTGACTAAATGATCAATTATCTCTTTAACTCCACAAGTTCCCTGACCAGCCTCTCTTTAAACATGGAATATCATCCTTCCTGCCACACGTATACCTCACACGGGGAGACGTGCTAAAAATAAACGTCTGGTGTGAGGGTGGAGTTCAGTAATTGACTCCTGGGCGCCAGAGAGCAGTGCGAGACATGGACAGGAAGGGACAACTTCCTAGTGTCTTGAGTAGGATGTAAAGTTTGTTCTTGCATGAAAAAAAACAAAAAAAAAACAAAACAGTGTGAAACTGTGACAGTGAGGTTAGGAAATATCTACCACACCACATGCCCTCCAATGTCAGAATGAATCTCAGGGAGTGAGTACAACATGACAGCGTGTGTGCTTATGTAAGCTTGTTTTCTGCCATGGAATAAAAAAAGTAATTATGATTTTTATCTCAAATTTTGAGTTTATATTCTCACCATTTTTACATTTTTCCTCTGAATTCTGAGTTTACATCTCACAGTTTTGTTTTATTGTTTCTGCCATAGAAAACAAAATAAGTTAATTGCTATTTTTATCTCACAATTCCGATTTTTCAATTTAGATGCTCAATTGTGAGTTTAAAGGGTTAGTACAACCAAAAATGAAAAGGCTGTCATTAATTACTCACACTCATGTTGTTCGAAACCCGTGAGACCTCCATTCATCTTCGGAACACAAATGAAGACACCAATGTCCTTTCCTCTCTCAAGACCCACAAAAGGCACTAAAGACGTCGTTAAAAGTCAATCTCACTACAGTGATTCTACAATCATTTTATGAAGCAACGAGAATAGTTTTTGTTTGCAAAAACACAACTAAATAACGACTTATATAGTGATGGACCGATTTCAAAACAAAGCTTCGATATGTTATGAATCAGTGTATCGATTCATGATTCGGATCGCCAAAGTTATGTGATTTCAGCAGTTTGGCAGTTTGATATGCGAATCGATACACTGATTCATAACATATCGAAGCTTTGTTTTGAAATCGGCCCATCACCAAATAAGTCGTTATTTAGATTTTTATTTTTTTTCGCACAAAAACTATTTTCTGCGCTTCATAAAATTGTAAAACCACTGTAGTGAGATGGGCTTTGTAACGACGTCTTTAGTGCCTTTTATGGGTCTTGAGAGAGGAAATGACATTGGTGTCAATGAAAGCTTTTCTGAGCCATCGGATTTTTACCCGGACCCGGTCTTATGGGTGTCAAACGACATGAGGGTAAGTAATTAATGACAGAATTTTGATGATTGATGTTACGTAATTTCTACTATTCCACACGTTCTCCAATGTCAGAATGATCGATGTGGAGTAAGTGCAACTTTGACTTTTTTTTTTCTTCTTGCAATATTGAGTATAGGCCTATATCTCAAAATTTCACAGAAGAAAAGTCTGAACTCTCAGAATTGTGAGAGATAAACTCACAATTTAAATTTTTCTCTGATTTGTGAGTTTAGAAAAAAAGTCAGAATTGCGAGATATAGCATTGCAATTACCGTCTTTTTATTCCCCCCGGCAGAAATAAGCTTCCATGGTGTGTGGGATGGGGAAGTAGGGGGAAAAGTCTACCTAGAGGATCCTCTGCTTGAAGCACAGCCCTCCCCTTCTCTCTCTCTCTCTCTCTCTCTCTCTCTCGCTCTCTCTCTCTCACAGTCTTTCTCAGCTGGCTCTGCTCTCTCCCAGTCTTGCGCTGTGACTGTGTGTGCGCTGAGCTTTGCAGTGAGACACAGAGAGCGCAGCAGAAGAGTGCCTAGGGCTTCGCCAAGCTTTAGTTGAGTTTAGTCTCAGCCAAGTTACTATTTAAAAGTCAGAGAGAAAAAGTGCATAAAATCTAGGAGACAAACAACCCCAGGAACGGAACAAACACACTTTGGAAGTGAAACAGCGAGTGGTGTGGACATTCATGGTCCTCTCCTGAGGCTGCGGCTGCTTCACCAGGAGAGATGTGATCGTTGTGCGGTTCACACGCGCTGACTTATTCAACACCCAGACACACCTGCTCCATCCTCAGGTGGCGTTCAGAAGGACTGGATTGCTGAAACAACACTGTTGCGGGACTGCACGCAGCCAGGGAAGAGCATGGACTACCTGTGGGGGATTGTACTGCTGATGTGGGCACTCGGCGTGCCGGAGAGAGGAACCGACGCACAGAGGAGCAAGAACAACGTACCCCGGCTCAAACTCTCGTATAAAGGTCAGTCACCTCCTGCTTTTGGGCTTCTGGGAAGGGGTTAAATCAAAAATCAGTCAGAATGATTAAGGACTCTTAGAAGAGCAGATATTAAGTCTTGTTAAAGTTTGATAGGTTCAGTCTGTGTTGGAGACGCTTTCTTGTCCAGAGTTGGCATACTGTTCTGGATGCTTCTGGGGGATATTCCATTGATATGATTGACATGGCTTAATTATGAACGGCGGCTAATTTAGAAAGAGGTTTTTTGAAAGCATGAGAATGAGCTAGAATTCAAACTGACAGTAAGGTGTGCATAAAGAGTTTTATACATGTGTGTTTGCTTTCATAATTAATAACTAAAATATTAAAGTGGAGTTTAAAGTATGGGGTTTTATGTTCAGCTGGTGCTGAGTGGTGAAATTACAGATTGAAGTAGCACAGATTCACTATGATTACTTTTTTAATGATTTAAAAAAGAAAAATTAAATTGTAATCTTTTTTTATTTTATTTTTTATTTGTAACATTTAACCTTAAGCGGATCTGCACGTTAGCTCTCTTTCTACCAGATCAGACCCTTAAATATTACTTTTGTTGGTATAACCTAATTTAGTAATATATATAAAAAATTTGACTTGATAAAATACAGTTATTTTAGCTGTTCCCACATAAGTAAAATGTGTAGGTTACCAGATAAAGTTTTTTATTTATTTATTTATTTATTTTTATACAGTTCAGAGGTTTAATTGATAGCAGTGTGTTAGATGGAAGGGTTTGACTATATCTGAAAGCATTTAGGATCAATTCTGCTAGACACATATTATGTATCACACACTTTTCTGTGATTAATTTGTTGAGTTTCATGCAACGAATAAATCAGTGTAGTTGAGTGTGTGTGCATGTGTGTTTGTAGAGCCTGTGGGCTGAAAACGTTTGTCTGGATGCCCAGGTGGGAATGTTTAAACTGCTGGCATTCATTGTTTCTCTGAAACACCTACAGTTCATATGCCAAAAATACCGCCATGAATTTGATTTTGAATCTAACTTTTAATATCAGTCAATTGTACGTGATCACATTGGTTTTGCATCAGTACCCAAAACAATAACAATTGTAATTCATAGTTTTGAGGATGAGGACATTCATTCAGAGTATCCATGATGGCATCTGACCAAATTTGCATCATAATTTCAAAGAATTGAATTGGTTATGCAGTTTTTAATGTCAACAACAGATATAGGACATGTTCTCTACTCTTTTAGTAGTTGGTGAGCCTGTTTATTTAGCTATAATGCCTGTGCATGATGATGCATTTTATTATTCTATACAGTTTTGTTTGACAGTGATGCTATCAGACTTGTCCGTTTTGGGGTCGGAATCCACTGGTTGAGATCAACTGATCATTCATAATCTTCTTTCCATGTAAATGTACTGTACTTTCCTCCACTTTTTGTTCCTCAGTCAGACTAAATAGTTTATAAGATTCTCAGTGTTTTGAGGGAGTGTGTTATTATAATTGCAGACTGTTTTTAACGATGTGGTTTTGTTAAAACATTACAACTCTTCACGTCCGATTGCCGTTCGTGATGAAGTGAGTTGTCAAGAGTGAATTCACAGTAAGAGTGTTTAAATGAAAGAGCCCGTTCCACCCTCCCTCTGTAATTAGAAAGAGACACACCGAGAGAGAGAGGTTTAACAGTCAGGGCAGATGGCTGTATGAAAGTGAGCCATTTCTCTCTCTGCCAGCTTTCTAATTGCACTGACAGCTCCTCATTAGCTGGCTGGTGGAAGCTGAGCTCTGTATGAACCGCGGTGTGTGACTGTCAGGCGACAGACACACTCGATCCAGCACGCACACATGCACAGACACACGGGGGGCTTCTTAAGTACCCAGAGCTCTCATCTGCCCGAGCACAGATGCACACACACACGTCTAGAGGGGTTCGCCGTATCAAACACTGACACCTACAGGCATGCACACACTGTTTGTGTTGAAAACAATGGAGAAGGAGACAAAGAGAGATGGGCAGAGACGGAATATGCGTGTTTGTGCGTATGCACCGAGAGCACATGTGTGTTTGCGATGTATGCAGGCTGATCTGTGCAAACAGGACTTGGTGAAATGCCAAGACTGATTCTGATATCTAGCACCCGAGCAAACTCACACACCTGCGAACATTTGTCAGCGGAGTCTGGCTGATTCATCTTTTCCTGAATTCTCATCAGTTAAAATGCATGCGGGTGCGTGGAAGTAATTTCTCATGAAGAGCATGTATTTGTTGTCTTTACGCAAGGTTATAAATTCTGCAGGTTTTTTGAATAAGTTGAATAAAGATTCAATTGTGTAATTTCAGTGGCACTTTTATCACCGGTATTTGTTTATTTGTTTGTACAGGGTTTTTTTTTGTTTGTTTTTTTTTTACTTTACCTTTGGTCTAAAATAAAAAATCAACTGAGCCAATTTTATTGGGTTAGGCTTGTCGGGATGCTTCACAGTTTAAGAGCTTTAGTGAGAATCCAACCTAAGAATGGTTGTCTTTGTATATTAAAATTGAAGAAGAGAACTTACACTGCTCACTTCCAATAGCTAGATTGTTTCCACATATTGTAATGTTTCTTGCAAAATATTATCAATACACAAAAGTACACTGTAAAAAGTGAATGTGTTCTGTTTTTACCCTAAAGAGCAATAATTTATGATCCCAAAAAAATATTTTATTTAATTTTTTATATATTTTTTATATATTTTTGATTTATTATTTTTATTTTGGTTTAGCTTAGTCTTAATTTAGTCTTGATCTACATACTATTATAATAATATTTACTGTATCAGAAAGTCGTTGATATTATCAAATATGGTAAAATGATTTTACTGAATTAAATACCTTGAGGCCCTTTTAAAAAGTTCTTTTTTGATGTCCTTTTATATATTTGCAAGAACATATATATATATATATATATATATATATATATATATATATATATATATATATATATATATATATATATATATATATATATATATATATATATATATATATATATATATAGTTTATGATATATACTATAATCTACCAGCTGCAGCTGCATTTTCATAATCAGAATGGAGATGTGTGTGTGTGTGTGTGTGTGTGTGTGTGTGTGTGTGTGTGTGTGTGTGTGTGTGTGTGTGTGTGTGTTGTGTGTGTGTGTGTGTGTGTGTGTGTGTGTGTGTGTGTGTGTGTGTGTGTGTGTGTGTGTGTGTGTGTGTGTGTGTGTGTGTGTGTGTGTGTGTGTGTGTGTGGGGAGAGGAAGTCCTGACTGAGCTCAGGTGTTCCTCACAAGGGTGCTATCAATGTCCCCTCTGAGCCGAAAGTTCCCATGGCAGGTTAACAATAACACCTTTACATAAATGTGAAGTGAGGTGGAAAGACATAAAGAACATGAGAATATATGTAGCTGCATGTTGTCTTGAATAAGTGGTGCAACTAGTAGAGAAACAAGAGATTTGCTACTTCAGTGTGAGCGTGTGTGTGTGTGTGTGTGTGTGTGTGTGTGTGTGTGTGTGTGTGTGTGTGTGTGTGTGTGTGTGTGTGTGTGTGTGTGTGTGTGTGTGTGTGTGTGTGTGTGTGTGTGTGGCTAATTGTGTGGTGGAATAATGTTTTTGGTGTAATGCTATCTCATTCCGAAGTGAACTTTTTAAGACGGCTTTAATCTCATAAAGGAATGAGAGAAGTTTTATTTCACTTTAATTAAGCTTTTAATTCACAAACACGCAAAGAATCTGGTGTTGGGTTGCATTTGCAGCATGTGAACTCCGTATCCTCTTCAGAAATAAAGCCGCAGTGTTAGAGCGCACACACCTAAAACAATACGCCGCCAAATTCCTGTGAAATGGAAAACATTTATGCCATTATACATTTTCCCCCCTTGGAAAGCAAAAAGACATGATGAAAATGGGATTAGATTTGATTTTAGGTATTTGATTGCCTTAAAATCATCTTTGGACCCTGTGGAAAGGCTTCAGATGATCACGTACGCAAATAATCAGAACTCCAGATTTGATTAGATGGACATGCATGCAGTGATGAATGGAAAAAGGTGAGTGTGTATAGCACTCATGTTTCAATTGCCCACACCACCACCCTCCCCTCACCACACTCACACACGCACACACATGTGTCCTGCAGCGAAGAAGTGCAAGCAGTATGTAGGGTAGGGAAGTTTATTTTTATCAGCCTCAGATGGGACCGTTCCTCTGCCTTCACCTGCCCTCCCCTCATTGCTCGTGCTCTCAGATGTTTTTCCACAACAATAGATGGAGGGAAAGAGACAGAGAGAGTGTCTCAGTGGTTTGAAGAGGATGAGAGTAGCTCTTCTCCTGCCGTAGGCCTGTTTGAGTGCTGTTTAAACCGGTGAGGTTCAGATTAGCAGCATGTCTAAAGCCACTTCCTCCTGTGTGACTGCGTGCTGTAGATTACCCACAATGCCTGGCAGGAGCACCGTATGTTCTGGAATCTCAAGCACAAAATGTGGCCTGTTTTTGTCCTGACTCAGGTTATGTTACATTACCACTGAAAATTTGGGGTTAGTAATATTTTTTTTTTAAAGAGTCAACTCTTATGCGCACCAAGGCTGCATGTATTTAAAAACAAAAACAAAACAAAAAACAGTAACATTATAACATATTCAAATGGTAAACAGCTGTTTTCTTTTTTAAAGCTGCAGTCTGTAACGTTTTGCACTCTAGTGGTTAATAAACAGAACTGCATGCATCTTGCGGAAAAACATTGTTTATGTCTATGGACGAGTCACGCAGGGACTGTGCTCCTCCGCAGCGGTACCTACCAGTCTGGCCTGAAATAGTCCCAATATAAATACTTATTATAAGTGTACCATAATGATTCAGGGTTAGACAAAAACACGGTTTGGAAAATGGATTCATGTTGTACATTCTCATTATATAATTTTTGTAAATCTTGAACGCAAAAAAAAGTTACGGACAGCAGCTTTAATATATATTTTAAAATGTTTTTTCCTGTGATGGCGAAGCTGATTTTTTTTTTTTTTTTTTTTTTTTTTGAATACTCCAGTCTTCAGTGTCACATGATCATTCAGAAATCATTCTAATATGCTGATTGGTAACACTTTATTTTGAAAGTCCACTTTAGACATTGTACTAACTATAAGTAACTTTGCAACTACATGTCAAGTAACTGTCATTAGAGTATTTGTAGACTGTCTGGTTAATATTTCCTAAAACTTTATTTTGTCGGTCCCCCAACAGACATTCTACTGACTATAAGTAAATTGGCAACTACAATTCAACTTATTCTACTAACCCGAACCTGAACCCCTAACACCTAACCGTAACATACCAGTCTACTGACATGTAGTTGCAAAGTTACTTATAGTTAGTAGAATGTCTAAAGTGGACTATCAAAATAAAGTGTAACCTGCTGATTTGCTGTTCAGGAAACATTTCTGATTATTATCAGTAAAAATCGGTCATGCTGCTTAATAGTTTTGGAATATTTTTGAGGTATTTTCACAGAATTATATGATGGATAGAAAGCTCAAGAGAACAAAACTATTTGAAAAAGAAATCTTATGTAACATTTTAAATGTCTTTACTGTCATTTTTGCCATACAGTGAAGTGTGATTCCTCTGCTCTAGAGTCCAGTGGCGGCGTGCTTTACACCACTGCATCCGACATTTTACATTGCACTTGATGATGTAAGGCTTCGATACAGCTGCTCGTCAATGGAAGCCCATTCCATCAAGCTCTCTAGTATGCACTGTTCTTGAGCTAATCTGAAGGTCAAAGGAAGTTTGTAAGTCTGTAACTGTTGACTCTGCAGAAAGTTGGTGACATCTGTGTACTGTGCGCCTCAGGATGCGCTCACCCCGCTCTGTGATTTTACATGGCCTACCACTTCGTGGCTGAGTTGCTGTTGTTCCCAATTGCTTTCACTTTTTTAGCACTTAACGTGGAATATTTAGTAGTGAGGAAATTGACTTACACAGGTGGCAACCTATCACAGCACCACGCTTGAATTCAATGGGCTCCTGAGAGCGACCGATTCTTTCACAAATGTTTGTAGAAGCAGTCTGCATTACTAGGTGATTGATTTTATACACCTGTGGCCATGATAGTGATTAAACACCAGAATTCAATGATTTGGTGGGGTGTCCCAATACTTTTGGCAATATAGGGAATACATATTCTATTCATACACATATTAATCAATAATATATCTGCAGATTCATTACAGACTTTAACTAGTTATGAGTTCATGAACAAAGCTACACTTATTATTCTGAAACTGAAATGTGTTTCTGTAACATCAGTATTCTGATGATAGTGATTTCCATGATTCGATTCAGGTTTAAATGTGATCCCTACAATCTTGAATATTTGGTTACATCCTTGTAGACTGAAACGGTTTGGTGTTCCTTGTCTTTGTCTCTGACAGCTCAAACCCTTGATTCTGAGAACCTGTTCCTCAGGGTGTTCTCAGGGTTATCTTTAATAGATAAATAACTCTGGGCTAAATTATGATTACAGCTTAAATGATTGATTCACACAGCAACTGCCACTATTGTTGAATCTGAGGAAAACCAGCCAAAAACTACAAATTGATTCCAAAAAAGTTGGGACACTGTACAAATTGTGAATAAAAAAATGAATGCACTAATTTGCAAATCTCATAAGCTTTTACTTTATTCACAATATAATATAGATAATATATAAAATGTTGAAAGTGAGACATTTTGAAATGTCATGCCAATTTTTTTCTCATTTTGGATTTCATGAGAGCTACACATTCCAAAAACGTTGGGACAGGTAGCAATAAGAGGCCAGAAAAGTTAAATGTACATATAAGGAACAGCTGGAGGACCAACTTGCAACTTATTAGGTCAATTGGCAACACGACTGGGTATAAAAAGAGCCTCTCAGAGTGGCAGTGTCTCTCAGTCTAGTTGGGAAGAGGATCACCAATTCCCCCAATTTGCAGTGAAAAATAGTGGAGCAATATCAGAAAAGAGTTTCAAAGAGGAAAATGGCAAATACTTTGAAGTTATCATCATCTACAGTGCATAATATCATCCAAATATTCAGAGAATCTGGAACTTCGGGCCCTTAGACGACACTGCATCACATACAGGAATGCTACTGGAATGGGATTCACAATATGGGCTCAGGAATACTTCCAGAAAACTTGTCGGTGAACACAATCCACCGTGCTATTCGCTCTTGATGGCTTTTACTCTATTGGTAAAAAAAGAAGCTATATCTAAACATGATCCAGAAGTGCAGGCATTTTCTCTGGGCCAAGGCTCATTTAAAATGGACTGTGGCAAAGTGGAACACTGTTCTGTGGTCAGACAAATCAAAATTTGAAGTTCTTTTTGGAAAACTGGGACGCCATGTCATCAAGACTAAAGAGGTCAAGGACAACCCAAGTTGTTATCAGCATTCAGTTCAGAAGCTTGCATCTCTGATTGTATGGGGCAGCTTACACATCTGGGAAGGCACCATCAATGCTGAAAGGTATATCCAAGTTCTAGAACAACATATAATCCCATCCAGAGCATTTTTAAATTTTCCAACATGACAATGCCAGACCACATAAGCCCCTTTCACACTGCACGTCGGACCCGCAATATTCCCGGAAGATTGGGACCTAGTAACATTGCGGGGTTCGACCCGGGACGAGCGCTGTGTGAACAAAAGCCAAAACTAATGCCGCAACGTGTACGTAGTTATCGTGCGACTCCTAGAGCTTGTTTTTCAATAATACAACCCTGCAGTGCCAGAAGAGCTAGTCGGTGTTTTAAACGCAGAGAGTGTTCGTATACAAAAGAAACTAAAATTAAACAAGCAGAAATGTGCACAAACTGGACACAAGTCGAGACCACGGAGCTCCTTACAATCCGCGCTGAAGCTGAGATCGCTCGCCATTATACGTCACATCAGGATGTCACGTGTCAACTCGATCCGGGACCATTACGGGTTGTGTGTGAAAGCTCACATATTACGATATTTCGCTGGCAGTGTGAATTGACCAAATCTAGCGGCCCGGGAACAAATGCCGGGTCGCATTATCCGTGTATTTGCCGGAATCGCAGTGTGAAAGGGGCTATACTGTATCAATTACAACATCATGACTGCGTAGAAGAAGGATCTGGGTACTGAAATGGCCAGCCTGCATTCCAGATCTTTCACCTATAAAAAAAATTCGGCGCATCATAAAGAGGAAGATGCGACAAAGAAGACCTAAGACAGTCGAGCAACTAGACACTTACACATGATTGCAATTTGTTTTTATTCACAATTTGTACAGTGTCCCAACTTTTTTGGAATTGGGTTGTAAAACTTGTGCCTCTTCTTACATCTGCCATACTCTAAAACGTTCCTATACAATTCACTGCATATTCCAGATAAAATGAACACTGGTGGCAGAAAAACACCATCGACTTTCATTCCTTTTCACACAACTTTGATGAGGGACAAACTGTTAAGGCAGAGCAACTGGGTCAGAGTACCTTTGAAATGGCAAGTCTTGTGGGTTGCTCCCAGCCAGCAGTGGTTGAGAATTTACTAACAGTGGTCTGAGGAGGGACAAACCTCAATCCAGGGTTTTGTATGCCCAAGGCACATTAATGCACAAAGGCAATTAAGGTTATTCCGTCTGGTCTGAGCCAACAGAAAGTATTTGTTGATGTTACAGGGGGAATGTGTCGCAACATATTGTACTCTGCTGCGTATGAGGCTGCATAGCCGTGGACCACTTAGACTGCCTATGATAACCCCTGCCCACGATCGAAAGCACTTACAATGGGCATGCAAATATCGGAACTGGACAGAGCAGTGGAAGAAGGCTACCTGGTCTGATGAGTCCCATTTTATTTTACATAATGTGGATGGCCGTGTACATGTGCACTTTTAAACCGAGGAAGTGATGCTGCCAGGATGCACTGTGGGATGAAAACAAGCTGTTGGTGGGAGTGTGATGCTCTGGGAAATGTTCTGCTGGGAACCCTGGGTCCGGCCATTCATGTTGGATGTAAATATGACACGTGCCACCTACCCAGACATTATTGCAGACCAATGCAGAAAATGGTGTTCCCTGGTGGAATTGGCCTCTTTCAGCAGGATAATTCACCTTGCCACACTGCACACATTGTTCAGGAATGGTTGGAGAAACATGATGAAGAGTTCAAGGTGTTCACAAATTCCCCAGATTTCCAAGGTGTTGAACCTCCAAATTCCCCAGATCTCAATCTAATCTTCAGGATGTGCTGGACAAACAAGTTTGATCCATAGTGACTCCACCTCACAACCTACCAGACTTGAAAGATCTGCTGCTAACGTTTTGGTGCCAGATACCACAGGACACCTTTAGGAGTCTTGTAGAATCCATGCATCAGCGGATCGGCTTGGCTTTGGTAGCACGTGGAAGACCTAAAGCATAATTAGGCAGGTGGTCATAATGTTTTTGCTCATCTGTATGGCTTTTCAGATTTAGTTAACTTGCTCGCTCTTGTAATGAAAAGCACTGTTTTACAAATCCTGGTGCACGAGTCATGATAAAGTAGCTCAAACACTTGTAGAAGTGAGCTAAAATGGCATGTTTTTTTCAGCAAATGCATTTTTTATCTGAAGTCTAGTGTATGGTATAGTTTAGGTTCTATATTACAAGTTACCTTCATTTTTATAGAGCTTTTTACAATACAGATTGCTTTAAAGCAGCCTTACACACTGTAAAAAAAACCAAAAAAACAAAAATCAGGTCTCCAATTTAAAAATTTCTAGTGACTGATCACATCTAAATTTTTCAGTTGGCTGAATTTAATGAATAAAATGTCATAAATTCCCAGATTTTCAGTTCGGCCAACTGAAAAATATATTAATTCACATAATTTCAATACGGGTTCAGTCACTAGAAAACTTTCAATTGGATACATTTATTTATTTAATTTTTACAGTGCAGTGATAACAGGAAAATAATGGAACAAAGTGTGAAGGACTCGACATGGAGGCAAGATGGGATCCAATAGCTGGAAGTTTAATAAAAGTCAGCAACCAAATTCAAAACAACAGGCAGAGACGTAGTCAATAAACAGGCACAAAGGTAGTAACACAAAGGCAAACCAACTGGCAAGGGTTAACGCTTGGTAAGGAAGTGAATAACTGGCAATACTTCGCAAAGTGGCAGTGGAATGGCATGACTATTTATACTGTGTGTAACAGGAAGTAACCAACGAGCAAGAGTCCCAGTTAGTATTCAGGAGAGGGTTCCCTCCGGTGGCTGGATGAATGGGTGTCAGCCTCCTCCATTACACAAAGTTTGCTTCATCAGCTCGAGTGTCATTGTCCAGCTTGAGTAACTTTCCTGTTAATTAAATAAAAATCATTAGTTATTAATTTAGTAAACAGCAGTTCTGGAGAATACGGTGACGTCATTGTCCATACTGCAACAAATTACTTTTCTTATTTAGTTTTTTGTCTTGTTTCCAGTCTAAATATATTAAAACAAAATTCTTAAATCAAGATGCAATGATAAGTAAAATTGCAAAAGATATATTTTTCTTTTCTTTTCTTTTTTGCCTAAAACAACCAACATTATCTGCCAATGGGGTAAGACATTTTTTTGTTCTCAGAAGGAGTTTGATTACCAAGCCCAAATAAATGCACTTCTCACACCTCGACCTGATCACACGCTCACAAAGACACGCACAATGAGCAGAATGATGTACTAATTACATGATGTGATAACTTTGGAATCTGATTTATGTGTTTGTTAATGCCCTGGCAACTGTCTGGATCATAACAGAGGTGCTAATACATGTAAACATTACATCATGCTTTGTTTTCTCATGTTTGACTGATTAAAAGCTTGTGAAGATGATTGATTTATTGTTTCGATAATGGCACGCAATTAAAACAAAGCCACAGTTTCAAAACGATCACATACACATTTGTACACACACACAGACTATTTGTTCAAATGTAATGCTTTCAAAAGGTTCCCATTAACAATAATCATGTGCACAGTTAATTTCCTCTTGAAAAGTGAGTGTTTGTAATTGTTGACGGAGCCATTTTTAGTTTGTAGAGAGTATGTGTGTTCTTGCTGAATGTGTATGTGTTTCTGTTTTAATTAGACCTCTTCCCTGCGTAAGTGTATTACGCAAGCGGACTCTTGACAATCCGATGAGGCCGCCAGTGTCAGTTGATGTTACACACTTATCTGAAACTGCCAAATGTACACTCGTTAACATCAGGAGACGTTATCATAAAACATTTAAAAAGAAGAATGAAAAAGAGGAAAGACAGATTATGACGGCAACAATGACATAATTCAACAGATGTTTCTATGGCAGCTCAGAGGAAACTCTCACTGAACTTTGTGCACTGTATTTCCTCACAGTAAGAGAAATATATAGTCATACACTCCACAAAAGTCCAATACATTGTCAACTTGTTTGCAAAATGCATCACTGAACTCTGTGGGCTTATGGAGTAAACTAAATAATTGCAATTAATTTTATGATTATGATTCTATGATTTATGATGTCCAGTATTTCAAATGAAATTAAAATAAGGTCACATTTATCTGATTAATGTTTGTACACAAAAACAAACGTGTGCGTGTGTGTGTGTGTGTGTGTGTGTGTGTGTGTGTGTGTGTGTGTGTGTGTGTGTGTGTGTGTGAAATGTGGGGACATTCCATAGGCGTAATGGTTTTTATACTATACAAACTGTGTTTTCTATCCCCCTTACACTGCCCCTACCCCTAAACCTACCCATCACAGGAAACATTCAGAATTTTTACTTTCCCAGAAAAACTCATCCTGTATGATTTATAAGCCTTTGAAAAGTGGGGACATGGGTAATGTCCTCATATTTCCCCCTCTCCTGTAATACCTGTGTCATACCCGTGTCATTATACACATTTGTGTCCTGATATTTCTCAAAAACAAGCACACACACTTATGTTCAAAGATATGACAGGGGGAAAAAAGTTAAATATGAGCGATTTCTGTTGCCAAATAATAATTTCTAAAAAGAGGTACAAAAGTCTTGTGGAGTTTGGTACATGAGTGTGAGTATAATTGATGATGGAATTTCCATTTTTGGACAAAGCAACCTTAGCACAGAGGCAGTGAAAAACGGGTCCGATTTTTGGTTAATGGAAGGAATCAAGCTTTTTCAGATTTTAAGAGGCATTGTTTTGTCTTATAAAAAGCCTGTGTATGTGTGTGAATGCACATTGAAGTGGTGGTGTGATGAATTCCTGGTGTTTCAAGTGTGTCTGAGTGTGTAAAAGGCATTTTGAGTGTTTTTTAGTCATGGTGCCAAATGGAAACACCACAGACACTCCAAAATGAGCTCTCCAAACCTCAGTGAGAGATTCACTGTCATTCACTCTTTCTCATCTTGTCTCGCTGACCTCTTTTAAGTCATCTAGTCTTAATCTCTCATCGCCCTGTTCTTCTCTTCTCCTCTGTGTCACTCAATGGGTTTTAGCTCACCCTTTCACTCTTTCCTCTATCCTGTTCCTCCTCTTTTTCCCTTCAGGCCAAAACTCTTGTGTCACTGAATTCTGTTCTGACATACAGTACATTATACATGTGTGTGGTTATAAAGGTTTACATGATGCAAAATGTGCTTATAAAATTAACACAATTGTAGAATTTGGAACCTAAAAGGTCTGTCCATTACATTATTGATTAGTTTCACTGTTTGAATTTAAATATATTTATATTTGGTTACTTTTGGATGATAGCAGCAGGCTTTGAAACCTTTTTTTTTTAGATCATAAATGTCAAGCGAATGATTTTGCTGGCCGGTGTTTGCCACCCTGTTATCCTGTTTTATCTATTGCCCTTCATGACTTAAAGGGATAGTTCAGTCATGTTGTTCCAAACCCGAACAAATATTTTTGATGATATCTTAGAAATGTCAGTCCCTCCACTGACAGCTACACAAATTTGATGCTTTAAAACGTTTGCAAAACTAATCCATATGAATTAAGAGGTTTAGTCCAACATTTTCTGTAGAGACTTGATTGCTTTATATGATGAACGGATTGATTTTAGGCTTTTATTCACGTAAACATTTATCAACTCACACCTCAGTTGTGGTTAACAGAAGTTCAAGCCTGATCGCTTGACATGTGAGAACCAATTAAGTTAATTCTCGTGTCTAGCAGCACGTTTGAGCTTCTGCAAGAACCAATGAGGTTCATTCTCATGTTACGGAGCACGTTTGAGCTTCTTTGAGAACCAATGAGGTTCATTCTCATGATACGCAGCACGTTTGAGCTTCTGCAAGAACCAATGAGGTTCATTCTCGTGTCTAGCAGCACGTTTGAGCTTCTGCAAGAACCAATGAGGTTTATTCTCTTGTTACGCAGCACGTTTGAGCTTCTGCAAGAACCAATGAGGTTCATTCTCGTGTTACGCAGCATGTTTGAGCTTCTGCAAGAACCAATGAGGTTCATTCTCGTGTCTAGCAGCACGTTTGAGCTTCTGCAAGAACCAATGAGGTTCATTCTCGTGTCTAGCAGCACGTTTGAGCTTCTGCAAGAACCAATGAGGTTTATTCTCTTGTTACGCAGCACGTTTGAGCTTCTGCAAGAACCAATGAGGTTCATTCTCGTGTCTAGCAGCACGTTTGAGCTTCTGCAAGAACCAATGAGGTTCATTCTCGTGTCTAGCAGCACGTTTGAGCTTCTGCAAGAACCAATGAGGTTTATTCTCTTGTTACGCAGCACGTTTGAGCTTCTGCAAGAACCAATGAGGTTCATTCTCATGTTACGGAGCACGTTTGAGCTTCTTTGAGAACCAATGAGGTTCATTCTCGTGTCTAGCAGCACGTTTGAGCTTCTGCGAGAACCAATGAGGTTCATTCTCGTGTCTAGCAGCACGTTTGAGCTTCTGCAAGAACCAATGAGGTTCATTCTCGTGTCTAGCAGCACGTTTGAGCTTCTGCGAGAACCAATGAGGTTCATTCTCGTGTCTAGCAGCACGTTTGAGCTTCTGCAAGAACCAATGAGGTTTATTCTCTTGTTACGCAGCACGTTTGAGCTTCAGCAAGAACCAATGAGGTTTATTCTCTTGTTACGCAGCACGTTTGAGCTTCTGCAAGAACCAATGAGGTTTATTCTCGTTACGCAGCACGTTTGAGCTTCTGCAAGAACCAATGAGGTTCATTCTCATGTTACGCAGCACGTTTGAGCTTCTGCAAGAACCAATGAGGTTTATTCTCGTTACGCAGCACGTTTGAGCTTCTGCAAGAACCAATGAGGTTCATTTTCGTGTTACGCAGCATGTTTGAGCTTCTGCAAGAACCAATGAGGTTCATTCTCGTGTCTAGCAGCACGTTTGAGCTTCTGCAAGAACAAATGAGGTTTATTCTCTTGTTACGCAGCACGTTTGAGCTTCTGCAAGAACCAATGAGGTTCATTCTCATGTTACGCAGCACGTTTGAGCTTCTTTGAGAACCAATGAGGTTCATTCTCGTGTCTAGCAGCACGTTTGAGCTTCTGCAAGAACCATGAGGTTCATTCTCGTGTCTAGCAGCACGTTTGAGCTTCTGCAAGAACCAATGAGGTTCATTCTCGTGTCTAGCAGCACGTTTGAGCTTCTGCAAGAACCAATGAGGTTCATTCTCGTGTCTAGCAGCACGTTTGAGCTTCTGCAAGAACCAATGAGGTTCAATCTCGTGTTACGCAGCACGTTTGAGCTTCTGCAAGAACCAATGAGGTTTATTCTCTTGTTACGCAGCACGTTTGAGCTTCAGCAAGAACCAATGAGGTTCATTCTCTTTTTAGGCAGCACGTTTGAGCTTCTGCAGGAACCAATGAGGTTCATTCTAATGTTACGCAGCACGTTTGAGCTTTTGCAAGAACCAATGAGGTTCATTCTCGTGTCTAGCAGCACGTTTGAGCTTCTGCAAGAACCAATGAGGTTTATTCTCTTGTTACGCAGCACGTTTGAGCTTCTTTGGGAACCAATGAGGTTCATTCTCGTGTATAGCAGCACGTTTGAGCTTCTGCAAGAACCATGAGGTTCATTCTCGTGTATAGCAGCACGTTTGAGCTTCTGCAAGAACCAATGAGGTTCATTCTCGTGTTACGCAGCATGTTTGAGCTTCTGCAAGAACCAATGAGGTTCATTCTCGTGTTACGCAGCACGTTTGAGCTTCTGCAAGAACCATGAGGTTCATTCTCGTGTCTAGCAGCACGTTTGAGCTTCTGCAAGAACCAATGAGGTTAATTCTCTTGTTACGCAGCACGTTTGAGCTTCTGCAAGAACCAATGAGGTTCATTCTCGTGTTACGCAGCACGTTTGAGCTTCTGCAAGAACCAATGAGGTTTATTCTCTTGTTACGCAGCACGTTTGAGCTTCAGCAAGAACCAATGAGGTTTATTCTCTTGTTACGCAGCACGTTTGAGCTTCTGCAAGAACCAATGAGGTTTATTCTCGTTACGCAGCACGTTTGAGCTTCAGCAAGAACCAATGAGGTTCATTCTCTTGTTAGGCAGCACATTTGAGCTTCTGCAATAACCAATGAGGTTCATTCTTGTGTTACGCAACATGTTTGAGCTTCTGCAAGAACCAATGAGGTTCATTCTCATGTTACGCAGCACGTTTGAGCTTCTGCAAGAACCAATGAGGTTTATTCTCTTGTTACGCAGCACGTTTGAGCTTCAGCAAAAACCAATGAGGTTAATTCTCGTGTTACGCAGCACGTTTGAGCTTCTGCAAGAACCAATTATGTTCATTCTCTTGTTACGCAGCACGTTTGAGCTTCTGCATGAACCAATGAGGTTCATTCTCGTGTTACGCAGCACGTTTGAGCTTCTGCAAGAACCAATGAGGTTCATTCTCGTGTCTAGCAGCACGTTTGAGCTTCTGCAAGAACAAATGAGGTTCATTCTCGTGTCTAGCAGCACGTTTGAGCTTCTGCAAGAACCAATGAGGTTCATTCTTATGTTACGCAGCACGTTTAAGCTTCTGCAAGAACCAATGAGGTTCATTCTCATGTTACGCAGCACGTTTGAGCTTCTGCAAGAACCAATGAGGTTCATTCTCGTGTTACGTAGCACGTTTAAGCTTCCGCAAGAGCTTCTATTTATATTCGCTAATTAATGTTTATATGTGAATAAAGTCTAAATTTCATCATATAGAGCATTTGAGTAGATTTAGATTTTTTTTTTTACTAAATCACTCAATTCATATGGAATAGTTTTATGATTTCATTATGAATTGTAGAAAGTGTTAGTTGCTAGCTGTCTATAGAAAGACAGTGAGCTCTCATGTTTCCTCATTTGTGTTCCGAAGATGAATGGAAGTTTGGAACAGCATGAGGGTGAGTAAATAATGACAGAATTTTCCTTTTTGGGTGAACTAACCCTTTAACATGCACACACATACAGACAATCACAGGATATATTAACTCTCCAAATACTGCCTTATTTCTCAGCTGTTATTAATGTCTCTCTGGAGAGCAATTTAAATGTGACGGCAGGGAAAATCTTACTTCCCTTAAGGACAAATGCTGTAATTATAGCTTGCTGTTCATTAAAGTAATACTTCACCCACCAATACAAAATTCTGCCGTCATTTACTCACCCTCATGGTATGACTTTCTTTCTCCTGTGGAATATATAAGGCAATGTTAGACAGCATGGTCTTTTCCATACTGTGAACATATAGCATGACAAAAGTGCTTTCTGTCATACATCTTTGTTGGTCTCTTCACTACAGTAAACCAAGACAATAGTCCCAGATTTCGATATAGGCAATATAGATTTTTTTGAGGAACATACCACAATTATTAGTTGTTATTCACTGAAAATTTACTGTAGCACTCAGATATCATCACTAATATCATAGTTTTTTTATTGTGCTTTCTTGTGGCTTGACCTGTAGAATGATTATTTCAGAGTGATGTTTAGAACACTAGGGTGAGTAACTTAAGACATAATTGTCATTTTTGGATGAACTAGTCCTATTATAAATAAATACAATAAGAAATCCCTATAGCAAATGTGTCCCATAAATATTTTGAAGCTACTTGAAACTAATTTATACAGATTGCTTGTGTTTTTCATGGCTTGGCTTCATTCAGTTATTTGCTCTGTAGACAGAAAAAAAACTACATAAAGAACAAAAGCAAAATCTACTAGCAAGTATCTATGTGTATCCATGAGCACCGCCAGCTTTCCCAGCTGTATTTTAGCCAAAACCACAGTCACACATCTCACACACTAGAGCAGAGCTGCTGTCCCTGCTGAGCTGTTTGCTGTCAGTGCCAAGGTCCATCATTTAGTCTCCCCATCAGCCTTATAACTCTCAAATGAAGATCGGTTGGGAAAAAACATCATACTATTGACCATATTTGAAAGCTCAGCAAATGTGTGTTAATTTTTCTGTCAGCGTTTGCTTTTGAAGTTTGTTGGAGACCATTTCTCAGATGTGCAATAATTCCTATACCATGTTCACTTTTTCCTCACAGAAATGTTGGAGTCCAACAACCTGCTCACTTTCAATGGATTGGCCAACAGCTCTGCATATCACACCTTTTTATTGGATGAGGAGCGAGGTCGGCTTTTTGTGGGGGCAAAAGACCATGTGCTGTCCTTCAACTTGGTGGACATCAACATGGACCAGCAACTGGTAAGAAGAAGGAGTTAGAACCAATTTTGGTGTTTAGAGGGAACTGAAATATTCAGCACTGTGTATGAGACATCATTCAAATTAAATTGATGTAGATTTGCAAGGTGTAGTTTGCTAGCTAGTAGGGCTGTGCGATATTGAAGAAAAATGCCATATGCAATACCTTGTAGCATAATAATGCGATATTCGATATGCGATATGATAATGCTATTACGGTGTAAAATCGATTTAAATCATATATTTTTAAAAATATTTAAAAATGAGAATGATACCATTCCTGTGTTTCATATTCTTTCTGGGAAAAGAAAGCGTCGCTACAACTTCTGAAAGTGACCAACTGTGTTTTAGCAAAAAATGATGTCACAAATCTGACAATATAATTTTAACATCAGTGTAAACAAACAAAAAATTTAGGCCTATTGCACATATTTAAATACCAAAAAACTCTTTGCTTGATATAGTAAGATCAACCTAAAACTTTACGTCAACATCATACAGGTAAACAAAGACACCTGAACGATTATTTTTAATGCATTTTAATAACTCTTTATTCATAACTCAAGCAAGTCACATAAGTAACAGTCGTGTGCTCATATGAGTCTACCTTAAACATACACTTTTCACAATGTTGAAGTAGCCTATAAAAATCATTCAGATATTCCGTGCCATTGCGATATGCATACACTGGGGCGGCAGTGGCTCAGTGGTTCAGGTAGGTTGTCTACAAACCGAATGGTTGGTGGTTCAATCCCCCGTTCCACCTGACCAAGTGTCGAAGTGTCCATGAGCAAGACACCTAACCCCAGCTGCTCCCGACGAGCTGGATGATGCCTTACATGGCTGACATCGCCGTCGGTGTATGAATGGGTGAATGTGAGGTAAAATGTAAAGCCCTTTGGATGGCCATAGGGTCTGTTAAAAGCACTATATAAATGCAGTCCATTTAATGCAGTGCTTATTAGTACCTTAAAGTTACATTGTAGTGCCTTAAAGGTACATATTATTACCTTTTCGGTTTTGTACCTTAGGGTATCGCCCCAGTGACAGAATTGTACCTTTTTTTCTGACAGTGTCAGAAAGCAAACTCAACTACCTGGTAAGTTGTCTGGTCATAGAGAAGCCCGTCATAATTAGTCTGGTTTAAGGTCATGTCTATTCAGCACTATATCAAACAGAGACTGAAAACCAAAACAGTCATTGTCATGAAGATTATTGTTAGAGATGGTGAATTTGTTACAAAAGCTGTGTTTTGATAGCGGTCGAGATTGTGATTTAAATAGGCTGAGTTTAGAGTTTTACGTAATTTTGCTGAAAGTTGCTGACAGTGTAACAGTTAGCATGTTAAATCTGTCAACAGTCTAAACCCTCTCAGAGATGTGTCTTAGAACCACCACTGCTATCAAATGAATGCTGAAAAACTTCATATACACATAAAAGTTCTATGTAAATTAGTTTACATTTGTGCTAGTCTCTCTCAGTTTTTCTCTTGTTCTCTTGTTCTCTTGTTCTCTCTCTCTCTCTCTCTCTCTCTCTCTCTCTCTCTCTCTCTCTCTCTCTCTCTCTCTCTCTCTCTCTCTCTCTCTCTCTCTGCCTTATAAACACAAACACGAACACATCAGCACACAGGGGGATCTGTTTCTAGCGAAAAGAGTATGAATATTTCAGAGTAAAGCTGTCATACTGATCACATAGAGTCTGGCTGAGAGCTGCTATCCATTCACCTGGATAAATAATGAACAAAATAAACATGGCGAAGTACAGACAAATGATGCCAGCGCAGAACCGCAGCCCACTTTAGCTTATATACAACTCTATGAACATGACCTTCACAGAACGGTTATATAAATGTTACCATATGAGGAAATACAGATATCCTGAAAATGTAACTTTTGTAGGATATCTAAGGGGCAGAATTTTAGGTTTAACTAAGGTTTAAAGGGATAGTTCACCCAAATATTAATATTATTATTATTTTTTGCTTACCCCCAGTGTATCCAACATATAGGTGTCTTTGTTTCTTCAATAGAACGCAAATGAAGATTATTACCATTAGGTTCATCCCGCTCCTTTTCATGTAATTAATTTTTTTATATTGTTGTGTTTGTTATGTGGTAACCCAATTATTGTATGTTCATATTTTACTGTTTTTTTTTTTTTTTCATTATTTTTTTTTTTATTATTATCATATAATGCATGTGAATGGGTAACAATTCTATGAGAGAAAAAAAAAAAACATGTTTAGACAACATGCACAAAGAGCCCTGTGGCTCATGACGACACATTGAAATCTTAAGACACAACATGATCAGTTTGTGTGAGAAATTTAGCCTAGCGTTGAGCCTGACGCTCTGGCGTTGTGTACGAGGTTCACTTCTGTCCTTGGTGTAAACTACGCTAGGTTGTGTATACCAGAAGTGATGTCTTTACACGTACATGTGTAATGACGTTAGAGCGTGTATATTGACCTTCATTAATGAAAGTGAATCACGTTCCAGGCTGTTGGATATGGCATTGTATTTGAGGTAAAAAATGATATAAATACGGCTCGATTAATCACACAAACAGATCGTTTTGTGTTTTAAGATATGTGTCATCATGAGCCACATGGCTCTTTGTGCATGTTTTCTAAGCATGTTTTTTTTTTGCTCTCATAGAATTGTTACCCATTCACATGCATCACATGACTGGCTCACAGCAACGGAGACATTAGGGTCTAATGAGGGCAACTGCTACCAAAGAAAACGTTCTTCCTCCATACAAACTTGTACAATGCTGAGAATATTCAGCATTGTACAGTACTTTCTCTCTTTCTCTCTTTGTCTCCACACACTTTCACTGAGAGCTTATCTGATCAGGATGCAGTTTCACACATTCGCAGGCATCAGACAGGAGCTGTATTACAGCACACTCAACTCTCTCCAGCCACGGGCTGAATGTAACTCGCTGTGACAGCAGTCCCATAGAAACCTTGTTTTTGCCCTTTTTTACAGTTCCATTACTATTCTATTTCCACTGAAGACTTCTCACACAATTCCAAGGATTAACACATCTGGAAAGTTTTTCTCTTTTTTTGTTGTAGAAGAAATTAATTATTTTATAATTAATAAGGACATCATAGGATGCATTAAATTGATCAAATGTGACAGCAAAAAAAAAAATCTATTTAAAATAAGTGCTGTTCTTTTTATTAGATTCATAAAATAATTCAGTTAATTGAGCAGCACAACTGTTTTCATCATTGATAATGATTCATCATAATAAATGCTTCTTGAGCAGAAAATCTGCATTTTAGAATAATTTCTGAACACACCGAAGACTGGAGTAATGATGATGAAAATTCAGCTTTGCCATCACAGGAATACATTTTAATTTCAAATAATTTTTCCCAATGTTACCATTTTTACTGTATTTTTGATCAAATAAATGCAGCCTTGGTGAGCATAATATACTTATTTTAAAACAGTTTAAAAAATACTTACCAACCCCAAACTTTTGAATAGTTTTGTTCATCTCACTGCATTTATCTGACACTCTCTAAAGTTTCATGACTCTAGACTCTTCCTGGCCCTCTTTTAAAGTAGGTGCAAAGGAATTTTTAGGGTAGATTTCATATAAAAGTTTTCTCAAAAAAGGTTGAATCTCAGTGCTGTCCTCTTATACGTTCTGAAGTTTCCTTAGGCTGTGTTGAAAATCATGTGGAATATGTATCTATGATCTGCTAAATAGCCTATCATTTGTGATTTACAATAATAATTGTTCACCACCGTTGCATTTCTACAGCATTCAGAAACATCTGTCAAAAAAATAAAAAAATAAAATAAAAACATTTTGTAAGGGTTACATTTGTTGTTTTTTTTAAATCGCTATACATGTTGAGAAATGGATTGCTAAATTTGATTCAAATGGGTCACCGGTGGCATTGGTAAACAGTGACCTTTATGTGAAATATGTTTGGCACACTGGGGGATAAAAATTGTAGATATTTTCTTGCTAAACTTGTTGCTATGCTTACATTTGATCATGTCATTTTGATCCATTTTTGCACTTTAAATGAGTAGATTGCTACTGTGAGGGATAATAGACAAACAGAGCATAACACACAGAGCATAAAAAGAGATAGAATAGAAACTTTCAACAAAAGATATCCCAGAATTCTTTCCCTTTAAATTGCTGTCTCTTTCTCTCTCTGACTGGTAGATAACCTGGCCTTCTTCACCTTCTCGACGAGATGAATGCAAGTGGGCTGGGAAAGATGTCCAGGTAAGTGCTTTTCTTACGTCCCCTCCCATCCTCTCTCTTCTGTCCTCTCCACAACCCTGATATCTGTCAGACAGAACTAATGTTTGACTGCACTATTCCACTTCTCTCTCTCTGGTTCGTCTCATATACATTTTGCTTTGTAGTTAAAAATTTTACGGTATGTATTATATATAAGCAAAATGAAACTATAAAACAAGTAAACTCTAGCTTAGAGCAAAACTATTATCTGACGTTAAGGGCTGTATTTTAATGATCTGAGCGCATGTTGTGAAGCACATGCTGCAGGTGCACATAGGGTGTGTCCGAATCCACTTTTGCTAGTTTAAAGACCGACACATGGTCCAAATGGGTTGTACTAGTGTCTTAATGAGTCATGGTTGTGTTTTGGGCATAACATGCAATAAATCACCATCATGGTGGAATTTGTGAGTGGAAAGACTGAACGCTACCCCAGAGAGGAATCCTTATATTTTTAATATTTAAAAATGTTTGTGTGCTGCTGCGTGTGTGTAATAAGCAGAGTGTACATGTGTTGTGCACCCATCTATAGGTGCATATTACTAACATGGCCTTTAAATAACACAAAAATACTGCACTTTTGACTTTAGACATGTTTTTGTTGGTCAATGGTGCGGACGTTTTTAGTTGCTTTAAAATAACAACACAGCAGCAATGCGACTGAACACACCTTGGTTTTCGACTAGCACGCCCATCATCTCACATAGCCAGACCTTTAGACTGATGGCAGAAGGTCTGGACTCCATCGCAGTTTTCATCGGTCAAGGACCACCCAAGAGGATGTTTGACTTGACGTGAAAATGCTATTTTGAAAATGATAACTGCTTCTTTTCTTATGTCATGTTTGTGATTTTTGATCAAACCATAGGCTGCAGAAGAAGCAATATTTTTTTTTATATTTCTTGACCACTACGTGGCACTGTGCAGGTACTCCTCAGGTCATGGTTGTCATAACACAAACCAAGTTTGGTCAGAATACACTAAAGCGCTGCAGAGATATAGCCTCACATCCATTTTGGAATAATAATTAATCAAATTTGTGTGTTATTCAAGAACAGTTAGACAAATTAACTTGAATTTCATTGGTTTTTGATTGCATAGTCTGAAGATGATCTGGTACATTTTTTTGTGAAATGGCAAGTTATTAGCATAAACGTGGGTGCAATTTTAGACAGTTGGTGGTGCTAGATGGATTGAGTTAGAGACTCCAAATTTGGAAATCTTCTTTTTTGTGCCAAATTTCATAACTTTCCTGTCATAGACTGAAATAGAGCAGCAGAAGAAGAAGAAGAAGAAGAAGAAGAAGAAGAAGAAGAAGAAGAAGAAGAAGAAGAAGAAGAAGAAGAAGAAGAAGAAGAAGAAGAAGAAGAAGAAGAAGAAGAAGAAGAAGAAGAAGAAGAAGAAGTAACAATTACAATAGGTGCCTATGGACCTCTGGTGCTTGTCCCTAATTAAAATCTATTAAAATAGAAAACATTTTATTTTAAATTGTCAAAATATTTCACAGTATGTTTTAGTCAAATAAATGCAACCTTGGCGAGCATAAGAAACTTTAAAAAACAGTAAAAAAATCACATCAACCCAACCCGGTGTACAGTACGTCTACATACATAATATTTCAAAAGAGCAAAATGCCATTTTCCATTATATGCTTTTCATTGAAAGAAAATATAATATTTGAGATGGATCCAAAAACAAGACATGATTGGTTTGCTTTAGACAGGAACGTCTCATTCGGAAAAGATAAAGCCGAGCTTGTCTGTCATCTGTCTTTTGCTTTCACAAAGTTAAAAGTTTCTTCCACAAGGTCAGCTCAGCAGATGTCAATGAAATAATGAATACAAAAACAAATCACTGAATTGTGGAACTACGGTGTGTAAACACTTTCCAGGCATAGCTGCCATTTGCTCTCATAAATTCCAATGTAGATCCTGCCTGAGGCGCTGCCTTGAACATATAGAGCCATAGAAAGCGGCCTTCTGCCCCGTTAGCATCATAAAGAAACCATAAGGTTGGTTGGTTCTCAATGGTGCTTATTTGAATTGCAATAACATGCATTGTGTGAGATTTCGATGTAAACAGGGTCTTGATGAATAGAAGGGTGCTCACTGAAAGATGGCTTTTATGTGAAGAGAGGGGTGCCGGTTAAAAGAGACCGATTGACTGAGGCTTGTTCTTCTCAAAGAAAGGTTGACTCAAGCTTGTTTGAAGTGAAGTGGGACAATGTCAATTTAGGGCCCTTTTGAGGGACGATGAAGGCGGTAAACTGCTGGTTGTGTTGAAGGAGCTCAACCGCAATTTGTAAGAAACAAAAAAAGAGTGAGATCAATGAATGCCCATGATACACAAGTCTTCACAAACACATTCACAAAATGTTTTTGTCCTAACGAGGGGCTTTGTGTTGACGTCGGTTTAATAAAGTTTTCCAATTAAAGCCACAATGTCATTTTCACTGCTACAGGTTGCTTATATTATTCAAAAGCAAGGTGTAGCTTGATGATGCCTTGATTTTACGGAGCTTTTATTATACCGCAGATGATCGCTTCCACTTCTTCAGCTCATGCATGTGCTATGTGCTCCGCGCATTAAATCACCCACAATCCTTTGCACACATTCCAATTCATGAAAATAAACTGACGGAAAATTAGGTGGTACTGAGCTTGTCTGAGAACTTGATAAAAATAATGTTTTTGGACATGAGAAATTTACCTACAGACGAGTTGAAATTGGAGAAATACTTTTTTGTTAATTTCATTTACGGATTTAGTTTCAGCTATTACAATATTGAGGACGTTTAAGAAGAAGCCTGATCTTTGAGTCACATTATACAGGAGGAATTGGCAAAAATTTCAGTCTCTCGATGTGTAAAACTGATAGAGACATACCCCAAGCGACTTACAGCTGTAATCGCAGCAAAAGGTGGCGCTACAAAGTATTAACTTAAGGGGGCTGAATAATTTTGCACGCCCAATTTTTCAGTTTTTGATTTGTTACAAAAGTTTGAACTATCCAATAAATTTTGTTCCACTTCATGATTATGTCCCACTTGTTGTTGATTCTTCACAAAAAAAATTACAGTTTCATATTATTATGTTTGAAGCCTGAAATGTGGCAAAAGGTCGCAAAGTTCAAGGGGGCTGAATACTTTCGCAAGGCACTGTATGTTGTCATACTTTTTTGTAAACCTTTTCCACATCAGATGAGTCACTTCAGTCCATTCCAGATGAGGCATGCTCTGACACGTGGCTTTAACACAACGGAGGAGCTTCTGAACACACGCGCACACATTTCCATAGGCAAAATCCCAGCTCGGATGCTACAGTGAGGCTGACAAACACAAGCTCATTCGTACACAAACGCTATCCCTGAGAGTGCAGGCCGCTGGGGAACTCTGGACGCCCATAACAGGATTTCCCTGCAAATGCACTAAACACCCTGCTGAAAAACAACTCCAGCTGTTGTAATATTTTCCTTTTAATAAAGCTCTTTGTGGGAGTGTGTCAGTCAGCTGTGCTGCTGTGTGTGGAATTCTGCTGCATCTGTGTGAGAGCAGGATTTTGATCCATACATACACTTCATACATTTGCCACAATAAACAGAGGAATTATGCAAATATTATAGACCAAATAATGATTGAGTCAGTACACAGATTACAGTGTAACACACATAGTCATGCATAAACCTATGGGTGCTATAAAATTGAAGGTGATAATTTGAGTCAGTTCTCCACAAGTTCACACAGGTGTACTAGCAAAGTCATCACAGGTTTAGGTCATCACTTGTTTCACTAACTATACAGAAAGTAGCTAAACAAATACATCCATTTTCATTACTGTTAAACAAGATAGGGGTCAGTAAGAGTTTTTAACGTTGAAGAACACTTCACCATGGCTGTGTTTATTTAATAGAGAATGCAGCAAAAAAGAGTAATATTATGAATTGATGAAATATTCTTACATTTTAATTTATTCATAATTTATTTATAAATAACGTATTATTCTTTAATAAAAGTATTACATTGTTTATTTGTATTTTTTATTCTACTTTTTTTCCATAATTTTTTTTTATTCTACATTTTTTTCAATGGTTGCAAACATTGGTTGCAAGTTCACAACACTGCCCTGTCCCAAATGGCACATTTCATGTGCACTTTCGGTCTTGTGGGCTGAAAAGACCGAAAGTGGCCATTGCGTGCGCATGTCCGTTAGGTCCACAAGACCGCAGGTGTCCCATTCGTCATTTAAGCTTTAAGAAGGGTGCTCGTGAGCGCCCCCTTTTTGGCTGATATGCTCCCTCGATTGGCACTTTAGCTGAGCCCACAAGTTTGCGAGCTAAGCAGAGGACTTCTACCCGGCAGTCAAAGCGGCATTACGTCGAGAAAGTGCGGACTCAGAGGAAGACCGTCAGGGTGCCATTTGGGACAGGGCCAAAGAAATCAAGCCACAACACAACATAAATGGTCCCGGCCACGAGGAGGCTCTCGGCTGTAAAGTTACCCCGCGTCCCAATTCGCATACTACCCATACTAAATAGTATTCGAAAATAGAATTAGTACGTCCCAAATCGTAGTATGTTCAAAAGTGTATTCCAAAGATACCCAGATGGTTTACTATTTCCCGGTAAGAATTCAAAGTGCGGCTCGATGCACAATCTAACAATCTATATTACCCACAACTCATTGCGAGTTGGAAGTGATTTCGATTAGAACTACAAACGCGGATAAAAAGGTTTTTAAAAATATACAAGCATGACGGATGTGAGTCCGTAAAGAGGAGAGAGGTTTAGATAAAGGGGTTTGAGTGACCATGCAACTGTCAGTATTTAACCTGACAAAAATACATTTATTCAGTGTTGTCCATATTATATTTCACAGGCAGCAGCATTTTGAACTTTTGTAATGACACATTTGGCCATTAACTTTTAAATGCATCATTATATTTAAAGGGGTACTTCAGCACTGTGAAGATGAGGGGGGTATATATTCGAGTATAATCATTCGAATATACTCCAGGGTTTCTACTAATACAAAACCATATGCTAATCGCTGATGTAACCCTTTACACTCCAAACACATGAGGAAAGTCTCTGCATTAAAGACCCACGAATGGCAGATCAACAAACGCTACATTTCTCTCAGTTATGGTAGGAGATTAAACTGAATGTGGAGGATTTAAACTGTGAAGATGATTGACAGGGCAGATTAAACAGTTGCGATGCACGTAACTAAGCGACAGAGTCCGTTAAAGATGACGAAGTAGTCCCGAACCGAAGCTTGCATACTTTTCTGCTACACACTCAAAAGTTTTTCTTCACAAAAAGAGTACATACTTTGAGAACGTAGTATAAGTAGGCGAATTGGGACGCAGCCTTAGTTTTACTGGCCATTGTTATATGGATTCTCCATTCTTAGAAAGATTTAAACACTACGATCAGTTTTAAGTGTGTAACCATTGTATATCAACATGAAATATCAATTAAAAGCACCTATGCATTATAGCTGCATATTTGAACGCTTACTCACAATCAAGGGAACGTCTACCAATTCCGCCATACAGTTGAAACATATAATTTGTGTAAATTAAAATTACTTTTTTACATTTAAAAACTGTTAAAATTCAACAGCTTGATTGCATTGTAAAAAACAAAAAATCAAAAAACATTTGAACAAAACAAAAACAAAAAAGTCATTTTAATTCATACAAATTATATGTTTCAACCATAGACTGTAAAAAAATATGGACGTAGTGTCCGTGACGTCACCCATAGGATTCTGATAAGCCGTTCTGAAGCTTAAAGTATGGGCGAGCTGGGCGTTGCCATCTTGTGAGCGAGTCAACGCGTGTCACTCCCGGATAACAGAAAATGGCCAAAAAGGCGGGATGTGCGCGGAGCTGAGGTGACGCAATAACTATAGACGGCGGATAAATGGCTATCCACTTGTAACCACGCCCTTAATTATGCAGAACCTTAAGGCTTTATATAACGGAAACGAATGAGTTATAAAAAAATTCACCCCCTTCACAGCTGTCATGAAGATCAAAATTAGCCTTATAAGCCAAAACCACAATTTGTACCAGGCTGTAAACATGTTTTTTTCTGCTTTAAAGTTGAGAATTTTAACAAGCCCCGTGATAGCAGGTAAAAGCGTTTTTTTTTTGTTGGTATAAATATGCAGCTATGATTCATGTAAGTTAGCTATACACTTAAAACTGATTGTAGTGTTTATATATTTGTAAGACTGTCGAATCTATAGTACAATGGCAAGGAAAATCTAACTTTACAGCACTCCGAGACTGAGAGCCCCCTCGTGATCAGGAGCATTTTCGTTGTGTTGTGGTGTTTTTGTCGACATTAAGTGTGCTCTTACAAATACTTTCTTGGGACACTGTGTGTGTGTGGGTGGGCTGGTAATCCCTACGTTATACAAAATTTCCCCACAAAAATGGCAATATTCAAAATCTTATCTTATAAATCACACAGAAGGAGTTTTTTTGAGAAAGTAAAAATGCAGAATGTTTCCTGTGATGGGTAGGTTTAGGGGGAGTGTAGGGGGATAGAAAATACGGTATGTACAGTATAAAATCCATTAAGTCCCCATAAAACATGGAAACACTACGTGTGTGTGTGTGTGTGTGTGTGTGTGTGTGTGTGTGTGTGTGTGTGTGTGTGTGTGTGTGTGTGTGTGTGTGTGTGTGTGTGTGTGTGTGTGTGTGTGTGTGTGTGTGATTTATGAGGGCACAAATTTGTATAATGACACGGGTATTACACTGGTATGAGGACATAAACATGAAATATGAGGACATTGAATATGTCCATTACGCCAATGGAATGTCCTAATTTAGATAGCGAAACAAACCTGTGTGTGCGCGTCTGTGTGTACATGTTTTTCTATCCCGGTGGGGACAACCTGAATGCACACTGACTCATGGGGACTCGTGTCACCATGGGGACCAAATTGAGGTCCCCATTAGGAAACATGCTTATAAATCAAACAGAATGAGTTTCAAAATGTAAAAATGCAGAATGTTTTCTGTGATGGGTAGATTTAGGGGTAGGGATAATGTAAGGGTATAGAATATACAGTTTGTACAGTATAAAAACCTTTATGTCTATGGAGAGTCACCACTAAGATGACAAGCGTGTATGTGTGTGTGTGTGTGTGTGTGTGTGTGTGTGTGTGTGTGTGTGTGTGTGTGTGTATGTGATAAGCTGTCTGTGTCTGTTGCCATTTGTTGACACAGATGGGATGTGTTTATTTATCTGAGGATGCTGTGATGACTGAATTAAGACATGCATGCCGATACACCACTGATTTAGTTTGCTTTTCTCTCTGTCGAGTTCAAAGTGTTGTTTTGGAAGTTTCTGTTGGTGAAATATTGGCTACATCAATATAAATCCTATGTTTTCTTATCATAAACTCAGTAAATGTTGACTCGTTCTCTCTCTCTCTCTCTGCAGAAGGAGTGCTCTAACTTCATAAAGGTTCTGCAGCCGTTCAACCAGACGCACTTGTATGTGTGTGGAACAGGAGCCTTCCATCCCGTCTGTGCTTATGTGGAAGTGGGAAAACGCCCGGAGGTAAACGCCTCACATCAGTTAATCTTTCACAGTTATTGGCTGTTCTATTCTCTCACATTAGTATGTGATTTTGATTATTTGGAAGTCTCGGATAAAACAATACATTAAGTCATACATTTTCTGAGCAGCCTTTCAAGAAGTGTTTAACAATTAAATGTCAGGGTCATTTGATGAATTTTTTTCATTCTCGATTTGCATGAGATTGATTGTGTGCTTGTTTCTATCCAGGACAACATCTTTCGGCTAGGGTCGTCAAACTTTGAGAATGGCCGTGGAAAGAGTCCCTATGACCCCAAACTGCTGACTGCTTCCATGCTGATCGGTGAGTGTGAGGCAATGCGATGCTGAAGTGAGAGATGCTAAATAGGACCAATCGATTTTCTGCTTAATAGTTAAATGTCCCTCCACATTTTTGACCAACATTTAAGTTGAAGGGTCTTAAAACGGTTTTTGATGTATTTTATTTAAACTAAACTAAATTTAAACCTAATAAGTTTTCTTGTTGTAAATGTCACGTGACTGGGTCCATCGACCCTCTGAGAGATGTTTGTGTCAGAGATCCATAAAATGAAGCAAGCAATTATAGGTTACTGCGTAAATATATCATTAGTCAAGTTTAAAGGATTAGTTCCATTTAAAATTAAAATGATCCCATGATTTACTCACCCACAAGCCATAGGTGCATATTACTTTTTTTCTTTCTCATGAACACAATCAGAGTTATATTAATAAATATCCTGATGCTTCCAAGCTTTATAATGTCAATGAACGGGGCTCACGAGTTTGAAGCTTGAAAAAGTGCATCCATCCATCCATCCATCCATCATAAATGTGCTCCACACAGCTCCGGGGGGATTTTCAATATGGATATTTTATTCATGAAAACCTATCAGTTTGCTTCTGAAGGAGTACGTTTATTATAAGTAGATGTGCATTTTTGAGCTTCAAACTCGTGGGCCCTGCTCACTGCCATTATATAGCTTGGAAGAGCCAGGATATTAATATAACTGTGATTGTGTTCATCAGAAAGAAGAAAGTCATATGCGCCTAGTAGGGCTGGGACAACGCGTCGACGTCATCGATGACGTCGACGCAAAAAATACGTCGACGCAAAATATGCGCGTCGATTCGTCAGACTCAAAATAAAGATGGCGGCGCCGGAGAGTAGTAGCAACCATAGATGTACATAATAAAGTATATTATGTAATTAAGTATATTATTTATTATGTATATCTATGGTAGCAACACGAGTGGCTCCTCAGACTTTCAGAAGTGCAAGGCTTGCGGGTTGGCCACAGTCTATGGGGTTGGCGCGCGGTGCGCACGGAGCATCACAGGAATGCGTGCACGCGTTTTGTTGTCACGGCTACATAAACAAATTTCTGCACACAGGAAGACAGATGTTTTGGTAATATTTGATGTATTTTAATCACAAAAACAAACGTTTGCATCAAGTGAAAGCATCGGACACATTGACGTTACCTACATAATAAGCTGTTTTAAATTTAAAATGTTCAATGTCTAATCGCGCTGATGTGACCGAGGGTATCCATCCTCTAAGTGAGCAGTTTCATCCCAGGACTATTCCGGTTTTAAACGGAATATTGGCGCCCGTAATGCACTCTACATGTAACTCTTTTCACTGTCATGCCGCGGATGCGCGTGGCGTTTCTGTTGCGGATCAGCCACGGGGCTGCGTGGCGTTTTCTCTGCCTTTGCACACTAGAAGCGTGTCTGACGCGGCGCTGCTGCTGCTATTGATGCGGAGGGAAGCCCTATTCCTAATGTTAAACATAAATAGCCTACTGATACAGCAAAGAAAACGTCGGGAGTAGCCACACATCTATGGTATTGACGGCAAAATAGGCTACAGAATATTTCGTTCTGTATTGACAGTTGCAATATTTCAAAATCGATAATTGACGTTTTTTATTATTACAATTAGGCCTATATATTTGCATTTATGTAAACCTACAGACTTTCAAACATGAAAATGTAATTTAATAATATGTATTCGTGTCAAAATGATATATAAGCATCTTTTCCTATTCTATTTGCCCGGAGACGCTCCCAACACGCGTGAAAAATAGGCGCTCTTCTATTTCCAGCATGCACGCGTTTTCCGCGCGTCACAGGCAGTGTGCAAACTCCAACCTGTTAACATGTGAGCCGAAACAAAAACGGACACGCCACGCAGCCGAGACGCTCACGCTTGCAGTGTGTCCCCGGATTTGATTAACCAACTTGTTGATATTTAATCGATGGGCATAGCCTGTAGGCTGAGTTGCATACATAGAAAAATCGTATAATATGTTTCTTTGTTGTAGGTTAATACTTATTTATTTGTGTGTGTGTGTGTGTGTGTGTGTGTGTGTGTGTGTGTGTGTGTGTGTGTGTGTGTGTGTGTGTGTGTGTGTGTGTGTGTGTGTGTGGCCTACTTTATGTTTTCAAGGTTTTATCGAATGCATTGCTCTTGTATAGTCTTACTTTGGAATTTTAAGAGCAATAAACATATATTGCAATGTTAAGGAATTCGTTTTTTTCATTCAGATAATTAAATCAACATGTATAAATTGCTATTAGGCAATTAATGGGGAGATAATCGGTAATCGAATCGAATCGTAACCGAATCGGACAGGAAAAATTAATCGTTAGATTAATCGATGCATCGAAAAAATAATCGCTAGATTAATCGTTTAAAAAATAATCGTTTATCCCAGCCCTAGCGCCTAGTATAACTTGTGGGTGAGTAAATCATGGGGTAATTTTCAGTTTAAAGTGAAACTGAACTGTTTCCTTTAAGACCAGTGGAAAATCATTGAAACACTGATGTCTGTATCTGACTGTTTCAATAATGAATTATTTTTATTATATTATATTATATTATATTATATTATATTATATTATATATTTTATTATATTATATTTCTTTACTCATCATTCTTCTTGTTCTTGTTCTTCCTCTTCTTCTTCTTATTAATAATAATACACATTTTTTATGAATTATTATAAAGTATATTTAAAGTCAAACTTTACATTATTTTAGTGGGGTCAAAGTATGAAAATTACATTAGAAAAATCTGGGATTCAAAATGTTCTCTCTCTCTCTCTCTTTCTCTCTCTTTCTCTCTCTCTCTCTCTCTCTCTCTCTCTCTCTCTCTCCCCCCCCCCCCCCCCCTCTCTCTCTGGTGTGCATAATCCAGAGTGTGTTTTGTTATGGTTCATGTGTTCTGAATGGAAACTCAACACCCTTTATTAATGTCTCTCTTCAAGATGACCAGTGCAGGCTGTTCCTCTGGTTTTGTGCTCTACCTGCAGAGCGTTATACTGTTAAATCTCTCGTCTCAGATTAAAGGTCACTTATGACACAGACACACACAAACAGTCCCATTCTCTCAAGCCAGCCCTGAGCATGAAATTGCCTGCAAGTGTTGACTGTCACACCTCTTAGATCCTCACCTCACTGAGCCGTTATTAAAGTTTACAAAGCCCAGATTGAACTAGACCCTCCCATCTCCTGATATTTTATTCTTGCCATCCATGTTGAACTCACTTTAACCATCCTGCGTACAAGTTTTTATTAGTGTTTTTGATTATCAGATGGGGAACTCTATGCTGGGACATCAGCAGACTTCATGGGCCGGGACTTTGCCATTTTTCGAACTTTAGGCAAGCACCATCCAATCAGAACAGAGCAACACGACTCCAGGTGGCTCAATGGTGAGAAACACAAAAATCACATTTACACACAGTACTCTTCACTTTTTATAAATTTAAAATTAATGCAAACGCATAAACACATGCACTACCGTTATATCTCATAATGTGACTAATTATTTTATATTACAATTTAATTGATTTCTTTTTTTTTTTTACTAAGTTTAATTTAAAATGGCTATTTTTTCTCTTTTTCTCTCTCTCTGAGGTAAAATGTAATTAAAAATAAAAACTTTAAAGGAATTGTAAACCCTGAATAGAAAGGGCTTTTGTATAACTTTATCGCAATTTCTTGATAAAAAAATAAAAAAATATTTTATGGTCTACCCATGGTCTACTCATTTCATGAACTACCCATATAGAGTGAGGTTATATGTGGAAGTAAGAAACAGAGAATTCTTGAACCAGAAAAACTGGATCTGAAAAAAAAATAAAACAAAACAAAAAAGTTATCAGATGCCATCACCTCACAACTGTGTGTGCAAACCTGATGGAATTAGGATTATGTACAAAATAGTCTAATTTCCTCATACTTCTTTTTTTGTTAACATAATTAAAAAGTAAATGAATGCCTTTGCCTCCAGTGGGAACATGTTTTACGTCATAGTAGCTTGTGTGTGTGTGTGTGTGTGTGTGTGTGTGTGTGTGTGTGTGTGTGTGTGTGTGTGTGTGTGTGTGCGTACCGTACATGTGGTGAGGTGACTGTGTACTTTATGTCACTCTGAGTTAGTGCCACAGTGCCGGTGATGTGATCTTATGTGATGTGGCTGTTTGTTCTCTGTGAATAAAGCAATAACCATGAATACTCTGTTAAGAACTGGGGCCCAAAACACTGTAAATAGAGCCTACAGACACTTAAAGGGTTAGTTCACCTAAAAATGAAAATGCTGTCATTAATTACTTACCCTCATGTCGTTCGACACCCGTAAGACCTCCGTTCATCTTTGGAACACAAATGAAAATATTTGTGTTGAAATCCGATGGCTCAGACAGGCCTTCATTGACACCAATGTCATTTCCTCTCTCAAGACCCATAAAAGGCACTAAAGACGTCGTTACAAAGCCCATCTCACTACAGTGGTTCTACAATCATTTTATGAAGCGACAAAAAATAGTTTTAACTATATAATGACGTATAGTGATGGGCCGATTTCAAAACACTGCTTCATAAAGCTTCGGAGCTTAATGAATCAGCATATCGAGTCATGATTCGGATCGCGTCTTAAACCGTCAAACTGCTGAAATCATGTGACTATGGCAATCCAAACCACTGATTCGACACAATGATTCATAAGAGTTCAAAGCTTCAGGAAACAATGTTTTGAAATCGGCCATCACTGTATAAGTCTTTTTTTTTTCTTTTTCTTTTTGCGCACAAAACCTATTCTCGTTACTTCATAAAATGATTGTACAACCACTGTAGTGAGATGGGCTTTGTAACGACGTCTTTAGTGCCTTTTATGGGTCTTGAGAGAGGAAATGACATTGGTGTCAATGAAGGCCTGTCTGAGCCATCGGATTTAAACAAAAATATCTTGTATATATATGTAAAAATATATGTAAAACAATGACATTAAAATGTAAATTTGAAACTGTCCATTCTCTTGGTTGACACTAGTTTTAGTTTTTTTTTTAGTTTTTTTTGCTGCTATATTATATATTTTTATACTTTTTTGTTAATGCGTTGTTTGTTGGCCATCCAGATCCTAGATTTGTCAGCGTGCATCTCATCCCCGAGAGTGACAACCCAGAAGATGACAAGATCTATCTGTTCTTCAGAGAGAACGCCATTGATGGGGAGCAAATCAGCAAAGCCACACACGCCAGAATCGGACAGCTGTGCAAGGTACAAAAACTCTTCAAATGAACTAATTCTCACAAAGAGAAGTTGTTTCAAACACTTGTTGGGTGTTTGGAAAGTTGTATGACACTTGTTGCTTTATGAAATGCATGTTATAAGCGACACCATCTTACAAAGCAGCATTTACTACTAATCACAGAACCGATCTCATAAACGCACTAAGCCAAATCGCGATTTCGGTTTTATTTTGAATAGTGCAGTCTTACTTAACACACGCATACACCAAAGGACCCAGCATAGATGACTCCACAGGTTGGTCCATACATGCTCATTTTATAGCTCAGAAGACTGGAATTATCAGTTATGTTATGTTCACTGCAGTTTCCAGCTCATATGAACTACAGTGGCAGAAAATACTAGTATTCTTATTCTTTTTCGCACAAATTATGCTTACAGGGGCAGATTATCTATTAATAAAGACTTTATATAATATATATAATTTATTTATTTTATTTTTTTGCACTCTCAGGTTTCTAGATTTTCAAATAGTTGTATCTCGGCCAAATATTGTCCTATCCTAACAAAATATATCAATGTATAAATCTCAATTTAAAAAAAAAAAAAACCTTATGACTGGTTTTGTGGTCCGGGGTAACATATTATGACCTCTAAACACCTCAAAACACTCACCATAGTGCATGATTTGTAAACTAATACATTTTGACGTTTGCATCACATAAACAGCAAAATGTGTTTTTTTTATCTGATATAGTAAACTTGCTCAGTAGTTCACCTGCTACAGCACGGCACTTGTGGAACGTTTGGGTACAAGTCAAGACAATATAAGAGACTTGTACAGTAAAAGCAAGATAAAATGGCATGGTTCCTTCAGCAAACGTGTTTTTATCCCACATTTGGTTTAGTTTAATGACCTTGTTTTAAAACCTGATAGAGAACAAACCTTCTAGTGGCACTAATTGGAAATATATTTTAAGAACTGCTGTGATACGTACAACAACTAACGTAATAAAACATTGCCATATTTGCAAATTCATACAAGTGGGCTCATACAAATTCGTACGAATTAGCTACCTTGTAAAATAGGTACAAATTGCCGCGAGGTCGGAATCTTTTTCTTAGAAGAATGATGTCAGAAGCAAGATCTCATATGTGATTAAAGACACATGCATAAAGACAAACCTTTGCTCCATTCCTCTTCTTCGCATGGTGTCGAGACAGGTAGCAGTGTTTTTGCGTTAGGCTTCACCTCTGCTGTTTTGCGGCCTTGCTCTTACCCCCCACCGTGAAACTTAAGAGATGCCTAAAATGTCACAGGAGCCATCAGGCAAGAGAACAAAGACTCCTCTGTGGAGAAAATGTAAGACTTTGGCATACTCCCTCAGCTCAAGTGCGAGTCTACAGCTTGAAGCGGTAGAAAGGTGTTCTCAATTACAGCTTGCTCGGTATTCCGGTATGACTGGAATCCTCCCTTCACTGGCTCAGACAATTGTCTCATTATGCAGAGTGTTTAGTTTATGCAATGCATTTTCCAGCTCTGATAATTAGAGCTGATCAATCCAAAGCGACTGTTTATATTGCTCATGTCTTTCACATGCCGACTGCCAGATTTTCGGTGTAAATTGTGTGTGTTAATACACATGCACACACCTCTTTAACCCCATACCATCATCGTCATCTTCCGATTTGGAAAATGGAGCATTTAGACATACTCATAGTTAGGGATGCACGATATTATCGGCACGACATCGGAAGCGGCCGATAAACGCTTAAAATATAAAAATCGGCATCGGTCGATATGAAAACATTATGCCGATATGCCTTGCCGATATGATAACGTGTTGATATGTGCCTGCAATAACTCACGTGTGCAAGGAGTGCTACAGCGATAAGACCATGTCAGCACTGCAGTCATTCTTCAAGTGAAAACAAGAAAATACATTGCATGTACAGTGATTTATATTGACTGTTTTTAAATGCTGCCTTGAATTTCTGAATGCACGTACAGAAGGACGTGACCATCAGCAGCAGATTTGCCACGTTTTCACAACAAAACTAGCCCAAAACAAGCCCAATCGCGTCTCCCCAGTCCCACTCTCTAGCACGTGCGGCAGCCTCCATAGCAGCAGAAGCTCCTCCAGGTCCTAGTGCCCTCCCGCTAGACCGCTATATATTTATACATGTAGTGGGTGCGCTGTTGTTGCACTAATACAATGAAAAGTAGAATACACAAATAAATTGAAGTTACTTCTTGTTCTGAATAAACAAATCAGTAATGATGTCATAAATCACAAGCAAGCCCAATCGCGTCTCCCCAGTCCCACTCTCTAGCGAGTGCGGCAGCCTCCATAGCAGCAGAAGCTCCTCCAGGTCCTAGTGCCCTCCCGCTAGACCGCTATATATTTATACATGTAGTGGGTGCGCTGTTGTTACACTAATACAATGAAAAGTAGAATACACAAATAAATTGAAGTTACTTCTTGTTCTGAATAAACAAATCAGTAATGATGTCATAAATCACAAGCATGACACTTGTAAATTAAATACTTTTATATACAGTGTATTAATCTGTAATAAAATTTTACGAAATGGATGATGAAAAATAATCAAAGGAGCTCTACAATAATTGTAGAATTAAAAGACAGCATCAATGGATGTCATGCCACCCCCACTTCATGTGCACAAACGTTAAATCCAAAAATACAATATTTAGGTTACAGCTGCATCTGGGGTGAAAAATTACTGACTTTATTATTGTTATTTTCAGAGCTTTTAATATACTCTTATCATAAAAAGAACTTTATTAACATTTATTTATCTTCAACAAGAAGGATACCTCAGAAATCTGAAACCAGAATGAAATTTTTTTTTCATTTTTTGCTTGAGTTTTTGCTCAAAATGGTGTTGTTTCCAAACAAAAAAAATAAACATATATCGGCATCGGTATCGGCATCGGCCAAAATGAGCTGAAAAATATCGGCATATCGGATATCGGCAAAAATCCAATATCGTGCATCCCTACTCATAGTATAAAGACTGCTCGTACGGTATTCTGAATATGCACATAACCAATACATATTTAGAAAGCCAACACCTGAGAGTTTACAGCTGAATACTCAGAATTACTCAGACAGTTATTAATACAGAGATATATAGGCTGAAACATAAAAATAAAAAAATAAAATTTTTAAATATTATAACTACAACTAAATTGCAGGCACAAGCGTATTCATGCTTTATTTAACATCTGAGGCTGTTATGTCCAAAACTATGAATTTTATGAAACATTTTCTAAGACCATGTCTGGATTGTTTTGTAGATGTCTTTTATCAAATAAGTTTGTTGGCCTGAAGACACGTTTGCAGTCTTTTGTCTAATGTCTGGTGAGGAGAACAGCTCAATTAATGCTACAATGTGCTCATTCGATGATCGTTTCACACTTTTGAATGTATGAGGCGTAATCCTCATTATAGTTTTGTTATGAATCTTTTGTTTTGTAACAGCCATTATTCAAATCCATTATAACATCTATGCCTGGCTAAATGGCCCATTATCAGCACAGTATCATTCTGAGGCCGTATATGATCTTTGAAAGGCATGGGGTTAAGATGATCTTGTTGGTTTAAATGTGTTTTTTTTTATATCCAAACTGCCAATGTGAATGTCTCAGTAGAGTGCTGTAATCAACACTTCCCACAGTTAGTTAATCTCAGCAGCTGTAATGGTGACAAGTTTGTAAAGGTTTTGAAAATGTATGAAAAATATCTTAAAATAGACACAATAGTAAAACAATGGCCTTTTATCTCTAAATTATGACAGTTTTTGATGTAAAAATCTTGGAAGAAACATTAAACAAGTGCAATTCATGGAACACTTTAATCACATTGTAATAGAAAATCTGTTGTAATAGATTGTGCTAATGTTTTTCTCATATTGATAGTTGCCTTTGCTAAGGAAATGTTATGGCCATTTTCTTTGTGCTCTGGATGGAAGTGAATGATAGGTTACACTTTATTTTAATAGTACACTTTAGATATTAACTATAAGTAATTTTGACACTACATGTCAACTAACTCTCTTTAGGGTATTAGTATGTATTTTGGGGATCATAAAAAGCAGATATTAAGCAGACAGTACACTAATACTCTAATCAATGGTTGACACGTAATTGCAAAATTACTTATAGTCATTAGAATGTCTAAATAGGACTCAAAAAACATGTTACCGAATGATACCTCAAATTGAATAAGCTCAACTAAAAATTGACGGTTGAAATTTGAATTGAACATTACCCCACAAGAATTTACAGAATTTTATTTCAAAGAAAATGAACAGATAATGGTATTCTGAGAAATCTACACTAGTCCATAACTCTTTAAGACTTTTGAAATGTTCTCACATTTCTAGTGTTAATGATATTCTTTCACTCATTGGTTTCTCTTAAGTAAACATGAAGTAAGCTGAGACAAGTAGGTTTTAATTTGCTTTTGACAGAACGACTTTGGAGGCCACAGGAGTTTGGTGAACAAATGGACCACCTTCCTGAAGGCCCGTTTAATCTGTTCCGTTCCTGGTCTGAATGGCATCGACACACACTTTGATGAACTACGTAAGTTACCCATGCCATGACAATACCTCCATATTTCGCCCTTCCTCCCTACTCTGACGTAATTCCTTGACCACTCGCAGATGTCTCACTGAAATTGTATTTAATCTTTTCCAGAGGATGTTTTTCTCATGAGCTCCAAGGATCCTAAAAACCCTATTATCTATGCTGTATTTACAACATCCAGGTATTAAAACATCCAATTTACACCAAATTCCCATTTCCCATAATGACTGTCTGCTTATTTTGTCTTTTTGTATTAAAAACTTGAGAATTGTGTCTTAAATCCCTCAAGGAGAACCTGTGAAAAAACTCATACTCATTGTTTCTCGGCGTTACAGTAACATCTTTAAGGGTTCAGCAGTATGCATGTACAGTATGGCAGATATCAGGAGGGTGTTTCTTGGCCCGTATGCCCACAGAGATGGACCCAACTACCAATGGGTGCCATTTTTGGGTAGAGTGCCGTACCCAAGACCTGGCACGGTAAGACGGACAATCAGGGCCGATACTTACGTACAATTTACTTTTCAAATGAAAGTGAATTGCTTGCTTTGATTTGAACACTTGTTATCCTGTATGCTAACAGTGCCCCAGCAAAACGTTTGATGGTTTTGAATCAACAAAGGACTTTCCCGACGACGTTATCACATTTGCCAGAAGCCATCCGGCCATGTACAACCCAGTGTTCCCCATCAACAACCGTCCAATCATAATTAAAACTGATGTTGACTACCAGTTCACCCAGATAGTTGTGGACAGGGTTGAGGCAGAGGACGGCCAGTATGACGTCATGTTTATTGGCACTGGTGTGTAGAATTTTTTTGTTTTTTTTTTGTTAAATAATGTGATATGTGCATGTTTGCATATTTAGTTAATCAGGTTATTTTTTTTACCATAGACATGGGCACAGTTCTTAAGGTGGTTTCCATCCCTAGAGGAACATGGCATGACCTTGAGGAAGTCCTGTTGGAGGAGATGACTGTGTTCAGAGTGGGTTTTAAACAGATTTATTTCTAATAGGTTTATCATTCGTGTTTTGTTTCTTAGAAAACAATCTTCACCTTAGCTTTTTCCGACCAAAGCCTACTTTTTGTTGACTTTTAAAATGAAGAATATTTTGTAATATTTTGTAATATTTTTGTGATAAATAATGGAAAGTACATAAAAAAAAACACATCTTTTTACAGGAGCCAACAGCCATTACTGCAATGGAACTCTCCACAAAGCAGGTATGTATTATTAGAACTTCAAACAACTGTTCCCTTAATGTAATAAAGGTAGTGAAAGCCGCTCTTTATAAGTGGCGGCACCGAACGTCATTCTATTAGGCAAGACAAATGCTGCGTCCTTATTCACCTACTTATACTACGTCCTAAAAGTATGTACTCTTTTTGTGAAGAAAAAGCATATACTTTTGAGTGTGTAGCAGAAAAGTATGCAAGCTTTGGGACATACTACTTCGCCATCTTTAATGGACTCTGTTGCTTAGTTACATGCATCCCGTCACCGTTTAACTGCCCGGTCAATCATCGTCAGATACGTCACAGTTCAAATCCTCCACATTCAGTTTAATCTCCTACCGTATTGGAGAGAAATAAAGCCGCTCGTTGATCTGCCATTTGTTGGCCTTTAAAGGGGGGGTGAAATGCTGTTTCATGCATACTGAGCTTTTTACACTGTTAAAGACTTGGATTCCCATCCTAAACATAGACAAAGTTTCAAAAACTAATGTTGGACGTTTGATGGAGTATTTCTGTGTTAAAAATACTCCTTCCGGTTTCTCACAAGTTTCGGTGAGTTTTTTTCGAGTATGGGTCTACTTGACGTTAAATAGATCGGAAGGTCCTTGTATGGGCCGTACGGGCTCTTCTCCCGGTAGGGTGCGCGCGCGCGTAACTAGAGGGAGAGAGAGGAAATGCACGCTGTAAACAGTCTCTCAGGTGCAGATCCAGTCATCCGTGAACACTTCTGACGCGCCCTATTGTTGCACCGCGCTCCACTTTATTCCTATGGGTGACTTCAAGCGACTTCAACGCTTCAGCACAGCATTCCGGGAAGGCAGCGCTGCATTTGAACCGATTTGAACGCAGAAATGACGGGAAGCTTCAAGGCATCGCTTCAGTCGCGTCGCAAAGTGGATTTCCACGGTCACTGCTGTCACAGGACTTCACCAAATCATACCAAAGAAGTGTGTTTTTGACAGAGCGGTCCCAGCGATAAAGTTCGGTCCTGCTTTGGAAGCAGCCGGTGAGTTAAACTGCTTCAAATGTCTGTGCTGTTGCTTATCGTCGCGTGAGTAAACATCAGTAAACGACACGATCGCGTGCTTCGTCATTCAAATGCGCTAACGGTTACTCCATTGCTGTTCTGTATAACACTAGTCTGACTCTGACGTGCAAAACCGTTTTGCTTGCTACTGCTAAGGTTTAGTCACATACAATAGTCCATAAACCGAATCATGTCCTCATAAACTGCGCGTAAAGACACACAAAGGCCCCTAAATACAGTACATACCACAGAGACGGACATCCTGATGTTGCCGTTTCTCCTGTTCAATTTATTTCAGCCTCAGATTTGATTGTGGATCATTATCTGTATTAGCTGAGATAGCTGAGCTGGGTTTCTCCACGCTTGAGGACGTCACCGCTTTGTTTGCACTCGTCATTCTTTAGCTCCGCCCACACGATACGCCTCCAGGCGCTCGGTTTTTTCCGGAAAGACTCGGTACAGCCCATATTTCTTTTATAAATATGATAAATCTAAAGACTTTTCGGAGATATGAAGGATGCAATACTACTCTATAGGTACTCAAGATTGACATGAGATTGACTGAAACTGAGTGTTTCACCCCCCCTTTAATGCAGAGACTCTCCTCATGTGTTTGCAGTTGAAATATAATGATGCATTTAATAGTTAATGGCCAAACGTGTCATTACAAAAGTTCACAATGCTGCTGCCGTTGAAATATAATATGGACAACACTGAATAAATGTATTTTTGTCAGGTTAATATTGATAGTTGTTCACTCAAACCCTTTTTATCTAAACATCTCTACTTAACCATCTGACTCACACATCCGTCATGTTTGTAGTTTTTTTAACGCTTTTGATCCGCGTTTGTAGTTCTAATCGAATCCTCGTCCAACTCGCAATGGGTTGTGGGTAATATCAGCCGTTAGATTGTGCATCGATCTGCACTTCGAATTCGGACCGGAAATAGTAAACCATCCGGGTATCTTTGGAATACTCTTTTCAACATACTATGATTTGGGACATACTAATTCTATTTTCGAATACTATTTAGTATGGGTAGTATGCGAATTAGGACGCAGGGAAAGCAACATATTTGGTTTGATAGGTGAAGTACAGGGAAAGAATGAGTCTGAAAAGACAGAAACAGGCCTAACACTTTATAGGGTGCATGCTCATTTTTTCTTACGCTTGTTCTTCTAAAGTTGATAAATCACTATTGTTCTAAAGTATGCTCACTATTTATTAATTTAAAGTATTTAAAATCAAGTATAACATTAATTGTGAATATTTTTACAGTTTAAAATAGATATTTTGCTCTACTTAAAAATCATTCTGATATGCTGATGTGTTGCTCAAATAACATTTCAGAATGGTTGTGCTGCTTAATATTTTTGTGGAAAAAAATATTGTTAGATGAACAGAAAGTTCATAAGATCTATTTATTTGAAATAGAACAAGTAGTATCTTAAAAGTTAAAAGTATTGATTTCTTTGATCTCCTATACTGTATGTCAGTATAGATAGATAGATAGATAGATAGATAGATAGATAGATAGATAGATAGATAGATAGATAGATAGATAGATAGATAGATAGATAGATAGATAGATAGATAGATAGATAGATAGATTAGCCTACTTTTTTAGACTTATTTTAAGCATTTGTTAAGTGTTAATGCTTATTAAGAATGTGTATCTGCAAATGTATTTGTTGCACATGTTAGTCAGTTTTTAATAGTTCAGATGTATTGTAATGTCTGCATTGTGACTGCGGAACTTTTGGGGATAAAATAATCCCACACACTGTCGATGCTTCATTATTACTTTACAGTATTACTTTAATTTAACATGAAAAGTTAGTAGGCTATGTTACCTTGAAAAGCGATAATAATGTTTCTTTTGATATTTGATGATAATGGCACTCTGCTCTCGGTTACGTCCCACCATTGCCATCCCACACTGTATTTTGTTGACAGGTGATAGAGACCAGCCATATTTGTTCTTTTACATAAAAAAAACCCAACACAGCTTTCAGTCTTAGGCCGGGTCACACTCACACACACATTCGTTGCTTGGCTCCAATCTACATTACGCAGAACAGAGGCTGCTGTCACAGTCACTCACAGAACACGGCAACATGAGGTACGACCATTAGAGGCCACACATACACACATGGTGTCACACACACCAGCTGTTTTTACACTCAGGACTGCAGCGTGAGCTCTCCTTTAGACGGTGTGAATAATCAAACAGACACTGAGAGGGTATCTGAAGCGATATATAATTAAACAGCTGCGTACAAGCCCAGAGAAAGTTCCCGTATCCTCAGTGAAACAGCCATTAGCTCAACTATCACACCAGCACAGACTATCAAAACTTGACCATCATTGTTTTAAGCAAGTCTCAATCTCTCTGCTCTATCTTTACAGCAACAACTATACCTTGGATCCACCATTGGGGTTTCTCAGATGCCTCTGCATCGCTGTGACGTGTACGGGAAGGCCTGTGCCGAGTGCTGTCTGGCACGTGATCCTTACTGTGCATGGGATGGCTCGCAATGTTCCCGATACTTCCCAACTGCTAAAAGGTAATTTAGGGATCGCAGAAACACTGTAAAGATGATATAAGATTTCCTATGAATTTTGTGGTGGTATTGTTGTTGATGATTTTCACAATGAGCTTCTGATTCATAATTCCTTTCAGATCAATATCAAAAGCTACTTTTTTAAATCTCAAATTTTCCAAATCGGGGGATGACAGGAAAGGGATTAAATAGAACAAGGTGATAAATTGGTGAATTATGATTTTTTTTTTTTTGTTTTAGCAATGACATGCACCTCAAAGCAATACATGCAACACTGCACTGCAACCTTAAAGGAGTAGTTGACTGCTATTTTGACTATTTTAGTATTCATACATTTTTCTAAGGTTTTATTTTGTAATAAATTGTTTAATAATATGTTTTAATAATAGTCTTTTTCAATAGTTGTTTTTAATATGTATATTTAGCTTTAATTTATTATTTCAGTTTTATTCATTTTAGTTCTGAAACTTCAGTTTATTTATTATATTTGTTTATTTTAATTGGTTTCCAAGGTGACATTTATTTTAATTATTTTAATTGTATGTTTTTCATCTAATATTTGTGTTTGAAGTTATTAAATTAATCAATTTTAAAAGTAAATAACCACAACATTTTTTAAACGTTTTAGTTAAAAATAACAACGCATAGCTGAAACAAAAAAGAACACCAGAATTAATATTCTGTCATTATTTACTCACCCTCATATCATTACAAACCTGTATGATTTGCAGACTACAGGTTACAAACCACAGATTTTAAGTTAACTGTCTGAGCTGCGTAGTCTATACCTAATGACATTTTGACTAGGGACTTATAATGGTTTTGTGGGTGAAACAGACCAATATTGAAGAAGGTTCTTCTCAGCATGTACTGACTAGAATTTCTATCTATCTCACAAAGCTATTGTATGTCTTAAAATTGCACACATAAAATATAATAAAATAAAACATATATAAAATAATCTTTTAATAAAGATTAACCTAAGTTAATATTAGTTTTAGTTAATAACAACTGTGCTTAACAGTTATGGTCATGTTCGACTTAAGTCATGTGTTGTATTTCTAGGATGTAAGAAAATCATATTTTGGAACAACATGGGGGTGAGTAAATGATTGAAAAATAAAAAATAAAATTGGGGGGTAAAATTAAAGTAAATTTTACCATTATATAGGGGTGAATTTAGGTTAAATGGGACACTTTTTAAATGGCAAAATGTGTCCCAATCAACCTGAATTCACCCTACTTTTGAATAAACCAAATGCAGAAGTTTTGAAAAAGCACTTTTAACAATACTTTTGAATTTTTTAACTTTTTTGAGGTGTCTATTAAAACCTCATTGGATTTTCCAGCTGTCCATTGTAGAAACTCATCTCCTTTGGGCCGTCAAAAGCAAGCATACCCCCTACTTAATACTTTATTTTCCAAAACAAGAACAATATAGGCCTCACATTTACAGTCCATGTCATGTTGCAGTAGAAAGTAATATTTTTTTTTTGTGGACGAGGTTCTCAGAGAGGTTCTTTGTGCACTGCTGGTGCTGAAAAGGCTTCACATATTGCCAGCATTACCAAATTGCCTCAAAGGGACATTCAGGACAAGACGTATATATTGCATTTTATGTCTTTTCATGAAGGTTAGAGACTAAACAGCCCAGAGCTAAAACAGTTCCATTTCAGACACAGTTATGCTCATGTAGAGCTGTGTTTGATTTACTTCGAGCATAACAAAGTGAGAGCTTTTCTGCAAGACAGATGTGTGTGGGAGTGCATATGTGAGTTTCAGTGTGCTCATACTCACCTGCCCTTTCTAATTCTCTGTTGTGTGATGTACGCTCACAGGAGAACGAGGCGTCAGGATATCAGGAACGGAGACCCTCTGACTCAGTGTTCAGATCTGCAACACCACGGTAAATACCAGCGAATCTCAGATCATAATACTGTATGTCCAACAACACACTGTTTACTGTAGGTTAAAGGGTTACTTCACCGAAAATGAAGTTTATGTCATTAATGACTCACCTTAAAGATGTTGTTCCTCAGCCACAAGACCTCCGTTCATCTATCAGTTTAAGATATTTTATATTTAGTCCGAGAGCATATCCAAGTGTGTGCACACTATACTGTCCATGTCCAGAAAGGGAATAAAAACATCATCAAAGTAGTCCATATGTGGCATCAGTTAGTTCATTAGAATCTCTTGAAGTATCGAAAATACATTTTGGCCCAAAAAATAAAATAAACTACAACTTTATTCAGCATTGTCTTCTCTTCTGTGTTTGTTTTCACTGGTGTCCCACAGTGATCCTCAAATAAAGATTCAAACGATCATGAATCAGCAGATTGATTCATGATTCGGATCGCCAATGTCATGTGATTTCAGCAGTTTGCCAGTTTGACATGTGCTCCAAATCATGAATCAATACGCTGATTCATGACCTTTTGAATCTTTATTTGAGGTTTGAAAAAAAAAAAAAAAAACGCGGAAGAAAAGAAAATGCTGAATAAAGTCGTAGTTTTTGTTATTTTTAGACCAAAATGTATTTTCGATGCTTCAAGAGATTCTAATTGACTAACTGATGTCATATATGGACTACTTTGGTGATGTTTTCATTCCCTTTCTGGACATGGACAGTTAAGTGTGCATATGCTCTCGGACTAAATATAAAATATCTTAAACTGTGTTCTGAAGATGAACGGAGGTCTTACGGGTGTGGAACAACATTAGAGTGAGTCATTAATGATATAAATTTCATTTTTGGGTGACCTAACCCTTTAACAATCACAAATCTAAACCTATATTCAATTTAGAACTTTCTTCTAGGTCTTTACTTGATAGCTAGATTTATATGGAGTACCGTTTAAAGGTTTAGGATCAGTGTGATGTAATAATAATACTTATACTTAGCAAGAATGCATTACATTAGGTAAAAGGGACTTGAATGGAAATATGCAGTCTTTACTTAATGAATGCATTACATTAAGTAAAGACTGCATATTTCAGCTAACTGTTGGCTTTGCACATCCATTTAAACAACACTAAGTTAAAGAGGGTGAACGTTATCATTGAACTGAACTGTACACATAGGCTACCCTCACTCAGTTTATGCACTAAATGTTTTTAATGTATTTAAATTTGGAGATTGCTGGATATGTCCCTAGTGTCCTTAATAAATTAAATGCCCTACCTTCTTGAACACCAAGTCATATTCGCATATTAGAATGATTTCTGAAGGATCATGTGACTGAAGCCTAGAGTAATGATGCAAACAATTCAGCTTAAATTACATTTTAAATATATTTAATTTTTTATAGTAATAATATTTAAAAATGTTAAATTAACTGTTATTTTTTAAACATTATGTAATATTTCACCATAGTACTGTTTTTACAGTATTGTATAACAAACAAGTGAGCATAAGTTAAAAAAATAATAATATATAAATTCTATTATATACACACCCCAAAAGTCAGTTTGTATTTTATTTTACAGTATGTGCACTTGTGTACTCACAGTGTACTTGCTTGAGAAAGTACTGGGTAATATAACGTAACTACATGGGATAAGATTAGGCTTAGGGGTAGGCTCCAGGTTAGTACCTAGTTATTACATTGTAATTACTGTGACAAGTACATAGTATGTATATGGGAAACGGGACTGTAAAATAGTGTTACTGGTACTCATTTATCAAATGTTTTAATACAAAGAGCCAAAACACCTATACGTTTAATTTATATAGCACCTTTCCATAGCTCAAGGACAATTTACAATGTAGAGACAATAAACAAAGGATAACCGCAATAGGGTAACAATAATAACAGACAGTAGTACACATGGAGTAGAATTTTACAGAGACTAGATTAGAGCAAAGATAATACAAAGGCAAAGGCATTACATAGAAGAGCAACAGCAACACAGATTCAAGCATGAAAATAAAATACAGAACATGAATGATACCATTCAGAAAACAAATGGGTTTTGGGTTGCATTTTCAGAAATATTATTAATGCAACAGAGTGACCGGGGGAGAGAATTCCAAAGTTTGGGTACGACAGCGCTAAAAGAACTACCCCACGTAGAAGAGAGGCGATACCTAGGGACAGACTGAAGGCCAAATTCAGACAAATGAAGTGATCAAGCCAGAGTATAGTGAAGAAGCAAATTGCAAAGATAGCAGCGAGCCAAGTCATGTAGAGATTTAAGTGAGCAGAAGTATTTTGTGCATGATATGATAGCACAGCGTTTCCCAGTGTCGTCTGACGTGAGCGGGGGTGGCGTGTAAAAGGTGCCGGTACGCACTTGCACCGCGGTTCATCTCACATCTGATGATGACACATCTTTAATATGGGTTGTAACTTGAAAAACATGCTTTTATGTATGTTTCTGACGATGGATACACGTGCTGGCTCCTCAGTGATAGGCCTACAACAGCGATAATAAAAAATAAAAAAAAACGGGCAAAACGGTCTCTCTCTGTAAACTGTGTTCAATGCATGCGAGTGCTGCCGTATGACCAGTCATTTCGCCATCATCACCAGGGTATATTCGCCAGATAGGACACTGGTAAAAACAGCACAAAAAAAATCTGATTGATTGATTTATTGGTCCAGGACAAACAAGGATGTTGATCCAGAAAGATATAGCCTAGCCTTACTACTTATATGTTAAGGGTAAAATGCAAGCTAGAAGGCGCACTAATGGATCAGGGCGTCATGCTTTAAAACAAAACTCAGGATGTGCAGAGTAATAAACATTTTGAGGCAACGGAGATAATTGATAACAGCGTATTAATAAAAGCTCTTCGTGCCGTACATGCAGGGTTAGTGTTTAATTAAAGCTTTTGAACTGTAACAAGGCCTACAAAGTCAATTCCACTACGTTAATGACACGTCTAACTGCTGAGAAACGGTTCACAGCTGTTGCAAAAATACAGGTTCTAGAACATGCACTTATACACATCCATATAGATTTAGCATTCAAGATTGGAGTCTGTACCATTTTCTTAAAGAAGTCTCTAATGCTTAACAGGGCTGCATTTAGCTGATCAAGAATAAACTAAAAAAATACATACTGTCTTTACTGTCAATTTTAACAATGCATTCTTGCTAAATAAAGGTATTCATTTTTAGGAGTAAAACATCTACTGAGCCCAAACTCTTGAATGGTAGTGTACTTTGCGAGGCCACTGGAATCATGAAGACCACACACAGATTTCCTGTGTTAGAGTTCTGGTCAAACACACCTCATTACAGTGGCACCACTAACCCATAGCACCGCACTCTGACATTTCATAGTTCAAACTTAAAAGAATGGCAAAAGAAAATGAAAGGCCAAGGAACGGATGCCACTTAACACATCAAGTGATTTTCTCTCTGTCTCTCTCTTGGCCTTGGACCCCTAAACACACTGAGAAATATACAGCTGTGATATTGACATGCCGGGTGTGACTTTGTTGGTTTGATAGCATATGGTCTGAACTATCAGTTTGTATTCTCACTGCAGGATGTCCTGTCTGTCCTGTCTCAGAATCCAGATTTCTCACTTCTTTTCTGTTTCTGTGTTGTTTCTTCATCTCTCTGAGCAGATGAGGCAGATGGTGAGAGAGATTTGCTGGATAAGATGGTATACGGGGTTGAGAACAGCAGCTCGTTTCTGGAGTGCAGTCCTAAATCCCAGCGTGCCCTTATTTACTGGCAGTTTCAGCGACATGGAGAGGACCGCAAACAAGAGGTATGTTCTGTTGTATCCGCAAGTGAAAGCAAATGTCTAAGACACAAGTAAAAGTGCTTATAATTTATATTATATAATATCATCATAACAATTTAAGTAAAATGTTGAACTGAAAATTTCAATAGCTTCATATTTGGTTTTTCCCTCGTTTGCTTAAATGATAGCAGAACTTGAACCACATGAACCTCAAGCCTGATGATCATAATCTCCAGTATGATTTAATAATGATCTAAAGAGCATCATGTGCTTTAATGGAAGCAAGACTGTCTGAACTTGAGAGTTCACATGATCAATGTTTCAGATGTGCTGGTTAGATTAGTTACCTAAAAATAGAATCTTAAATATTTATTCATTCATATATTTATTTATTTACTAAAATAAATACGACTTTGTATGTCTGAACTGATTAATCACACTAAATCTGACGGTTTCATTTCATTCCCAGTGTGGTAATACATTTCTCTGCACTAAAAACATAAATTTAAGTTTTGCAATTTTAAATGACAGGTCATAAGTAATGCAAGCTTTTCTTCAATCTTCTTCAAAATTCCTCACAATTGTGGAAAACACACACATATGTACACTGATCGGTGACAGGGTCATGGGCGGCCAAGGTTCATTGATGCACGTGGGAAGAGAAGGCTGGGTGGTCTGATTAAACAGACGAGCTACTGTAGCTCAAATTGCTCAAGAAGTTAATGCTGGTTCTGGTAGAAAGGTGTCAGAATACACAGTGCATCTCAGTTTGTTGCGTATGAGGCTCCACAGCCCCAGACCATGCTCACCCCTGTTCACCCACCCAAAGCGCAAACAGTGGGCATGTGAGCATCAGAACTGGACCACTGAGCAATGGAACAAGGTGGTCTAGTCTGATTAATCATGTTTTCTTTTACATCACGTGGATGGCCGGGTGTGTGTGTGTGCATTACTTACCTGGGGAACATATGGCACCAGGATGCACTATGGGAAGAAGGGAAGCCAGCAGAGGCAGTGTGATGCTTTGGGCAATGTTCTGCTGGGAAACCATGGGTCCTGCCGTCCATGTGGATGTTACTTTGACACGTACCACCTACGTAAGCATTGTTGCAGACTGTAACAGGGTTCTTAGATGGGAAGGAGGCGGGAACCAGGCGAACATTCATCAACTTTTATTAAATAAACAAAGCGAAAGTAAACCGCGGGCAGTCCCTCACGGACGACTGCCCGCACACACATAACATAATAAAACGCGGGCAGCCCCTCACAGACGACTGCCCGCACACACACAACAAAACGTAAACACAACATAACATAAAATCCAGGCCTTGTCCTCTCTCGTCCTTGACTGGTGTCGCTTGTCCTTAAATGCCTCCGAGCTCCCTCATGAGAGGACTCGAGACCGGTGTGGCTCGCAGGTGACGCTCTTTCGCAATTACGTCCCATCTCACTCGCTCCTCCCATGTCTCTCACCCGTTTACCTCGCCACATACCCCCATCGTCCCTCACAGGCCGGGGAAGTACACCCGAGACTGCGCCTACTCCCCACTCCCGGGGGGCCCAATCTCTGCGTCTCACGCGTCTGGGGTGTGCGCAGACGAGACGAGAGAAGCGGGAGACGGAGACCGAGCGACAGGACGAGAGTGGAGAGAGAAAAAAAAAATCTGTTCCTGTTCCAGGACACACTTCCGCTCGGTCCTCACCAGCCGAGAGGCTCTTCCTTGCGGTGCTATGTGATGGTGCTGGACGCATTGTGGACTGCCCGATCCTCCTCCGCCCCCTGGCGGCCGGCGGTGGCTCCTCCGATTGAGGGCAGTAGGCAGCGAGCCCCGTGCTCCCTGCTCCTCCCCATCATGGCGGATGGCAGCAGGCTCCGGCCCATGGCGAAAACCAGCGACTCCTCTGCTCCCTCCAGGACGGCCGTCACCCCACGTCAACCCGCACACACATAACAAAACCTAAACAAAACATAACATAAATTCCAGGCCTGGTCCTCTCTCATCTTCCACTGTCTTTGCTCCTCCCTTTATACTCCTGTCACTCCGCCATGGTGAGACAATGTCGGTGTGTTGGTGTGTTGCGCTGCTGGCGCTCATTACCACTCGCCACCGGCCCGCTCTCATGGTCCCTCGCCTCGCTGCTTGCCACATAGACCATGTACACCCATTCAAACGGTTTCCCCTGGTGGGTGTGGCCACTTTCAACAGGATAATGTGCCTTGCCACAAAGCAAAAATGGTTCAGGAATGGTTTGAGGAGCACAACGAGTTTGAGGTGTTGACTTGCCCTCCAAATTCCCCAGATCTCAATCCAATCGAGTGTCTGTGGGATGTGGTGAACAAACAATTCCAATTCATGGAGGCCCTACCTCACAACTTACAGGACTTAAAGGATCTTCTGCTAACATCTTGGTGCCAGATACACCTTCAGGGGTTTAGTGGAGTCCATATCTCCACAGGTCAGGGCTGTTTTGGCAGCAAAAGGGGGACCAACATAATATTAGGAATGTTATGCTGATCGGTATATATATATATCTTTATTTTATATATATATATATATATCTTTTTTTTATGGGGAAATGTTTTTTATGGTTTGGGGAAAATGCAGCCAAAAATGCTAAAACTGTTGTTGTCTATAATATTTACAGTACTCAGAGCTTGTGATTTGATCTGTCTCTGTGTGTTTATTTTTTATTTTTTTAGATAAAGTCTGATGAGCGGGTGTTGGGCACAGAACAGGGTCTGCTGATCCGAACCCTCCATCAGAAGGACTCGGGTGTTTATTACTGCCACGCTGTGGAGCACGGCTTCATCCAGACCCTCCTCCGCCTCACCCTTAACGTCATTCCCGCAGAACACCTGGACGATCTCCTGCACCGGGACACGCCGGACAGCAACGATCCGGCCAACGGCAAGATGTGGTACCGCGACTTCCTGTCCCTTATCAACCCACCGAGCCCGAACAGCGTCGACCAGCTCTGCGAGCAGGTTTGGAAGAGAGAACGGAAACAGCGTAGACAGAAAGCTAATCTGCTGCATGCCAGCCAATCACACACCAGCCAGCTCCTACACTCGAGCCAATCACACGCCAGTAAGTGGAAGCTGCTACAAGAAAAGAAAGGACGCAACCGCAGGACCCACGAGATGCAGCGGGCACCCCGCAGCGTGTGACCTGGACGCCAAATAAAATGGATCGGAAAATCCAACAGACTCCTACTGTTCCACAGACATAATGCTGAGACTGAAGACAGGAAGGCCCGAATTCCACTTCCTGTAGTGTATGTACGAAAGAGATTTACTTGTGAACCAGAGCTCATCTTTATTCAAACCTACATTACGTATTGAGACTCGAACCATGAGAGGACATAACAGATACTGAACTATCTGTAAATATGATACAAAATATACTGTGAGACAGGTTTCAGTCTGTATAAAATTCCCTGTTTCATTTTATGAGGGACAAAACATGGATGCTGAAAGACCACTGTTTAACCTCCATTTAGCTAAAGCACAACCCCGGAGCATTCTGGGTAATGAACTTGTCAGTAATATTATGTGTATAGAGTGTGTTGACCTTAACATATACTGTATATCTTTGTATTGGAAATGTAGGCCATTCTGTTTATACATATCCATTAATTAAGGTATTGCTTCGTTATGCTTTATTCTTCTTACCTCTTCTTCCTCCTTGTGTTTTCTATTTTCATCTGCTGGAAAAGCAATGGCTCAGCAAATCCATTAATGGAACAGTGTTGTTCCTCTAAATAAGCTCTTCCTGACAAGAAAAACAACAAAAAATCGTTTCTGCTATTTTTTTAGATTAATATTTAATTTTGTACTGTGCCAGAGATTATCTAAAATATTACATAATAGTTTTATTTTATTATTTGTTGTCCTCATTGTAAACCACTGCATTGTGAGGGCACACAAGCCCTCTCACTAACTTTTTCTCCTCATATAAGTTATTTGTTGACATGGTTTCCTCTATGTTCACATTCACTTTTATATAAAACCATTGTGGTCGAGTTATGTCAAATATGGTGGCATTTATTAGGGAGTACTGCCATTATGATCATTTTTTTCGTGTTTGTTGCACATATTTGGGACATATTGGTTTTCACTACATTTACTAAATACAAACAGAATTAATTAAGAAAAAAGACCAATCCACACTTCTATGTTTTCAGCTGAAGAATTATATTATAAAATATAATTTTTTTATTGATGGCCTTTGTAACTGCTAAAGAAATACAGTTTCTAGTGGTGAGATTTACATTTTTGATTTTTTAAATCCAGCATCCTCAAGCCCATATTTGAAGTCAACATGAAGTCACTATGTCCACAACCCATTTTGCTACTATAATGTGACATTTATGATATTTATTTAATTTTTTTATAAATAAATTCCCAAGGAGTTAATTATATATATATATATATATATATATATATATATATATATATATATATATATATATATATATATATATATATATATATATATATATATATATATATATATATTTATTTTCGTCAAGTTCTTATCAAAACTTGCATTATTGTTGATGCAATTATCCATGTAACAAAAGCTAACCCAATAGGTGGCACCATTGCTTCAATCCACCTCACTTTAGGATTTAATTTTTAATTAACATTTTTGTAATGTTGTTCAAAGAAGTTTCTAATTAATAATATTTTAATTTATGATTGAATTACATTTTTTGTATGTATATATGCAAGTACATACTTAAAAATATTTTTATTTGAGACATATATGCCTTATTACAAAACAAACTTCGTATTTTCTTTGGACCAATTTATTAACTGATTAAGTAAATCAAAAGTCAATAGGGTCGATTTTCATTTTATGTTGACTTGAAATATGAAGGGCAAGGGAGGACAAATGTGCAACGGTTACATAATATACTACGCCTGTCCCTTAGCTGAGGAAAGGACAGCTGTTTGACTAAAACTGCTGGGATAAGAGACAGACATGGGACACAGCATGGGCCGGCTCCTGGACTCTTTGAAAAGCTCTACTTTGACCCCTCACACTGAATTAGTTTTCGCAAGATGTTTTCGCCCCCTCTTGTTGAGGCCATGCACACAGTTACACATACAGCACACATATATTTGAATGTAGCTGTGAACTTATAGACTATTTATGAAAAAATGGTCCAAAATATATGCCACTGTGTACAAACTGCATGTGAATTTACAGCACCACTCACTTCTATACTCGTTTACAGTAGCTGTTCTTGTTAATGAGTGATTTGTCTGGCGTTGGATTCCAGGTGGTGCTTAAAAATATTCTGCTATTCATGACAGATGGTGTTATAAACAGGCACACCTTCTGCCTGATAAACTCTCTCGCATTGTAGCTAAATATATAACCAACAGGAAACCGCTGTAAAATGCAGGATTTCAAATGCAAAACTTAAAAGTATGAACTCAATTGGTCAGCTCTGTTTGGATGGATCTTGGACAGAAAAGGACACCTGCCTTGCTTAGACTTTTACAGGGACTTTCATGAACTTGAAATGAGGGACAAAGACATAAAAAAATGCTGCTGTAAATTATTCATTTCTGGCATGCATTCTGCTGTTCAAATAAATGTCTCTTCTAAAGAACCTTTTTAGAGGGGTGGACCGCTGGATGCATTTGTGTTTCTGATTGACTTGGCAGTGCTGTAATGTTCTAGGTCCTCTGACCGCTGCACCTGGGCCCAGGGAACATTTCTCCTTCTCTTATGTTATTTGTCTTTCTTCTCATGCTGGAGTTCAGTGGGTTCTCAACCATGAAGCGTATGATACTGCTGAGAAAATCAAAAGTCTAATGTTCAGGGTGAAATTACTGACAGGCTATAATCCATAACCTGTCTGTCTGTCTGTCTGTCTGTCTGTCTGTCTGTCTGTCTGTCTGTCTGTCTGTCTGTCTGTCTGTCTAAATAAAATGTGTAGGCCTAAAAAGAGGCATAGAGCAGTGAATACGTTTACTCCGCATAAGTAAATTTTTAATGTCTGCACTTTATCTTTAAAATTAATATTTAACTTGCCAACACTCCAGCATAACATTGTACTTTTAATATGACACTACGTATCATACTGAATATAATTTTATACTTAATAAGATACAAAATTGTATTACTTACTTTCTTAAGTTTTACTTGAGTACAATTAAGAAAGTACTACATTTTTAATGTAGGCTAATATTAAAGGTAAAAACGGTGAAGTAAATGTAGTGAAGTAAAAGTTTATTGAAAAATACTTGAGTAGAAAGTAAAAATACTTCACTACTATCAATCTTATTCCTATAAAATACAATTCAAATAGACATACACATAGAGATAATTAATTATTACTTGTTTGTTGGAACTTGGGACCTACATGGGAAAGTCTTATAAAAAATAATGCTGCTTATTAGTATATTGACCAATCAGTGTTGGTATTTAAATTAAATAAATAAATAAATAAATAAATAAATAAATAAATAAACAAACAAATAAATAAATAAACAAATAAATAAATAAATAAATAAATAAATGTGAAAATAGGTGCAGGGCTAATGCTGCCTTCACGCGCTATCGGAAATGTCCCACTTCCCATCGTGATTACGGGCTTATTCATTAAAATTTTGACTAGAAACTCAATTGTTCGTGTCCAGTTTTTAACTAGGAAACTACGATTATTCCGATAGCACGTGAAAGCAGCATATGTATCATTCCGTATTAATAACTAATCATCATATGAAATAGATTCCTACCAATCATCTTTCATTAAATGTTTAGCGTCACCCTGCCTGGCAATTTAAACACATTGTTAAAATGTATAGGCTATAGTAGGGTGACCAAACGTCCTGTTTCCCCAGGATATAGATATTTTGGTTATATATAGTATTTTTTAATTTAACAATTTTTCTATCCTTACAGAGGGGGCATACTTTAAATGTATTGAAATTAATAAGGCATGTTCGTGTGTAAACTTCGAGTATCATTTGTGTATCTTATTGCCAGGCCATATGTCCTGGTGTTTTGGTAATCAAAATATTGTCACCCTAGGCTATGGCCTACACGTCATTTATACCATAAATGTAGAATAATGCATATTATAAGGCTTTGGGATTTAAATGAAATATTATTTTAGTTTTATTTCATGTGGATCAATATTGTTCTACAGTGTCAGACCTTCATAAACAATCACAGCAACCATTACTCAAATTTAGGATTATGAATTTGAACATAGATGACATTGCCACACCTGTTTTTAATGTGGTTAATTATTCTGCTATTAAATTAGTTTTAACATTCTGCGTTGATCATCCCATCCATTAATACAACACAGCACATTCATAGGTTTGCCAAAGATCCGCTTTGACACTGGTTCTGTTTGAAATGAAATGTGAATGCTGCAAAATGGATTTCTAAAGACACAACCGTACCCATATATCTGAAATTCTTGCTGATCAAAAAGTATGCTTATGCCAGCTAAAATTAGAGTTTGATTGATAGGAATGTGTTTGATCCACTTGAAATCAAGTGTGTATACAACAAACAATAATTTTATTGAAATTTTTTAAGGCAAATTTGTACTCACCTGCAATTCTCATTGGTCAAATGATGTTTAAGCCACGTGTGCCAGTATGCAAGTTAAAAAATTTTCAACTTGCCACTTAATATAAATAAATGCATTTATTTATATTTGCATTATGCATTCATAATGCAAATACATGCATTTTGTTTCCTTTCTTGCATTATCTTGCATAGCAAAACATAAAATAAAAATAAAAATAAATAAAAATAAATAAAAATAAAAAATAAAAATAAAAATAAACAACAACAACAATTGTGCCTATAGCAAGTATGTGAATGTCTTCTACTATGGTCAGTTTTCTCACTCACATCAACTTCCCCAGAAAAATGTAAAGATCTAGATTTTGGTTACTATAAATAAAACAAAAGACATGGCTGCCATCTAGTGGTAGAGTTTGTTACTGCGTTTACAGGTTTAACAATCCAGAGCTTTCCAGGGAGTTGATTTACGACCAGGCCTTCACCACTAAATTAATCTATAAACACTTTTACAGCATTCTGTAAATCCAGCTATACTATCTGAAGAACAGATTTTTGTTTGTAGGCGAGATAAAAAAAAAAAAAAGTTAAGGGGTTATTGAGACTGACAGTCTAGTATTCAAAGACATTGGGTCAATTGTTTTTGCTAATGGACTTTTGAACTCCCTCACACCCAGAGGTAACGTCTAGTAATATATAGTGAGGTCAGAGGTCATTCTGATTGCCCCACAGACTGCTCTGTGGACACAGATGTCTGTCGTAAATGTCCATATCTATGAACGAGTGCATTAGCGGTTGTGTGATGAATGAACTGGGCAGGATTCCATGGTGCAGACCATTGACACTGGGATTAAATGCCCAGAGCTCAGTTATTTGAAGTTTTCACCTTTGGGAGTGCTTTAAACCAAATGAGCCTGTGTGTTCCATGATGTGTTGAGCCATGTGTTTTGCATGCACTGCAAAATGTCTGTGTGACACTTAATTCAGGTCATACAGAGCTTTGGACAAATGTGTAATACTATAGAATATATAACAGAAGGCCCTAGTGGGTTTATGTTGTTGTGAACTTTTTGTAGTAGAATAATTTGTGGTCTACACTAAGCAAAACATACTATTAAAAACAATCTTAACAATTTGCTTCATTAAGCTCAGAAAAACAGGATGCCAACATTTTGACCAGCTGGGTGCCCTCTGTGTTGTCTTGTAAAAGATGTTTGCCTGAAGAATGTGTCTTAGTGTCAGGGTTGTTTACACTGCTTCATCAAAGAGCGTGAAAGCCTTCATGCGAGACAGCACTGTGCTTATGGTTCAGAGACAGCAGCATGCTGTAATGAAAAATTCCTTTTCAACATATGCTGTCTAAAGGTCTATACTGTATTATCTATTTAGATAGATGAATAACAATTATATAAACTCGCCTAAATGATTGTTAGGAACACCTGTTCAATTTCTCATTAATGCAATTATTTAATCAACCAATCACATGACAGTTGCTTCAATGCATTTAGGGGTGTGGTCCTGGTCAAGACAATCTCCTGAACTCCAAATTGAATGTCAGAATGGGAAAGAAAGGTGATTTAAGCTATTTTGAGTGTGGCATGGTTGTTGGTGCCAGACGGGCCGGTCTGAGTATTTCACAATCTGCTCAGTTACTGGGATTTTCACGCACAACCATTTCTAGGGTTTACAAAGAATGGTGTGAAAAGGGAAAAACATCCACTATGCGACAGGCCTGTGGGCGAAAATGCCTTGTTGATGCTAGAGGTCAGAGGAAAGAAGCTGATAGAAGAGCAACTTTGACTGAAATAACCACTCGTTGGAAGCATTTGTGAAGCCACAACAGACACAACCTTCAGACGGATGGACTACAACAGCAGAAGACCCCCACCGGGTACCACTCTTCTACACTACAAATAGAAAAAAGAGGCTACAATTTGCAGGAGCTCACCAAAATTAGACAGTTGAAGACTGAAAAAAATGTTGCCTGGTCTGGTCTGAACAGTCTCGATTTCTGTTGAGACATTCAGATGGTAGAGTCAGAATTTGGCGTAAACAGAATGAGAACAACGCTCCATCATGCCTTGTTACCACTGTGCAGGCTTGTGGAGGTGTAATGGTGTGGGGGGTATTTTTTTGGCACACAAATCTCCATCAACTGCAAGATGCTATCCTATCAATATGGGTCAACATTTCTAAAGAATGCTTTAAGCACCTTGTTGAATCAATGCCACATACAGTGCCTTGCGAAAGTATTCGGCCTCCTTGAACTTTGCGACCTTTTGCCACATTTCAGGCTTCAAACATAATAATATGAAACTGTAATTTTTTGTGAAGAATTAACAACAAGTGGGACACAATCATGAAGTGGAACAAATTTTTTTGGATATTTCAAACTTTTAACAAATCAAAGACTGAAAAATTGGGCGTGCAAAATATTCGGCCCCTTTAAGCTAATACTTTGTATAGCGCCACCTTTTGCTGCGATTACTGTGGCAAAAGGTTGCAAAGTTCAAGGGGGCTGAATACTTTCGCAAAGCACTGTAGAATTAAGGCAGTTCTGAAGTGAAAGGGGGTCAAACACAGTATTAATATGGTGTCCCTATATAATCCTTTAGGTGAGTGTTTTGTTACTTCTTTATTTTATTTTATTTTTCAGTTTTATTTATTTTATTTTATTAATTTACTTATTTATTTATTGCTGTTGATTGTTTTTTAATTCTGTAGCACTTTGAGATTTTGTTTAATATAAAGTGCATTATAAATAAAATGTATTATTATTATTATTATTATTATATGTTTAGTTAATTATATATATTTAATATACCAATTATTTGTGTGTGTCCATCCATTCAGTTGTGTCCTACTCTCGGTGTACTGTAAATAAAAAGTCATAACCTGAAATTGTTAAGTACAATCGACTTGGATGTTTAAGTTATTTCAACTTAGATTATGTTAAACTGAATTTAAAAAATGAGTTGCATTTTGTATAACTTTTAACATTTAAAAAAGTATTTTTTTAATGTTACATTTAAAAAGTTTAACATTTCTTGACTTATTTTGATGAGTTAAAACAATGTAAAAACACATGCTGTCATAACTTATTAAACATATAATTTTTTTACACTGTACTGACCATCTCAACATTAGATTTTTCTAGTGAGTTTGCAATCAAAATATGGCCAAAATAAGACAGTCATAGTCTATTTATTTTATCCACTCATGACCCCTGTTTTTTGTGATCCAGTACTTGTTTTCTTGGCTGTCCATGTTATTCGTAACATTTTCTGCCAGAACCACAAATCAATCACAAATTCAAATGCATCGGTTGCCCTTCTGTCGACCTTTTTTAATGTCCAGATCTTATTCAAACCAACCACTGCTTGTAAGAAAATATTAGCTTGTGTCTATCGTGTAACTGTGAGCCGTATTAGTGAATCATACAGCATTGTATTATTACTTCATGATTCTCTGCTGCCATCTGGAGGGATTCTTAAAGCAATGAGTACACTAATTTTAAAAGTCACAGTCTTCAGCAAGTCGTCAAGTTGCATTAGCTGACTGAATTTAAGGTAATTTGTGTTTTAATCTAGTAATACATTATAATTACATTTGTGACCAGTCACGGAAAGTAGGGACACAAGTCGGTTCTGGGGCATTTTGAGTTATTCACAGATTCAAAAAGTGTAATCTCCAAGCTTTCCAACGATGTGTAACACATGGAAATCTGATAATATTTGGAGAAGTGGTGGCCATTTGAATGTAGGCATTTAAAAAAGTTTTAACGAGAGAAAACAGCCTCTAAAGTTTTGCAGTTCTCACCTGTTCTCACCTGCTGGGAGTGACAATAGGGCTAGTTTATGTTGACAATAGGGCTCATTGTGTGAAATTTTGAATATATTGGTATATCATTGATATATCAGTTATCAGTTGATATGAGAGATTTTGTTTTTAATAGTTATAGTTGATATTGGATTTCCAAAAAAAGGGGGAAATAGTTCTTGCTGCACATGATTTGGTTTTTAATGGATTTTGAATGTAAAAAAAAAAATCCTGTCTCTCTCAATCATGTAGGTAAACTGTGCAAGTCTCAGCAAGAATAATGACTATGAACAGACTGCATTAGGTGACAGATGTGACTTTTATTTGTGAATGACAAGTGTATTGAAGCACATTAGGAAAAAAATCTTTAATATGTTGTAATCTTTAATCTTTATATTAAATCGTGGTTGCTTATTTCTCATTTAGATTACCTTTGCTGCCATGTTCACATAAAGGTCATTTTAATGTTTGCGTTATTCAGTTGCTTTTGCTGGTGTTTTGTAAAGTGCAATGGAATATACAATTACAATTAAAGTGAATATTAGGAACTGCTTTTCTTCTTGTTTAACAACCTTTCTTAAATGTATTAAAACATAATATAATTTGTTTAATTAAGAGGAGGTCATGTAGCGTATTGTGTGTGTGTGTGTGTGTGTGTAAAACGTAATCCCTACGTTATGGGGACAAAATGTCCCCATAAAGATGGCAATATTCGAAAATCTTGTCCTTGTGGGGACATTTTTTGGTCTCCATGAGGAAAACATCTTATAAATCACACAGAAGGAGTTTTTTTGAGAAAGTAAAAATGCAGAATGTTTCCTGTGATGGGTAGGTTTAGGGGCAGGCGCAGTGTAAGGGGATAGAAAATACAGTTTGTACAGTATAAAAACCATTACGCCTATGGAAAGTCCCCATAAAACGTGGAAACACTACATTTAATGTGCGTGTGTGTGTGTTTTAGACTTAATTTGAAGCCTTCACACACACACAAGCATGTTTCCTCATGGGGACCTCAATTTAAGTCCCCACAGTGACACGAGTCTCCATGAGTCTGTGAGCATTCATGTTGAAGTCCCCACCGGGATAGAACAACATGAACATGTCGTGTTTCCATGTTTTATGGGGACTTTCCATAGGCGTAATGGATTTCATACTGTACAAACTGTACATCCCTACACTGCCCCTGCCCCTAAACCTACCCATCACAGGAAACATTCTGCATTTTTACTTTCTCAAAAAAACTCTCTCACACACACACACACACACACACACACACACACACACACACACACACACACACACACACACACACACACACACACACACACAGTGATTTATTTCCTCAGAATTAGATCACAGGCCAGAGATCAAGCCCTCTTGCTCTCTTCTTATCACACATGTGGTGATGTTCAATGAGGCAGATAGACAGGCGTTGATCATAGCCAGCAGGGGGGAACCAGGACCATGGCAAAACAGCAGACACTGTTTGAGTGCATGTCTGTTCAACGGCAATGTGAAAAAGAGTAATTACTTTAGTGTCATGGGTGACAGGAGCTAGACACCTGCAAAAACTAAAATAAGAAAAAAACACATTCTTGCTTGAATACTCTTTAAAGTATTATTGTCCTTATTATTGATAGTAAAATGCTCGAAAAAAAGCCATGTACAATACTGTTCTACCTTTTTTTAAAAGACATTGCTACTCTTATTCAGAAAAAGACACATCAAAAGTTACAGCAATGACATTCATAATGTTACTAATTATTTAAATTTCAAATAAATGCTGTTCTTTTGAACTTTCTATTTTTTAAAGAAAAAATAATCTTGGTTTCTTGTGTTTCCCCCCAAAAACATTTAGCAACACAACTGTGTTCAACAGATGATATAATACACAGCATATAATGATTTCTGAAAGATCATGTGACACTGAAGACTGAGTTCATGATGCTAAAAAATTCAGGTTTGCCATCATAGGAATAATTAACATATTTTAAATTGTAATAATATTTCACAAACTTACTGTTTTTACCCATTTTTATGATCAAATGAATGCAGCCTTGTTGAGCATAAGAGATTTACTTCAAAAACATTTAAAATTTGCACAGACCCCAAACATTGAACGATTGAAAAATGTATCTCATGATTTACTCACCCTCAAATCATCTTAGGTGTATATGACATTCTTCTTTCAGACGAACACAATCAGACTTAAAAAATATGCCCTGGCTCGTCCAAGCTTTATGTAGCACGGAATGTGAATTACTAATAACACCGGACACAGGATGAATAATATAAACGGGGTTATTTTATTCCAGACTGCACTTGTAGTAGTGCAGCGTTAATTATGCAAATATGGGGAAGAGTAGAGTAGAACAGCTCAAGCAAGTGAACAGTTGTTGAAATCAATAAAGTTTGTTTCTCAACCCGCAAGTTTGTTTCTTTAGTGCTCAGTCATCATAAAATATTAATCACAAAATTTGCCAACATAGACAACGGTAGCAGCCACATTCTGGAAAACAAATGCAAACATTATTACAGCGTTTTCCTGTATGGAAACCAAACAAGGCTTGCATAAGTTACATGAAAAATGCATTCAAATGAAATAAGAGGTTACTTTTGATTATTACTGACACCTTTCAAGAGTCGTTACACAATTTAGCATTCAATCAACCCAACATCAGTAAATAAACACTCTTACAACTCCAAAAACAGATTTAAGAATTCAAACTTACTGTTTATCACCACTCTAGCTCATGTAAACATTAATGAGGCATCTGATGAGCTTGATTTTCCTCTGCACACAGTAAAAGCAAACATTTTACATTTTGCATTAACATTTTGAATATGACATTATAACACCACATTCATTCTGCTCTTCTCAATGTAACACATGTGCATGTCGATTGATAACAGTTACACATTTTAGAAACAATAACATTAAATAACACTCACTGATGTTCAAGGCTCACACCGGAAACACACCCAGAGGGCCTACGGAGCACTTTTTCTCCCCTCTTGAATAAACAAAGTGATTCTGAGTTACACGGTTTCAAGTGGAAATACACACAAATATAAACAGATTCAATATTATAATAAATTGTTTATATCTCTACACTTACGCTTCTTTGAAAGACAATGTTGTTTTTATACGACAACACGATGCGTCCCAAATCGGTGTCAACCGGACAAGTACACGGCCATTTAAGACAACAAAACACTGAGAAACTGTGTTTAACTCAGAAAGTATATATTTTTCAATATTTTCCGTTTAGTGAGCATTATTAGCACTAATTCCTGACCGCATGCCCACCATCCAAAACCGCATTGAAATAACACTGCTCTCATACCACTCTCGCCGCACTTCCAGATGGCCAATGTCACGTTTTCTTAAAGGGCCAGCACAAGATTAATTCAACGTAAGAGAAAAGGCATTAAAACATGTTATACGTGTTATTTACTAGAAGCAGGACTCAATAACCAGTTTTGTGATTAAACTTTTCACTTGGTTACATTTATAATAGCAGTGAATGGTAAATGAGATTTTGAAGGTCATAAAAGCACATTCATCCATTCTAAAAGTGAAGCAATCCAGTGGTGTAAGAAAAAATCTCAATATTTAAATGTTTATAGCCTTAAATAACTTGCTTCCGGCCGTATGCAAGTCGACTTGCGCTAAAAGAGTAACCTGTGACATGACACATTGACAAACGTGGAAGCGCAGGATAGAGGAAAACAAAACACCGGTCATGAATTAGAAATTTAAAACGGAAATTTTTAAAGAGAAATGTAAGATGATTTCGATATAAGAGAAGAGGAGCGTGAGTTTGTTGCCCAGCCCTATTTTTTGGAACCACGAGAGGCGTCAAAAGCTTACACTACTCCTAAATCCTACATCATGCATTGCGTCACGAGTTACTCTTTTGGTGCAAGCCGACTTGCGTATGGTCGTCTGCTGGAAACTAGTTATTTAAAGGGTTAAGTCACCCAAAAAATACAATTCTGTCATTAATTACTAACCCTAATGTCGTTCGACACCCGTAAGATCTCCATTCATCTTTAGAACACAAATGAAGATATTTTTGTTAAAATCCGATGGCTCAGAAAGGCCTCCTTGGCCTCTTAATTCCCATAAAAGGCACTAAAGACGTCGTTACAAAGCCCATCTCACTACAGTGGCTCTACAATCATTTTATGAAGTGATGAGAATAGTTTTTGTGGAAAAAAAATCCCCTAAATAACAACAGTGATGGAGATCTCAAAACACCAGTTCGTGAAGCTTCGGAGCATAATGAATCAGTGTTTTGTTTCATGATTCGAATCGCCATAATCACGTGATTTCAGCAGTTTGGCAGCTTGACATGCGATCCGAATCATAATTCAATACTCTGATTCATTAGCCTGACAAGCCAGACCCACATCAAGACGTTTGGTCTGGAAACTCACCATTGACAGGACTCAATCCGAGGGGCGGGATAAACGGTTGTCTTTCAAACTCCCTCTGCACGCTATAGGATACCGTAACTTTACACAACCAACCAGACAACGAAGGTGAAGCAGAGCTTGTTGATAGATTAAACATTTGCCGTATCCGGTCGGCAAAACTCCGAACACATCTTCCCTTTTTAAGAATGACTTCAGTGCCGTTCTTTGTTCTTTTCTCAGAGAAAAGCTTAACTCCAAGTCTTCCAGAGTCGTGGTCAAATCTGATTCGAAAGACCGCTGTTCGCCAGTTTCTGTGTTTACTAGAAGCACGCAAACGCAACTCGGCCGTCGTCATTATGGCCCCGCCCACCGACTCTATACACGATGTGATTGGCCCGTCAAGAGTTAGGGGAATACAGCTCAGAAGGGTACTGAGAGTTGCTAGACGACACTCGCGGGCAGATTAGATTTGCTGCCGCTAGGGTGCGTCTAGATTTCTAGGCTACTGATTCATAACTGTTTTGAAATTGGCCCATCACTATATAAGTTGTTATTTATTTTTATTTTTATTTTTTATTTTTTTATTTTTTGCACACAAAAACTATTCTCATAAAATTATTGTAGAGCCACTGTAGTGAGATGGGCTTTGTAATGACGTCTTTAGTGCCTTTTATGGGTCTTGAGAGAGGAAATGACATTGGTGTCAGTGAAGGCCTGTCTGAGCCATTGGATTTTAAAAAAATATCTTCATTTGTATTCCAAAGATGAACGGAGTTCTTACGGGTCTGGAACGACATGAGGGTGAGTTATTAATGACAGAATTTTCATTTATGGGTGAACTAACCCTTTAAGGCTATAAAGATTTAAATACGGATATTTTTCTTACACAAACGCATCGTTTTGCTTCAGAAGGCCTTTATTAACCTACCTTTTAGATGGGGGAATGTGCTTTTTTGACCTTCAAAATCTCATATACCATGCACTGCCATTATACAGCTTGGAAGAGCCAGGGTATTTGTTTTAAATATAACTCCGATTGTGAAAAAATACACACAATACACCTTTACGGTGAGTAAATTATGGCCTGATTTAAATTTTTGGGTGAACTAACCCTTTAAATTTCCTTCTTAAACTTTTACTGAAAATGACGATGTGTTACAGACCCCACAACAAAATCAAACAAATCCCACAAACCTCTCCGATGACTAGCGGATCAAGTAACATTCCCTTCAGGGTTGTTGTAAGCATTTGTAAGTGTTTAATAATGAAATATTATTCTAGCATAATAATTCATTTTACATTGCGCTCAGATCTTTCCATTCGCCCGTGTTTAAACTGGCACATATCTACGGAGATGGTGAAACACACCCAGGTGAGACTCTACATCTATTTGTTTTGAATTTGCATTGGCTCGTCTGCTGTTTAGCTCTGTGTGTATGAGCATTATTCTGTCACGGTTTCTGGGTTTGGCAGGCTGAGGGCGAGCGCCAAACCCTCAGCACTGCATCAAAGCGTACGTGTGTATTTGTACAGCATCCATTACACTCACCTTCAATATTTTTATTCCGGAAAATACTATACATGCAGTCCATGGTTTCCTTCTGTGTTAGTTGGCTTTGTGTTCTGTGTGACAAATTCATGGCCATAATCCTCAACATAAAATGGTGTTACCATGATGGAGGGGGCATTAGACTAGTGTGTGTGCTCATGAGAGAGGGGGACGATAATGTTTGCTTTTGGCATTAGGACTTATTAGGTGTTTGTTTATCCAGTGAGTCAGTTTACCAACGCATCTCTCCGCGACACTGGAGGCAGAACGGCCTGCAGTGTGTTTTTTTTAGCAGCTGCCATGTCACATCAAGTTTAGCTAACATTCATTTCACCACCACCCGTTGTGTGTTTTTTAATCTCATGTTCACCCAAGTTTCTTCGAATGCGTAAGATCTTTTCCGTTTAATAATGTTTTTGTCATTTTGCTCCCAAAAGGACGAAGTACCATAATAGAAATCCATATGACGTTTAAGCCTTCAAAATTTAAATATATATATTTTAGATTAAATTTACAATCATCTAATATTAATTTTAAGTTAATTCTTATACACAGTGATAATGTCATAACATTGTTGTTATGAAAAAATGAAAAAAAATGAAAAATATATTTTTCATTTTTCGTACTTTACATAATGTTGTGATGCCTAAAATTTACTTGTAGCATGATTGATAATTAGTTTTAATGATTAAATCATTTTTTTAACTTTATTTTCGTAACACTGTGCAATAAGGTTCATAATAGTTAACATTAGTTAAGTAACCATGAGTAATACATGTGTTACTGTATGTTCATGTTAGTTCAGAGTGCATTAACTAATGTTTACAAATACAACATTTCATTTTAGTAATGCATTAGTAAATGTTGAAATAAAGATTAACAAAGATTAATAAATGCTGTAGAAGTGCAGTTCATTATTAGTTCATGTTAACTAAATTTGTTAAAGGTGCACTATGCAATTTTCCGTCCACTGGAGGGCGCCTATTCTAAACAAAGGCATAGTTTGATGACGCCAAGTGTGAGCGCAGCGTCTTGGGACATGTGGTCTTCACCTCACAGTCGGTGGAAAATAGGACTCAGGCAGAAATCATGTTCATGGATGCAGTTATTAACGTTACTGTAGTGTAAAGCAGAGCAGGACCGAGTGTTGTGGAGCTGAGCACGGCTGCTGGAGTGATTGTTATACAAACACACGGCTCGCAAGTACCGGGACTTTTATTATGACTGGATGGGACACAATCGCCGGGCGCGCTTACTTCCGCTTTTTCCGGTCATGATTATAAGGTAAAGCAGCTCCGTTTTAGCCTGACAAGCCAGACCCACATCAAGATGTTTGGTCTGGAAACTCACCATAGACAGAGCCATAGGCTCAAACCGAGGGGCGGGATAAATGGTTGTCTTTCAAACTCCCTCTGCACGCGATAGGATAGCGCTACACCAACCAGAGCAACGAAGGTGAAGCAAAGCTCGCTGACTGATTAAACATTCGCCGTATCCGGTCGGCTAAACTACGAACACATCTTCCCTTTTTAAGAATGACTTCAGTGCCGCTCTTTGTTCTTTTCTCAGAGAAAAGCTTAACTCCAAGTCTTCCAGAGTCGCGGTCAGAGCTGATTCGAAAGACCGCCGCCGTTCGCCAGTTTCTGTGTTTACTAGAAGCACGCAAACGCAACTCGGCCGTCGTCATTATGGCCCCGCCCATCGACTCTATACATGATGTGATTGGGCCGTCCAGATTTTGAGGAACACAGCTCAGAATGGTATTGAGAGTTCCTAGACGACACTTGCGGGCAAATTAAATTTGCTGCCGCTAGGGTGCGTTTAGATTTCTAGGCTAGCTCCGTTTATCATATTAGATACATTTAAGTGTGTTTAAAATTATGTTATGACATTACTCTGTGCATTCGCTCGGTGCTGCTGTGACATGTTCACACTGCTAAGAGTAAGGCGCTTCTGCAGAATAAAACTGAGGGTAACGCGTCCTGGTCCTTAGTTTAAATAGCAATTTTCTCACAATTTACAAATAGTTGGAAACATTTGGGATATTGTAAGTACTCAACTGAACAAAATATATAACACTGGCATAGTGGTTTTTGGATATTTCAATGCAAAAAGACTACATAGTGCACCTTTAACTTGACATTTGAAACCGTATTGTAAAGTAATTTTAAAATGGTCCATTTTTCAGTTTTAGGCCGAACAAGAACAGTAAGAACAGAACAAGAACATAATGATAAAATTATTAGTCAGGGATGTTTTTTGTTTTGTTTGTATTTATAATGTGTTTTGTATTTTCTGACAAGAAGTCGTATAAGTGCAGCAAATTTAAATGTATTAAAACGAATAAGAAAATAAATGACAGAATTTAGGACAGCCATCAATATTAGAATTGTAATTTTGCTGTTGGTTTTCATTATTATTATTATTATTATTATTATTATTATTATTATTATTATTATTATTATTGTACAGTCATATTGAATGGGGTAAATGGTTTTCCTTCTTAAGCCGAGTTCACACTGTACGATTTTGGCCATGATTTGGCTGTCTGACACCACTTTTGTGCATCCTAAATAGAGCCTGACCGATTTTTTTTGGAGGCTGATAACGATGAATGAATCTTGCTTACTTAGCGTCGTCTTCAAGGTATTCATTAGTATCCAGCGCCTGCCAGTGTAAGAGCCTGCCAGCCGCACACACTTACCATACACAACGCGCAGACTAAATTAGAGACTGTTTTTATCAACTAAATGAGTTTTTTAACACTTGTAAATTCTGTAAATAGTTGTTTTAGTTATCAGGGCCTGCAAATGCATTATAATTAGCAGTTTATTGCAGATTTATTTGAATAAAAACTACTCTTTACTATTACACAAATGTTCTAATATAATTGGACTTTATTGAAAGGACGCCCAGTCTTTTTTGACATAAAAGCTTACAGAAGCTACATTTTTGAGAGAATCGTCCTCAAATTTTAATCAAAGCATGATCAGACATTCAGTTTTATATTTAGGTTATTTTCAGGGCATTAAAATTAAAATCTCATATTTTTTCCATAAGGGAATAATAAAAAAATAAAAACGTGAGTCACTTACATGCATATTTCCCCTTGTTTTAATCTGTCCCTATACTACTTTGAGTTATTATGACTTTTGGGTAACATAATTTGAAGTGTCTAGTTTAAAATAAGACCACATTTATGGATATAGACCATAGGGTTTAAGAGCTGCAGACATTTTTATTTGGGGTATGTCATTTTTTAATTTATTTCTCGGCGCAGGGCGAAGGTTAAGAGGTTAAGGAGTAAAGAAATCTGGTACAGATATATCGGCCGATATTCTTAATATGTATATTATAATACTAGCCTGGATGCCAGCCAAATTTAACTCCACTTACAACATTTGAGGTCGGAAGTTCAGTCTGGACTTGATCCGTTGTGGAACCAGAGCTGTTCAGACCAATCAAATTGTCAGGGCGGGCTTTATACAATTATGGACAGATGATCAACAGTAACCTAATCATCCACGTCACCAAAGAGCACTTCGGTTGAATTCGTTCTAATTCTAAACTGAGAACTTGTTCAAATATGCATTCACCTTCACTCTTTCTCTTTCCGTGCAGTCAGAAGGTTTGAGGTATAAACCTATTAGTGTGACTTCTACACCAACTGTCAAATAAAAAAACAATAATCAAGCAATTAATGAGACAAAAACAAACACCGCTTGTTCCACATACAGGTCTTTTGAACACGCTAACAAGCTTTAGATAAAATAAACAAAAATTATCATTATTTTCCTGTATATCCGTTCTGTCAGATTGTGTGCACATAAGCGATCACAGACAATAATTTTGGGTGGGAATTAATTTAAACAGATATTGGATACCAGTCCTGTCTAAAGTGAATGTAAACATGAGATTGGATCTGTGCCTTAAGACTTGCAGTGTAAACTGTTTAATATTCTCCAAAAATATTTATCACTGTGCAATAATGGTACTTGAAACATAGTCTACCTGTTTCAATGCTCCTTCGCCTCCTTATACATCACCACTTCTTAGAACCTCATAATTTACAAATGAAGGAGGAAGTGTAGAAGCAATGGGGGCAACGGGACAGGCTTTAGGTGTGTAGCTTGGCATGAGCAAGATATTGGAGGAGGCGTCTATAATAGCTTCCAGAAGTTCAAGACAGTAACTCTGTGTTTCTCCTACTCAGACATACCAGGGCTTTAATACCAACAAAGATGGAGGGATTGTTTCACTGGAATGAGGTGAACGAGAGGATTGTGGTTTAGTTTCATGGCGTTGTGCCCTGTCTAGTAATGTGGCACTAATTATTGAAGCTTTATCCCCATTGGTTACAACCAGCAGAGTTTACTGTGGCTATCAGAAATCAGGCCAATGAGATGTGAAAGATACAACACTAAGTGGAATTCAAGGGTAATTCAATTAAGTTAAAAAGTTTTAGATTAGCCTAGTAAAATGATCTACCTAGGAGACTGGTTCGGTTTTCTTTGTGGAAAAAAATTGCTTCTAACTTCTAACTCAATGCTTATCGGTTGCATAATAAGACTGTCAAACCTAAGCTACTATGTCAGAGAAGAATATAAGCTTTCTATATGTGCTGACAGAGGTGTGTCACGCGCTAGTGAAATGGTGTTCGCAGTTGAAGCGCTAGTGTTACATATGACTCAAATTTGGTGGCACTCAAGGTCATTCAAACATAACATGACAGAACTTTTATCTGACCTCTTGACACCATCTAATGCTTATGTCAGCACATTTTCTTCTGACTTTCTAGAGCCCTGGGGCAATGACAGGTCAGAGAGTGACGCTGACAGCTGAGTGCAGACTTAATCCACTCTTGAACACCCTTCTCTCTGCAATGTAAAAAATTATTTAAATAAGTTGGATGCCTTAAAATTTATATTTTAAGTTCATTGAAATAAAAATGTTTGAGTTAATACAATGAACATTTTTCAGAATGGACTACCTTTATTCAAATATTATTCAAATATTTTGTAAGCATATTAGGTAGTTTGTGTATGTTTTTTGCTGGTGAAGCACACTGTAATAAATTTCGTAGATGGGAAGGTAGGAGGCGGGGACCGGCAAATGTTCAAAAAACTTTAATTAAATAAATAAACAAAACGAAAGTAACGCGGGCAGCCGATGGTGCTGGACGCCTGGTGGATGGCCTGATACTCCTCCGCCCCCTGGCGGCCGGCGGTGGCTCCTCTGCCTGAGGGAGCCGGCAGCGAGCTCCACGTTCCCTGCTCTTCCCCATTACGGCGGACGGCAGCAGGTTCCGGCCCACGGGCAAATGCCGGCAACTCCTCCGCTCCCTCCAGGACGGCCACCACCCCACCTCGACCCAAGGACACGGCAGCAAGCTCTCCGTCCCACCGGTCTTCACTCGCTCCAGCACCACTGCCTCGGGCAGCCACTCGCGGTCTTTCCTCATCCGCGCTGCCCGAACTCCTCAGCACCGTGATCCCCCTCAGCAGCGAGGGCTCTTCGACAGGGTGTCCCTGCTTCCTCCCGGGTTTCGGCACCAATGTAATAAAGTTCGTAGATGGGAAGGAAGGAGGCGGGAACCGGAGAATGTTCAAAAAACTTTAATTAAATAAATAAACAAAACAAAAGTAAGGTTGGCAGCCCCTCACGGACGACTGCCCGCACCCACGTAAACAAAACATAACATAAAATCCAGGCCTGGTCCTCTCTCGTCCTTGACTGTCGCTCGACCTTCCTTAAATGAGGACTCCGGAGAGGCTCACCGCTAGGGCTGCAGCTATCGATTCTTTTTGTAATCGATTAATCTACCACTTAAACGATTGATTAATCGATTAATCGGATAATAATTACTTTTTTCTTTATTAAAGAGCAATAAGAGACAATAAGATGGGTATCTTAAAATTAACATCTAATTTGTTTTCTTTTTAGAAAAATTAAGTTTTATTGCTGAAATTGCATACATTAATAACTGTGAAACTAAACAATTTTAATGCATACAATTGCCATATTATATTATATAAAAATCTATTTCCAATTACTTTAAAAAGGTAAACATAGTTCAATCTAAAACTAAACCTACAACCAATAAATCTAAATAATAGTAATATAAATAACAATAATGCCTAAACATTGTATTTATGTTGTGCAACTTAACTTTCATGTTTCAGCTTCAGCTCAGGCATGACATAAGCATTTACTGGCTTATATACTCCTATACTGAAGCAAAAAATATTGGACAGGTTAACTTGGAACAAGAGATGCACGGATCAGCTCTATCGTCACCGAATCAGCTGTTAGAAACAAACCATCCACCCGCACCCGGTAGTCACAACTTCAAATCCTCCATGTTAAGCGCGATGCTATCGTAACATATTAGCTACACTAATTAGGTAGTAGGTACGAAGTAGGTTGCTTAAAGCTACACTGTGTGATATTTTCTCCCATCTAGTGGTGAAAAGGTATATGACCATCCAGTGAATAATTGTTTCTGCTCCTCTCAATTTCGATTTCGTTTCAACTCCTACGGTGGCCGATTTAGTCATGGCTTTCAGTTCGACCTCTTCGGTGAGTGTTGCGTCAACTCAAGTGATGAGGTAATTTTTGAAAACTATTATAATTTGCAGTTATTTAATGTACCAAATGATCTATGATCAAGTTAATCTATGTAAAATGAATAATAGAACTGAATAATAACCAGTTCATTGCTAACATCAGCTATCAGGTTCCCAGACGAATGCAAGCTCTTAGTTAAGTAACTTTTATCAGTGCTATCATTATTCTGTATATTGTACAACACCACTAGCGTAAGGCAAACAAATTATAATGCAATTAAAATATTAATCTCATGTTATCCGTCATAGAACACGGATTTATGTTATAAGGTAAACAATACTTTTTCATCATTGACGCGAGGAAAACTATCCTAGACGTCGTTCTAGTGTTATGCACAGCACACCATGATATAATTAGCCAAGCAACAATAAAACTTCCAATATACACAAATACGCTGAATTAATATTACCTGTCGAGAAGAAAGCAGGCAATGTCGGCGTTCTTTTTAAAACCGTTGCTCCTCATGAGCTCTTTCCATCTTGGAAAGGCCACTCCAGTATTTACTTTTTTGTCTTGTTGATTTGCCTGTCGCGTTGCCGTCTTAATTCTCTTTTCCGCTTCCTTGGCGACTCTGATACAAATCCCGCAATGTTACTAGGTCCCCGACCGGGGTCGAATTCGGTAATCAATTCCGGGACGTGGTTGCTTTTACACAGAAGGCGACCCGGCAATGTTCCGGGAATATTGCGGGTCCGACGTGCAGTGTGAAAGGGGCTTAAGAGTGATGATCCTCCATCATCATAAAGCAGCCTCAAGCAATCCTCCTCTTCACCATCGACACAGTGCCATCGAGTGTAAAAACGCGAAAAGCGAAGCTTGAATTTACGGGTATGTCCCTCTTTGGCAAATGTACTTTCAAGATGGAGGAGCAACATGGCGACCGCCATCCGAACCCTCAACACTTATGTATTTTCAATGGTATATTATAAAATTATGAGAATGCATTATTACTTGAAAGAAGTAAATATACATTAATGAGCACATATATTTTTGAAAGAACTAAGTGATTTTAGCTAAGAATAAACTAAAAAAGTTACACAGTGTAGCTTTAACAAAAAAAAAAACTTATTTGGCGAAATTACATTTACATAAACCAGGGACGACAACCTATACATCACACGGAGGAATAACCGCTAGAACGTGATCAAAAGCGAGATGTTTATTTCAGATAAAGTACATCACACATGCAGATCTTTTGAGCTAATCGTTCATCATTGTAACACAGCTTGTTTTAAGTTAGTAGCTATAAATATGATTAAAGTGTGATATTTAAATTACACAAATCAATGAAAGCACGCAGTTCTGAGCTCTGAAAGCACGAGCGCTGCTCATCACAAACGCGCGTGCGTGCGCGTTACAGCTTGTTCTGATGTTTGTTGCGCCTAGCATTGAGAACATCTAATGGTGCATTTCGAAGATATTATCAAGTAGGATATATAAAGTCTCATTAAAGATTTCACATTTCACACACATCACAATGACGGTGATCCATGTGCAAAGCTGCAAACTCCATCGCGTTCATGTGTTTGGAGTTGCTCGTATATCATCAGCTGACGCGTGAACTGCCACAAATGAAACTTAAATGTTCAGCGTCGCATCCTGAAGCTCAACACACAGTTGTCTTCATTTAAGAACAGCGATTCTAAATGATATTATTAGCAGTGCTGATGCCCGCTCTCTCTCTCTCTAGCATTGTGGTCTTTGATCTCGCGAGAGCTGAAAACGAAAGTTAAAGAACGACACGCATTCATTGCGTTTTAGCGTGAAATGAGAGTTCTGCGTCTTTATTAAAATCAACATATTAACGATTTCTCTCATCCACCTGCAATTTTTGGGATGTTTATGTTTTTATGTTTATGTTTTTGGGAGACCGAGAGAAAATCCAAAAACTGCCAGAACAATGTTATATATTTTGTTGACTTGTACTAAATCCAGAGAAATAAGCCATTTTAACCAAGAAACACCCTGTTTGTGCATTGCCTATCAACAACATCATATATCAATGACATCATTTTTTTTACTGTGGTGGTTATAAGAAATGGATAAATAAAAGTAAAAAAATATGTGGAATGTAGTAAGTGATAAAATAAGGGAATGTATTTCTCAAGTGTTTTAGCTTTTCGGACGATTGATTGCTTTTCCCTTGTGAGCGTTTGCCTGCGATTTCAGATTCAGCCCGTCGTGGAGACTGAGCAGCCCAACATCTCGATTGAGACAGCGCAGTCTCTCAGGTGTGTGTGCCCGCCCGCCGATCTGTTTGTGACTTGTGTAGGTGAGTTTGTGTGCACATGTATGTTTGAGTGTGTTTTAAGTACAATTACAAAGCAATTCATTGGTTTTGTTTAACTCTGAAACAATTTTCGAGTTACGTTGTGGTAAAAATAGCTATGGGTAACGCCAGCTGATTGAGGAGTGCAACCTACGTCATCAACCTAGAACGCAAACAAAATGGCGCTGCCCATGGTCCAAATATAAAATCGATTTTTTAAATAATGTAGATCTTTCATGGGTTTTCTACTACATAATTCAGTAAGAGACATCATTTATGTTATATTAAGCCATACAAGTCTCAACACCATGGGATCCCTTTAAAGTGATGCTCTGTCATTTAGTGAAGTAAATATTCTTGAACCGTTTTAAATGACTGAAAAAAAAGAAAGAAAAAAAAAAACAATACACAGACTCTGATGTTTGAAGCAGCAGCTCCGTGTCCTGAGTTTTATTTAAACTTATTTTTGCTAGTACTAAATAGTACTTATTTACTTTACTATGAATACCATGTTTTACTATGAATACCATGTTTTACCATGCCTAATATCGATCTAGCTCTGCAGTGTCAACAAGTGTCTCATAGTAGCCAAGGAGCTAATGCACAGAGTAGCATTATAACTAGGGCTGCACGTTTTCAAGTTTTTCATTAACCGTTAACCGAGGCCCTTAGCGGTTAATACTCGGTTAACCATAGTGTGCATCAGGGTTATTATTTTTAGTTTATTAATTTGACGACCACCATCTCCGTATAGTGAACGCGCCTATAGAGAGAAATGCACATCATGGATTACATAATCAGAGAGTAGCCTATTTCTTTCCGTTTTAAATTGTTAGAAGACATTTCAAGCTTTCTTAAGATATATTTCATGTCTGTGAGGCCTACGCTGAGTTTCGTTAAATTAGGATGAGATGCGCTCCAGTTCACGAGCAATGCAAGTGGCCGCGAGGGCGCTTGCATGATTAGGGCATGTAGTAAAATATGCAGTCGAGAACGATTGCCACAGCGTTAGACTCGCGCGGCTGAGCCTCTCCTGGCATAGAGTTCAAGCAGCTGTGGACTCGTTCCTTCAGCTCTGGCCATCTTGCTTTCAGTCCGCGATTAGCTTTTTTTGTTTTCTTTATTACAGTTAAAGTAGCCTAACCTCTGCTTTTCGCTAGTCCCTCACAAGTTTCTAACTTCAAACTTTCTTTCTTCTGATCCGTTATGTACAGCGCGCGCGGCTCCTGCTCTGCCCTAATGCGACTTATAGTCCAGTGCGACTTGTTATTTTCCTCTTCATGACGTATTTTTTACTGATGCGACTTATTCTCCGGAGCGACTTATATCCTGAAAAATGCGGTAAGCATTGCATTGCAATACTTGCATTTTGCCCCGTCACTCTCAATTTGAAAGTGCTCCCACGCTGTATTTTTCTTTGCCCGCTTCATGTTAGAAAGCTGGTCATGACTTCTTCTTGTGGATATTACAAATATCTGGGAGCGCTCTGGCGGTCTCTTGTGGTGCAAAAATATATTACAACTAAATTCAAAGCACGTCACTTAACCGAGCAAAAAAACCTTTCTTCAGATAAACACAAAGATTTTTAATAAATAATCCATCTCAGTGAGTCCATATTTTTTTTATAATAATCATTTGACATTTGATAAACCATACACGGCGATCGGCCAATGTTAAACTAATTTATTCAATTCTGTTTTGTTTTGGATTTTTACACTATGTAATTAATGTTTTATTTATTGAAACCAAGCATATCTCATCAAGTTAGTTTTTACCCATTTTTAGTATTTCACAATAACTAAAGGCAGTAACAATTTAAAATATATATTTAATTTGTGAACTTTATGTTTAGCTTTTCTTTTTAATAGTCGACTTATTTTCATCAGGCTTGGTAAACACTGTTTACATGAAGATGTACCTTTAATTTCACCACACTGAGTGCTCACTAAATGAACATAGTCCTAGTAGTGGTTACAGGCCATTTCAAGTTTAAATTTGTGACATGAAGCTGTGATATATACAGTACATTGTCGAGTTGTTTACTTAATTTCTAATTAGTCTTCTCTTCCCATTAATTCCATAATTTTGTATATTCAGACCTATTAGTGAACGAAAACAAGAGGTAAGATTTATTAAACAAACCAATCATATCCAAACATAATCGATCAAATCCAATCGTAGCACGATGGAGATATTTCCTCCTTTCACGTGACTTTCCCCCATTCGTTCTCAATTACCGCCCATAAAACCGACCGCATGCTTTGGAGGGTCTGTTCAAAGTCAATGGGCTCAGGGGAGGGAAGTGTCCCTCTGTAACCTTACCTGATGTTGTCGCTGTTGGACAATATTACTTTAGTGTCACATTTTGTAATATTTGCGCTGTTTTGTTTTTGTAATATCGAATTTATGTAATTTTCTCATCCAATTTATATGAGCAGACACTGCCTATCTTGCCACCTCAAAAGAAACGCCCCTGACCCATTCGACCCCAGTGGATAAATCAATGTCTTTTCAAGGAAACAATTAGTGTGTAAGAAAAATTGCAAGGTTGTAATTTTTTACATCAAAGAGGCAAAAGTTCTGAAATGATATCTTTGTTTAATTAATAATATTAATAATAAATCATAAAAAATGCTGTTTTGCGCTATACTTTTTTTATACACTGTATGTGTCTAACATAAGTCTGCACTTTTAGCTAAGCAGAATCCAAGTCCAATACTAGTCAAGTCCACCCCTGATGTAATGCCACCAAATTTAACATGTTAATGGACTGTAATTTTTGTTAACTGTTAACAGTAGTGTTGTAGTCAAGACCAACTAATTCGAGACCAAGTTGAGACCAAGACAAGACCAAGACATTAAGGGGTTGAGACCAAGACAAGGCTAAGACAATGGCAGGACAAGACCGAGTCAAGACCAAGACCAGACCAGCACTCCTTAAATTCATAAAGATCTACATAACTGCCTGATAAATTACTCATTTTTAATCAATAAATATAATTAGAATAAGACCCTATATAGCTGTTACCAATCAAATGAAATCATTAACAAAATGAATCTTTGCACTGCAGGGGTGGTACGGAAGATGCATTTGAATTATTAAACTACAAATGTGTAAATAATGCTGAGAATGTTTAAAACATTGAATGCTTGTATAAAAGCAATATTGTTTCAGTCATGCTCAAATTTGTGAAAACAGCTGTCTTGTTCTTGTGATATTGCTTAATATCACATGATGTATATAAAAATCCAGATCTCATTCAAGTACTTTTTTGCAACAATATCTTGGATTTTGTGAGCATTTGTATTTATTTTGCTGACATTTTTTGACACAACTGGCACAATAAATAAATCACATTAGAAATCAGTTATTGATTGCATCTGAAGCAGTAAATTTTACATTCAGTCACATTAATGGTGTTAATATATAAATCAGACAATTTATAATATTGTGATCTCGGAATGTTAAAATGTGACAATATTTCTTTCAGAAATAGAAAGCTGTCTCGCAATATCAGCGTGAGTTTGTGGCAAAAACGTTCACAGTGCCTGCATTATATTAAAGATTAGATTACTCAATTCATTGTCAAAATAATTAACTAATTACTTGCTTACCAAAATAATCATTAGTGGCCACCCTAGATTATTTAACTGATAAAATGATCCTGCATTGTTTTGCATTTTGTGATATTTAAGTTGAATAAAAGGCTATTTTTCCAGTCATATGTAGTTCCAGTCATAAAAATATCATCTCATCTCTTTCTCGTGAACCCAATATCATCTCATCTTGTGAGTCGTGAGCTAATATTGTCTAACATTTCAAACAATAATTAATAATCAAATAATCAAGGCCTAAGAAACACAAAACTAAATATTTGAGACTATAAAGGTTTATCCCCGCTACTAATTAGAAAAACGGGAATTAAAGTAAACAGATAATTATGCAGTTTTAGAATCTGGTGAGTGTTGTTTAGTATTTCATGTCTTTATTAGTAAAGCTGCTCAAAGGCTGTTCAGTACCATCTTGACATTTATTATCCATTATACTTGTACCAGGTACTGAAGGGCACTAAAGGTTATCAGTCTCTTGTTAAACACAAAATCCTTTGCTGAACAGGAGAGGGCTGGGAAACCCATAATCTTCCTGAACAGTGGCCATCTCATCCACACCCCGATTAAAAAAAAAAAAAAAAAAAAAGCTTTCATAATGCCCACCCTCATATTGTAGGATATTTAGAGCTTGTCAGCCTTATAATGTCTTGAAAATATTGTTTGTGTTCCATGGAATTATGAAAGCTCTATGTTTTTTAGGTGAGTAAATGATGACAGAATGTATTTTTTACAACAAAAAATAAATAAATACAACCCCCCCCCCCCCCCCCAAAAAAAAAAAACCTTTAACCCTTTATTTTTTAGTATGACAATCAGAGGACTTTGTAAGTGATTAGTCTTTGTTCAGTGATGAATAGGAATATCACCGAATAAATATTTTAGACTTAATCTCTGTGGTATGAGAGACTACGTGATTTTGGACAAATAAATCTCATTTAATAACTTTACATTGAATAACCTCATTAGCCTGACTTTAATTTTACAGGTGATTTTATAACACAACTTTAATCTGGCATAGTATTTCAGTCAATAACATGTAACATGCTTCTCAGTAACAAAATATGCTAATTATATGATTAGATTAGTTTTTTCCTGAAATTAGAGACGCTAATATTCTAAAGAATTTGAAGTGTCCTAAGGTGCTTAGATGCTGCTTCTCTTTTTCTTCATGTTTATATATATATATATATATATATATATATATATATATATATATATATATATATATATATATATATATATATATATATATATAGTTTGTGCAGAGGCAGCCACTTAATAAAATATATCTTTTTGTTAAAAAGACCATATTGTACAGCTTCTGTCCGTGAGCCAAATGTCAAGACAAGTGAAAATAAGCAGCATCCCTATTAAGCCCTTTCTCTTGAATGCACACAGGATGAAATTTCAAAGCACATCTGAACAAAAGTAATATGCAGACTTTGTGATTACAGTTAAAAAGCCAGGCTATATTGACATTTAACAGAAAGCATTTTCAGTAAGCTTTTGACTGAGAGTAAAATCATTGTCTCTGAACATTTGCCCAAGTGTTTCTATGATGCAGGGTGGTCTTATTGGATTATGGAATAAGAGCAATTCAGATTTCAGGCTTAAATAGCACCAGTCATACCAGTACAAAAGGAAACCCTCCAAGAGGGTTCTGCTTTAATTCTTCAGTTTCCACAAGCCAGCTGAGAAAGATCAAGTTACATTTTTTTTTCTCTTTCTTGCCCATACTCTCATCTCCCACTCTCTCTTTCTTTCTGCAGATTTGTATTAAGTCCATACTTTTCTTCTTGTTGAACTGTGCTGTGTCTCCCTAAGGTTCACATTTAGATCCATATTCCTAGTCCATTCTCTAATGTTGCACTTCCTCACAATTACCTTAGTTTGATCTAAGATGTTTGTTCTAAGAAGATTATTGTGTGCCATTTATCAATTTAAGATATCCAATACAAGCATTTCTAAATATTTTGCAATTGTCACAAATTGTTTAGACACACACGGGTTGAAGATCTAAATGCAGCTTTATTGGGGTAATTAAAAATTGTATTCCAAAATACAGGTGAAGAAAACACAGGCACAGGGGGAAAAAAAACAAGTCCAGACTATTACACAGAAAAATCAGAAAGAGTGCTCAGAAATGCAGTGGACACACAAACAAGACTTCACAAAGAACGAGTGAAAACACAGGGCTTACATAGGTAGGGTTTAACAAGCTAATGATAGGGTGAACCTAATCACAACATGATGAGTCCAAGCAATGGATTATGGGAGTTGAATTTCATGATGAGAACAGAAGTCAGGAGGAGTGCCCACTGGTAGAGATTTTGGGCAGTCAATCTGGTTGATGTGGCAGTAATAATCCAGGTCGATTTTTTTTCTAAATATACATACTGTATTTATAAATATATAAATAAAACAGTAAAAATATAAATAATCATCTTAAAACAAATGAAGAGTTGAGATGATGATTGAGCGAATTATCTCTGCACATATATGCTATAATCAAATACTGCCGCTTCAAATCCGCTAAATCCCAGCGTCAGCCCATTCAGAAATACCGGTTTGTTGACAGAAACCATTAAACGCCATTTCCCTTTGGCAGCAAAATCCTTTAAGCCCATAGAAACCATTCAGAAGATGTGAATAGAATCATATGATTTCATGAATATAAGATGAATGATGGTGTGCGTATGAGCTGCAAGTTTTTATCATGTTTTGTCACTCGTTAAAGTGTCAATGACAGGATTTCGCAACTAGCAAGTAAACAAAACAGTGTTCCATGTGGTGCTGTAAAACTCCATGAAACCAACATCTACAGTAAGTCACTTGCATTACAGCTCCCCCTACTGTGTGGATCAGTTTCTTCACTGTTACATTCTGATTTCTGTTTTCATCATTTGCAATTTTCCAGCTGTATTTTTAGTGATTTTGCAACTGTTTACTGTCTTGTTGTCCAAAAAAAGGCACACATGTACATAGCGGTGTTGCAGCAAAATGCAGTAAATTTGTTTAAGTAGTATTGCATCCTTCACATCCTTCATTTACTTCCGAAAAGTCTTTAGTTTTATTATATTTATAAAGGAAATATAGGCTGTATCGAGTCTTTCCGGAAAAAAATTTGTGGATGGAGGCCTATCGTGTGGGCGGAGCTAAAGAATCACGAGCGCGCGCAGCTATTGCATGAGAGCGTCTGAAAGCTGTGACATCCTCAAGCGTGGAAAAGAAAACGTTATCCTTAATAAACCGTGACTATCAATCAGATTCAACCATACATATATGATCCAGAATCGGATCCGGAGGCTGAAATAAATTGAAGAGGAGAAACAGCAACAGCAGGACGTCCGTCTCTGTGGTATGTACTGTATTTAGTGGCCTGTCAACATTTGTGTGCGTTTACTCGTGGTTTATGAGGACATGATTTGGTCTATGGACTATTTGTACGTAACTAAACCTTAGCAGTAGCAAGCAAAATGGTTTTGCACGTCAGACTAGTGTATAAAAAAACAATGGAGTAGCGCATTTGAATAAAGAAGCACTCTTTGTGTGAACGTCCCCTAGGTTTATGTTTGGGTGGTTTTACAATAAACAAACTGACACCTATAGTGGTCAGCTAAACAAATGTATTTAAACACACACCATGCATCGCATGCTCCATTGATAAATTAACAATAAACGATCGTGTTGTTTACTGATGTTTACTTACGCAACGATAGCCAACAACATAGACATTTGAAGCAGTTTTACTCACCACCTGCTTCCAAAGCACAACCGTGAACCTTTATCGCTGGGACCGCTCTGTCAAAAACACACTTCTTGTTGATTTCGTGAAGTCCTGTGACAGCAGTGACCGTGGAGATCCACTTTTGCGACACGACTGAAGCGTGATGTTGTGACGCTTCCCGTCATTTGTGCGTTCACATCGGTTCAAATGCAACGCTGCCTTCCCAGAATTCTACGTGGGCCCATTAAAGTCGCTAGACGTCACCCGTAGGAGTAAAGTGGAGCGTGGTGCGACAGAAGTGTTGCACGGAGGAGTGGACCTTGAGAGCAGTGTTTATGGGCGTGCATTTGTTCTCTTGCTCTGGTCGCTTGCGCGCACACCCTTCCAGGAGAAGAGCCCGTACGGCCCATACAAGGACATTCTGCCCTGTTGACGTCAAGCAGACCCATACTGGAAAAAAACTCTCCGAAACTTGTGAGAAACCGGAAGGAGTATTTTTGACACAGAAATACTCCATCAAACGTCCTACTTATTTTTTTAAACTTTGTCCATGTTTAGGATGGGAATCTAAGTCTTTAACAGTGTAAAAAGCTCAGTATGCTTGAAACAGCACCCCCCCCCCCCCTTTAATACCAATGAATTGACTAAAGTGACCATTTCTGAAAATAAGGTATTTCAATAACTGACTAATAACCTTTGCATTGCCATTCAAGTGAAATTATTAAACCTAAACATAGGGGCCTGTAAAAAGAAATAAATAAATAAAAACACACATTTTAACAGAAAACATGTCAGACGGACTTTTTTGCATCTAAAATTTTCAAATGATTTTGTGGATACTTTTGCACAGTACAAAATATCTTGCAAAACATCGAGGTTTTACGTTCATTGCACTTTATAGACATTTTTGTACATGTAAGTTCCTGTCATTTAGAATTTTTACAGAAATTGTACAGTGCCCTTTCTAAAAACACTACTGCCCTTGGTTTGGCATTATACAGGGAAATTTAACTGAAAGCTTCAGGCTTTGATTTTCTTGACATGCAAACAAGTTACACAACCACATGTCTTGTCAAGCATCAAGACATCATTGATGGAGTTTCCATTCGCTGGCAAGTCTGTGGCTTTTCACTTTTGATTTATCGAGAAGGTTTGGAGCAAACCAATGTACATTTTTGTTTACTGAAACAATGGTTTGCTTGTAAGAGCTCATGAAATATCTTTTTCTGCATTATGACATACTGTAAAAAGCATGCCACAAATAAATCATGCATTGGAAATTAAGTGGTTTTAAACCAGGTGAGAAAATAACTTTTGAATGGACCTTAATAATAGAGCTATGGAAAAACCGTTGAGAAAATACTCAAGGGGCATGGTGCGAAACCGTTCAAAGTTGGTCTTAAGACAAAAACAGGACACAATCTTGACAACCAGGTAGAATGAGAAGTCATTACAGCACAATCACGCTGCTAATGAGTCTTTCAGAGACCATGTTCAAGTTAAGTTGGAGAACTTCCAGATTCTAACAACAAATTGGCAGTTTTATTAAAGATGTCTTTGTGTTTTGGGAGACCAAACTTCTTTCAGTCCAGTATGGCAGCCTGGATAAGTAACTGTATATTACTTTGGGGACTAAGTGTTTTTCAACGGTCTACATAACTTCCATGCAGATAACAAGTGCTAGACTCTTGAGATATTACGGTCAGATACACACATCACGGGAGACATGTAAAACCCTTTAAACTGCCCGACCATCTGCAAGGCCTCCTCTGTTCTCATCATCATGTTTCTCATATATATATTTTACACACAAATGCATTCAGACACACCCACAGATTGAATCCAAGCCAAAGCAATGGACATTTCCTCTATGGATGAAGTAATATCAAAGCCTGCTCATTTCCGAAACGACCTGTATGGATGATAAGCATAGGTTACGACAACATTACACATATTTCAAAAATGTAATTTCTAAATGTATGAACGGTCACATTTATTTCAGCATTGTATTTGTGGTAGATAAATGGAATGTAGTTGTGTAACTTTTATTGTGTGTTAGCATTGAGGCCAGCTAAATAGCGTATTTAGCAGATTTACATATTTCAAATGTATAGTGTTTCTTACATGATTGATATATTGTACTTTGTTGGTTGTGTTATGCACATTTTTGTTATAATTCAGGTTTGATATTAGTTCCAGTCATATAGGGATGCATTATACACAATATTGCCAAAAGTATTGGGACACCCTTCCAAATCATTGAATTCAGCTGTTCCAATCACATCCATGGCCACAGATGAATAAAATCAAGACTCCTTCAACAAACATTTGTGAAAGAATGGGTTGCCCTCAGGAGCTCTCTGAATTAATGCATGAGTTAATTCAGTTAATTAGGGTTACTGTATTTCTATCCTAATTTAGTATCAATTAATATGTATTATATAGCTTACTGTACATAATAAGGAAGATATTTTTTTTTCTTAGCACTATTTTAAACGTTTCTTGAGTCAAATTATATGTGCTTGAATTCATTAATATTAACTTGTGTATGCTTATATAAGTATAATTTTTCATTAAAAATATTTGGATGCTAAGTCCTAATATGATGCAGAAGTTATTAACGTTTTAAAATTTCACATTTAAAGAAATCTAGCGTTTGATCATATCTAAATATTTATTAAAATGCAAGAAAAAAAATATCTAGCAACTAGATTACATGTATATTTATTAAAGAGCCATAAGGCACCTACTGGGTAATGGCATGACAAATTAACATGATTATTTTACAAAATGACTCTAATTTACCTCTTTGAATTGGAATTCTCTAGTTTAACCTTAATTACTACACAAATTGTAATATAAATAATAAAAATATTAGAAGAAATATATTTTAAGTGGTCATTAATTGACAATAATTGTTGCACAAATATTATTTAGTACCAAAAGATCTCTTCATAAATATTATTGAACTAAAACATAGAACACTTATTTAATTACGGTGTATGGTCACATTTGACCATCAATGAGTATGAGTGTGACCAATTGGTAAGGAATACCTGAGGGCTAAATACAGGAATAAAATTAATGTTAACAATGTTTTATTTCTAGCACTCTCCATAATAAAACAATCCTGTAAATATGTCTGACTTTATAATCAATGCACACTAAGCTGTACTGTTTACTAAAACTTGCTGCAAACATCTGTATAGTGAAAGTGTTGTGTATCCGCTTAAGCCATTCAAATGCATTGACACAGCGCTAGAAGTATTAGAGCGGAGCGGAGATGAAAGCATGTTGCAACTCCGCCTTTGAACGCCTCCGGCTTTAACATAAGTACCCAAAATGCTATTTATTGTTTGAATTTCGCATTAAAACTTAATAATAATTAAAAAAAAAGCTATAGGCCTAGCTTTGTTTATTATCAAAAGCAGGTTTGGCAATTTGGCGTGACATTAAGTTGGGCAGCGTGAGAGTGTGACCCAGAGCCAAATACGTGAGTGTTAGCAACCCTGGTGTGGCCTTTAGATTAGCTCCATTACAGTGCGTAGAGAGCTTCATGGAATGGGTTTTCCATTGCCAAACAGCTGCATCCAAGCCTTACATCACCAAATGCAATGCAAAGCATCAGTTTGAGGATTGCCCCTTTCTGTTCCAACATGATTGTGCACCCGTCCACAAAGCAAGGTCCATAAAGACATGGATGAGGGAGTTTGGTATGGAGGAACTTGATTGGCCTGCACAGATGAATTAGAGCAGAGCATTTGAGCCAAGCCTTCTCGTCCAACATTAGTGGCTGACCTCACAAATGCGCAAGAATTCCAATAAACGAAACAATTTCAAAACAATTCATTATAATATGCAAAGCTTATCCAATTATAGCAGTGGGCATTTACTTACAACAGTGTGACGCCCATAACAAACGAGCGTTCCATGAGAGAGGCTAAAACAAGGGTAGAAAATAGCTTATTAGTTATTCATTATGATGTTTTTGAATGTAAAAAACATCACACAAACGTCATAAGTTGACCTTAGACAACAGTATAAAAAAAAGCCAGTTCATGACCCCAGACAATTTGTTTTTTCTTTTTCGAAACACAATGCTTGTATCGTCAAGTGTTGCATCTTATAAACACGAGATTGTTGACTATTTATTAAAAGATTGGTCAAGACATTCAATGTCTTTTTTTTTCAGTCACTTGTTTAAGACAAGGCTTTCAGAGAATATGGTTTTAATCAAGGTTTTGTTTTTTTTGGTACATAGTCTTTTCTTGACTTGAGAGAAAGACAGTTTATTTATATCTTATAATTTTTTTCCTTCTGAAGTAAATTTATCTTGTTTTAACAATGTTTAGATATTTCTACTGGAAACGAGACAGACATACGGATTAAGACTTTTTTTTTTTCTGTGGCATAGACAAAGTCCAGAAATCTTCTCTCACAATAGGATACAGTAAACTGAGAGGGGTCATCAGTAGTGTTGTTTGCCCTGAACAATAATGCACAAATTAAAATTCCTGTCTAATTACCCCAAGCACTAGCATTCTTTCCCACTTCCACTCATTCATGTGAGTCATCTTTTTGTAGTAATACCACATAAGACCTCCAGTCCAAACAGTTTTTAGCTGCTGTTTATGTGGTACAGTGGTTAGTATCCCTGGAAGTGGTTGATGGTTTCATTCAGTGATTTCAACCACAGGGACTGTAACTGTAATTTAATTTTAGTCTGCATTGAATTGTCACAATGACAGCAGTTTTCGTATCCTTGTAAGCACAGTCTTAAATGAGTTACAAAGTCTTAAATTATTATAAAGAGATAATCAGCTGTGTATCAGATCTGCTTCAGGCCTTAAAGTGACAGCAGCCTAATAAACCTGCTGCAGTCTGTCATTAATGCCAATCAAAGAACAAAAAAGAGGGACATCACTCACTGCTCTTGATTTGAGCTTTAAAGGGGGGGTGAAATGCTGTTTCATGCATACTGAGCTTTTTACACCTTTAAAGACTTGGATTCCCATCCTAAACATAGACAAAGTTTCAAAAACTAATGTTGGACGTTTGATGGAGTATTTCTGTGTTAAAAATACTCCTTCCGGTTTCTCACAAGTTTCGGCGAGTTTTTTTCGAGTATGGGTCTACTTGACGTTAAATAGAGCGGAAGGTCCTTGTATGGGCCGTATGGGCTCTTCTCCCGGTAGGGTGCGCGCGCGCGTGACTAGAGGGAGAGAGAGGAAATGCACGCTGTAAACAGTCTCTCATGTGCAGATCCAGTCGTCCGTGAACACTTAAGACGCGCCGCGCTCCACTTTATTCCTATGGGTGACGTCGAGCGACTTCAACGCTTCAGCACAGCATTCCGGGAAGGCAGCGCTGCATTTGAACCGATTTGAACGCAGAAATGACGGGAAGCTTCAAGGCATCGCTTCAGTCGCGTTGCAAAGTGGATTTCCACGGTCACTGCTGTCACAGGACTTCACCAAATCATACCAAAGAAGTGTGTTTTTGACGGAGCGGTCCTGCTTTGGAAGATGCCGGTGAGTAAATCAACTTCAAATGTCTCTGCTATTGGCTACCGTCGCATGAGTAAACATCAGTAAACGATACGATCGTGTGCTTCGTCATTCAAATGCGCTAACGGTTACTCCATTGTTGTTCTGTATAACGTTACACTATTCTGACTCTGACGTGCAAAACCGTTTTGCTTGCTACCTCTAAGGTCTAGTCACATACAATAGTCCATAAACCGAATCATGTCCTAATAAACTGCACACAAAGGCCCCTAAATACAGTACATACCACAGAGACGGACATCCTGATGTTGCCGTTTCTCCTGTTCAATTTATTTCTGCCTCAGATTTGATTGTGGATCATTATCTGTATCAGCTGAGATAGCCATGGGTTTCTCCACGCTTGAGGACGTCACCGCTTTGCGCGCTTGTCATTCTTTAGCTCCGCCCACACGATACGCCTCCAGGCGCTCGGTTTTTTCCGGAAAGACTCGGTACAGCCCATATTTCTTTTATAAATATGATAAAACTAAAGACTTTTCGGAGATATGAAGGATGCAATACTACTCTATAGGTACTCAAGATTGACATGAGATTGACTGAAACTGAGTGTTTCACCCCCCCTTTAATAAGGATTAATCTATATTTAATTTATACAGTGAAGACTATGCAGTGTTATTGCAGTATTTCTTACTTGATATTTCTGTCAGACATACCATCTTAAAACACTGTTTATTTCATTTGTATCTGTTATATTTTATTTGTGCTATTCCTTGTAATGTGTTTATTTATTCTTATTTTATCACTGACCATTTACTTGTCTTTAAAAATGTTTGATCTTTTTATATTTATTAGTTTTTGTGGCGGTACAAAAACTGGAATCGAGAATTGTGATATTTCACTGGTATGTTACATAACAGCCTTATTTATTAAAGTAACAGGTCACATGGATCAAAAACAATGAAAAAACAATAACTTTACTAATTTTATCATCAGAAATTGAGAGGGAAAAATCATTTTAATAGAGACATCAGTATCAGTACTAGGGGTGTAACAGTACACGTATTCGTACCGAACCGTTTCGATACAGGGCTTTCGGTTTGGTGCACATGTGTACCGAACTGTACGAATGCAATCTTTAACAGATAACAGTCGGCTTGTTTTAAGTGTGGAACGTACTTCAATCCGAGTCCCCATCCGAACATATTAGGTATTCAGTCCAATTCATCACAAAAGTCAAACGATAAATTCCATTTTGACGCTCTTTAATGTGACATGACTGATCACAGAGTTCATACAGCGGCGCGCAAGTCAATCAATCAATCAATCAACTTTATTTATATAGCGCTTTTACAATCACGATTGTGTCAAAGCAGCTTCACAGTGTCAAACAGGATAATATTGCGACAAAATTAGATTTGGCTGTACAGTCGTACTGGAGAAAACAGTGATGTTATCAGCTTATTTTAATTTATCATATAGCGACAATGTTGGCAGATCAGTATTATAGTTTATAGAATTAAATAAGACCTAATTCATATATTTTATTTGTATAATAAGTTGAATAACTTTAATCATATTTTTAGTGTCCCCAACTGAGCAAGCCAAGCCAAAGGCGACAGTGGCAAGGAACCAAAACTCCATCAGGGCGTGATGGAGAAAAATAAACCTTGGGAGAAACCAGACTCAGTCGGGGTGCCAGTTCTCCTCTGGCCTATTAACACACCGTGTAAGATTATTATTCTGGCAACCTTACAGGTCAGAAATCATATTAGATCGGATTAGTCAAAATTTTCAGGGTATCACGGAAGAGACAGATTTATTTAGGATGGGGCGTCAATTACACAAGAGTATGAATACATGAAAGATCGGAATTATTGCGCCGAAGACGGGTTTTGAGCATGTCGTGCCAGTGAGGCAAATTCAGAGGAGACACCATTTGACACGGCTCAGCAGACACTCCAGGATGCGTTGGTCATGTCCAGGTAGGTCCACCATCCGATCCGGACAGGGCCCAGATCCGGGATAAACCTCGGGATAAACAGAGAGACTAACATTAGCGTAGATGTCACTCTTTTTATGATGTAACGAGTACATCAGGTGTTATGGGAAGTGTTCCCGGTTCCGGCTGACCTAGTTAATGCAGCCTAACAATCAGTCAATTGAATTGAATAATGAAAGTTAAAAATGTTCTATGTGTATGCCATAGTAAAGAGATGTGTTTTTAGTCTAGATTTAAACTGACAGAGTGTGTCTGCTTCCCGAACAATGCTAGGAAGACTATTCCACAATTTAGGAGCTAAATAGGAAAATGATCGACCGCCTGCAGTTGATTTAGATATTCTAGGTATTATCAACTGGCCAGAGTTTAGAGACCGCAATCGACGTGATGGGGTATAATGCGTTAAGAGCTCGCTTAAGTACCGGGGAGCTAAACTATTTAGTGCTTTGTAAGTAATAAGCAAGATTTTAAAATGTATGCGATGTTTAATAGGGAGCCAGTGCAATGTTGACAGAACTGGACTAATATGATCATACTTCCTGGTTCTAGTAAGAACTCTAGCTGCTGCATTTTGGACTAGCTGGAGTTTGTTTATTAAGCGAGCAGGGCAACCACCCAGTAGAGCATTACAATAATCTAGCCTTGAGCTCATGAACGCATGTACTAACTGTTCAGCATTTTGCATTGAAAGCATGTGCCGTAATTTAGATATATTTTTAAGATGATAGAATGCGGTTTTACAGATGCTAGAAACGTGGCTTTCAAATGAAAGATTGGTATCAAAGAGCACACCCAGGTTCCTCACTGACGACGAGGGCTTGACAGAGCAGTCATCAAGTGTTAGACAGTATTCTTGGTTACTACTTGTGGAGCTTTTCTGTCCAATAATTAAAAATTCAGTTTTATCTGAATTAAGTTGCAGAAAATTACTATTCATCCAATTTTTTATATCAGCTATGCATTCTGTTAATCTTGTGAATTGGTAGGTTTCGTCAGGGCGTGAGGAAATATAGAGCTGAGTATCGTCAGCATAACAATGAAAACTAACGCCATGCTTCTTAATGATATCTCCCAGTGGTAGCATATACAGGGTGAAAAGCAACGGTCCTAACACTGAGCCTTGCGGTACCCCATACTGAACTTGTGATCGGTGTGACATCTCTTCATTTACTGCTACAAACTGATAACGGTCAGATAAGTACGATTTAAACCATGCCAAAGCAGTTCCACTAACGCCAACATAATTTTCGATTCTATTCAGAAGAATATTGTGATCGATAGTATCAAATGCAGCGCTAAGATCAAGTAACACTAATAGAGAGATACAACCACGATCAGATGATAAGAGTAAATCATTTGTAACTCTAATTAGAGCAGTCTCAGTGCTATGATACGGTCTAAATCCTGACTGGAAATCCTCACATATACCATTTCTTTCTAAAAAGGAACATAATTGTGAAGACACAGCCTTTTCTAGTATTTTTGATAGAAACGGTAGATTCGAGATTGGCCTGTAATTGACTAATTCATTAGGATCAAGTTGCGTTTTTTTAATAAGTGGTTTAATTATAGCCAACTTAAAAGTTTTCGGTACATATCCTAATGTCAAAGATGAATTAATGATATTAAGCAGAGGATCCATGACCTCTGGAAGTATCTCTTTTAATAGCCTAGTCGGTATAGGGTCAAGCATACATGTTGTTGATTTTGATGATTTTACAAGTTTAGCCAGTTCTTCTCCTCCTATAGTAGTGAATGAGTGTAATTTTCCTCAGTGACACTACAGCGCTCTGTCTGAAGTGATACTGTAATAGACGGCTGCATGGTTATAATTTTATTCCTAATATTATCAATCTTACTAGTAAAGAAGTTCATAAAGTCATCACTGCTGTGTTGTTTACAAACATCAGAAGCTGAAGCTTTATTTTTTGATAATTTAGCCACTGTATCGAATAAAAACTTAGGGTTGTGTTTGTTTTCTTCTAAAAGAGTTGAGAAATAAGCAGATCTAGCAGTTTTTATGGCCTTTCTGTATGCAATCATGCTCTCTTTCCACAAATTGCGAAAAACCTCTAGTTTTGTTTTCTTCCAGCTGCGCTCCATTTTTCTGGCTGCTGTTTTAAGGGCCCGAGTGTGCTCGTTGTACCACGGCGTTGGATTATTTGCTTTAATCTTCTTTAAGCGCCGGGGAGCAACTATGTCTAAAGTGCTAGTAAGGAGAGAGTCAATAGTTTCGGTTGCAGCATCAAGTTCATCTTGGCTATCTGTAATGCTGAGGAGATGGAACTGATGAGGAAGATTATGTACAAAGCAATCTTTAGTCGCAGCGGTTATCGTCCTGCCATATTTGAAGCGAGGGGATGGCTTTGCAGCCTTAGGTAAATTAAGTATACATGATATTAGGTAATGATCTGAGATGTCATCGCTCTGCTGCAGAATTTTAACAGTATCAACATTTATTCCATGTGACATTATTAGATCTAAAGTATGATTAAGGAGATGAGTGGGTCCCGATACGTGTTGTCTAACTCCAATAGAGTTTAGAATGTATCTAAATGCCAATCCCAATGCATCTTTTTCATTGTCTACGTGGATATTAAAATCCCCAACAATTAGTACTTTATCTACAGCTAATACTAACTCCGATACAAAACCAGCAAATTCTTTGATAAAGTCTGTATTGTGCCCTGGTGGCCTGTAGACAGTAGCCAACACAAATGTCAAACGGGATTTATCATTTACACTACACAGTGTTACATAAAGCACCAAAACTTCAAAGGAATTATATTTGAAACTAGACTTCTGAGTAATACTGAAAATATTATTATAAATTACAGCCACACCTCCCCCTTTACCTTTCAGACGTGGCTCATGTTTGTAACAATAATCTCGGGGGGTGCACTCATTTAAAGTAATGTAATCGTCAGGTTTTAGCCAGGTTTCTGTCAAACACAGCACATCTAAGTTATGATCTATAATCATATCATTGACAACAAGCGTTTTTGGCGAAAGGGATCGAATATTCAGCAACCCAAGCTTTATCAATTGTTCATCCGTATTATATCTGTTGTTTATTTGTTGGACATCAATTAAATTTTTATTGTTGAATGGTTTTGATGGTTTTTTGTATTTACTAATTCGGGGAACAGACACAGTCTCTATATGATAATATCTAGGTGAAAGAGTCTCTATGTGCTGGGATTTAGCTGACTTTGGTGACGTGAGACAGCTAGCAGACGGTTGGTTTAGCCAGTTTGTCTGCTTCCTGACCTGGGCCCCAGTGAGTCAAGGTTTCGCGAACGCGATCATCTCTTCCTAAAGAATATACATGAATTAATATCTCTTAAGGTATTTTGAGGATGCATTACAACTTACTGAAATGTATAACATGTCATGTAATCGCTCAATCTGTGTTTCAACCGCGGAAAGACAACATCTTGAGAACAAAGTCTCGTAGCATCACATTTACCTCAGGGAAGTCATTCAGTATCCAACCTACAGCTGTTAGTTCATATGCACTATATTAGCCTATATATTAATTCTATTCTACTTAACCTGTTAGTGATGTCTTGTTTATTTAATGCATGTTTAAGTAAATCTGTCATGATTTGGCAGCCGTGTATAAATTATTATATTTCAACAACAAACTAGAGAAAAAAATAAAATTATATATATATATATATATATATATATATATATATATATATATATATATATATATATATATATATACCACTGTTGAATAAAAATAAATAAAAAGCAATTTTGTATAACTACTGTACCTAAATCGTACCGAACCGTCAAATTTGTGTACCATTACACCCCTAATCAGTATTGGTATAAATGATATTGGGCCCTCTTTTAACGGCCTAAGCGATGGTCATAAGCATATGGCGTAAGTGCACTTAAGGTGTGTCCAAATCCACTTTTGTTATTCTTAACAATGTAAAAAAATGGTTGGAGCACCAGACAGCATTTCCAAAACGTTTTTTAGCTAGTCTCTTAATGAGTCATGAGAGTATTTTAGGATGTAACATGCAATAATCCAAACAGAGTCTCATCTCCTATTCCTTTTAAAAGCCAGTTGTGCTTGCACCATGGTGACTTTGCTATTTACATGGCATGGGGCATATTAAGATAACCAAAGGCTCCTGAGCTACAGCATTTCGGTAGGCCCCACGTTTACACGTTTTCCGGTGAACAAACGCATATTGTTTCATAGTGTCTGCTCTTCAGTATTAAAATGTTACTTTATGTATGCTGTTGCAAGTTGAACCATATTTTCACAACACACTGCTGAAGAATAGTATGATTAGATACCCTTCTTTTCTCTCCAGATGCTCTCTGACACACGCTGGACGGGTCAGGTGGTTCTTTTATACAACCATGTCTTTCTGTGTATGCATTTGTATGTTGGACATTCTTGTAGCCCCTCAGGGCCCAGGGAACTCCCCCCGGTCATGGAGCCTGATGTTTGTGTGTGCAGTGATGCGTGAGGCAGCGAAAACACACCTGGATTCACCGTCAAGAGACAGAGAAACTGATCATGGCAGCTCTCAGAACACTGGCATTCAGGTCATTCTGTGGTTTTAGTCTCTCACCAAGTCACAACTCATCAATTGAGGAATGCCGACAAATACATTTGGAAGTTTGTTACAACTTAATATTGAATTATTTTAAGCCTTACCCCATCTATAGCACTCCAACGTTTATGTCTAATTTATGTACGCGTGCACACAGACAGAAATGGACATGTGGTTTCACTTAAGCTATCAGCAGACATGGTCATATCTCCATCTTCAGATCTTTTAAGATAACATTCTTTAGGGTTTCAGGGGATGGTGGCAAAATATTATTGATATCAGACTTTTTAGATTAGATTTTTATCTCTGTTTTGAGTTGAAGTGGTGGCAGGTAAAGAGATGCCTCGCGCTTCGCCTAAAAGCTTTATCTGACTCAGACAGACATTATGTCTGCCAAATTAGTGCTGCATTAAGATAGTTATGAATGATCACAGTTGAAACTGTGTGCTAATACAGCTATGCACGTCCCAAAACCTTTTTTCCTGATGAACGTCTGGCAGGAAGTAAAGTAAATCTTTTCACAACATTCCTTGCTCGGGACCTTTTGTAGCTTCTGAGGAAATAGTTAAGCAAAAGAAAAAGACTTTTATTCATCATGTCTTTATTCTTTCTATTAAAAATAAGATAAATAGATGCGGTGGAGAGAAATATTTTCTTTGAATAATTGTTGATCTGTTCCTCACACATACTGTAGCTACAGTATAATATGGCTATATTAAGAATATAGGATGCAATATGTGTGCACCAATATATCATGCAACAAACTAAAGCAACATAAAAATGCAACAATGTCATCTATAAAATCATGGATGGTGACAATCTGTATTGTGTAAAAATTATCAGTACTACATTAAATGTAATGTTGAATATAATGCATAATAATGCAATGGGTGCATATTTGTGGGTCCCGATAATGCCAAATGTCTTGTGTTACCAGTAAAAAGTTGCCTGCACTATTTTAAATATATCTCAGTGACAGAGTGCAAGCCTATTCGTCTAAAATAATTCTGCAGAATCATGAATATTTTTATTCTGGGTTCACCATTGTCCTGTGCTTTGGATTACCAGCACCAAGTCCAAGCCCGATTATTTTCACCCCTTTGTAATATCACATTTAGCATTTTAATCAACAGTAAATATTTTTGCTTACCTTTCTCGAAAAGTCTTGGGGTATCGCAATAATATTGCATCGTGAGTTGTATAGTGATATGTATCGAATCATGACATGAGGGTATCGCTACACCCATAGGATGCAAGTCCTAAGAGGTACTTTCAGGATTATTTTATTGTTGTTTTTGGTCCATTAAGAGATCGACATCCAACGTCGTCCATTGTGATATATCAGTCGACCACTACAACTTTTCTCTATTTCTGGATATGAGAACGAGGGGCAGGGGTGTGTCACATAGGCAGTTTTCCGTGAAAACCATCCCGCTAGATGTAAAATATAAACAACTGTAGTCGGCTTACCGTAGTGAATGAAAGTAAGACAAAACTTTTTTTTTTTTTTTTTTGCAAGAAGGATTATGTATTGACTCATTATTATATAACGTTTGTTAATTTTGTACAAAGTACTGTATATACGTTTAATTAATATTTTTATGTTTATGTCATTAAAGTTATGAAATGCATCATTTTAAATAATGGAAATAGTAAAAAGGAAACAATCAACATGTTTTATGGTCATGAGAATTAGGAGGTAGAATATTATCCTTAAAAAAATATCCCAATGAATTGCCCTGTAGTCTTGCATTTCTTTACAGAAACTACACTGTAAAAAATTCACCCGTATTTTTACGGTAAAGTACTGGCAGCTGTGGTTCCAGCCCATTACCGCAATTTTACGGTTTCAACAATGCTGTAATTTCACAGTAAAGTACTGGCAAGCTAGTTCCAGTCATTTACCGTAATTTTACGGTTTCCATAATGCTGTAATTTCACAGTAAAGTACTGGCAGCTGTGGTTCCAGCCCTTTACCGTAATTTTACAGTTTTTAATTTGTATGGCTGTTCTGTAATTTCACAAAGTACTGGCAGCAATGGTTCCAACTACAATTCTACAGTATAAAAAAAGTTAATATAAATACTGTTTTCTATTTACTCTATTGTCTGATATCTATTAACATCCCTATGTACCATAATGTTTACAGACATTCCAAACAGACTTTTTACTCAATGGAAAAAATAAAGAAATAGATTATGGTGTACATTGTTTGCCATTTATTTAAAACAGGTTTTAACAATACATTCAATGCATTTTAAAATGTATTTTCTCTGACTTTCTTTCCTTAAATACTGTTTTAGAAATCATTGAGAACCAATGGATCAAAAATCCTTGATAGGGCAAAAAATACTGTCAAAACATCCCAAACCTGCTTTTAAAAGAGCTGGCCTGGGAGGAAGTCCAGATCTGAGAGGACATAATCAAGAGAACCAATGGGTGAAAAAAACGTAGGAAGAGGCAAAAAAACAGCCAACACGTCCCACATCAGCTTTTGACAGATCTGGTCTTAGAGGAAATCCAGGTCTGAAAGGAAAGAAAATCAAGAAAATATTAGTGGTAAAATAAAGCACATGGCAAAAACTAGTGATCACATACTCTGTGAAAACTTTCAAAAGAGACATAAAATGATCATGTTAATGAACTAAACTAATCTTAAACAGCAATTGAGTGTGTAAGTTTGTTTTGAATGTTTGTTACAGCATAGAGGAAAAACATAAAAAACAATCTTAACAGAAAGATTATGGGGTCAAGACAAGACCAGAAAGTTTACCTGTGTGTAAAAGAAAGTGATTGTGTTTTTTCCAGTTGGCCGGATAGGAGTACATTTATTTAGTAGATTTAGGAGTATATTATAATTGTGTATATGTAAAGAGAGCTGTTAAGTTAAATGTGTAAAACATTTTTTTTTACAGCAGAAGAAGTACATTTGAGAGTACAGTGGGAAAAAAAGCTGTAAACCCTCAACCTTTGGAATTGGTTGGTTCTCTGCATTAGTTGATCATAAAATTTCATCTGATTTTTACCAGTCACAAGTATAGACAAACACAATGTCCTTAGAGGGATAGTTCACCCCAAAAATCCAAAATTTCTAACCCCCATGCTATATATAACACATGACAATCGCATTGATTGGCTGCCATTCTTTTGACACTTAAAAAACACAACAATCTTGAAGTGGATGAATCAATGTCTTCTGAAACCAAACCGTAGATGTGTGTAATAAAAATATTAATATTTTTAACTCACTTTATTTTTGTGTTAGAAAAACAAACAAAAAATGAAATGCTAACTAAACTATAAATCATTACTTCCAATCTACTGTCATAAGTAAGTGAAGCTCATGTGAAATGTCGGTCATCTTTGCTTCTGTGTTACTTCTCGAACAAGCTTTCACAATGCACTTACATCACGTCACAATGTCCCTCTGATAAGTGCTCATATGACAGTAGACTGGAAGCAATGAGTTATTTAATTTAGCATTTTTAGGTTTTTTTATTTTATTGCACAAACCTATCATTTGGCTTTAAAAGGCATTGATTTATCCACTGGGTTCATATGAATTACCATCACGATCGCTGTTCTTTTTTAAGTGTCAGACATGCGACAGCCAATCAATGACATTATATGGACTCAGAGATGGATTTGTTTCCTAAAAATCTAATTTTGTTTTGGTAATAATTGTTCATGATTCCCTTGTTTGTTCTGAGCAGTTAAACTGTCCACTGTTCTTCAGAATAAAATCCTCCCCCTGGCCCATCAGTAGTTCTCATTGTGAAAAAATGGGTCTTTAAATCATGCAGTCACTATTGTAAAGGGTTCAATTGTGCAGAATATGCTGGAAAACCAAAACTGTGCAGGACATGGTAGATTTTTCTGAAGAACATTGAGCAGGTTAACTGATCAGATCAAACAAGGCACTCATGTACAACCATTACGACACAAAAACAACATTTGTGGTTCATAGAGATAACAACAAGGTAGTCACTTACCAAATTAACATTTTTATTACACAGCCCTGAGAGTGTGGGAAGTGTTGAGTAAAGTCATGAAAGATTATAATTGTTTGTGTAGCTAGCTTAAACACTTTTTTTTGTCTATGTGACTAATGAAGATCACATGAAATGTTAAGAACAATTAATGCAGAAAATCATTCCAAAGGGTTCAGATACTTTCTTACCACTGAATATGAATGCAGGTAAAGGATAAGTTCATCCCAAAATGAAAATGTCCTGATAATTTACTCACCCCAATGCCATCCAAGATGTTCATGTCTTTCTTTCTTCAGTGGAAAAGAAATTAAGTGTTTTAAGGTAAACATATCAGGATTTTTCTCCACACAATGGACTTCAATGACAATCAGAATGTTGAAGTCCAAATAAATGCTGTTTCAAAGTGCTTCAAAGGGCTCTCCTCAATCCCAGCTGAGGAATAGAGTCTTATCTAGTGACTCAATCTGTCATTTTCTAAGGAAATTTAAATGTATATACTTTTTAACCACAATTGTTCATCTTGTGCTGGTCTGCAATGTGACAGGCATTACGTCATCACATTCGAAAGGTCAAAAGTAATTACCACCCCATTGTTTACTAGTATGGAGAAGGATTATCGTTCACATTGTATTGTATGTTGAATTACATATTTATGGTTTTGTGTCAGTTTATTGTTTAAAATGGTCATTTCGTGTGTATATCCTGGATGTCTAATAATGTCATGCGAGACCTTTCCAATGTGAGGACGTCATGCCTGGCACGGAGACCAGCACAATATGAACAACTGTGGTTAATAAGTATATACTATTTATTTATTTATTTTTTTAGAAAATGACAGATGGATTCCTTAGCTGGGAGTCATTTGAAGCACTTAAAAATCCTTTGAAACATATTTATTTGGACTTCAACATTCTGGTTGCCATTGAAATCCATTGTGTGGAGCAAATTTCTGAAATTTTTTCCTCAAAAAACTTAATTTTTTTCCCACTGAATAAAGAAAGACATGAACAACTTGGATGGCATTGGGGTGAGTAAATTATCAGGACATTTTCATTTTGGGATAAACTTATCCTTTAAGCGGTGTTGATTCTTTTAGGAAGCTGCACAAATGGGAGTGTCAGTAGGCATAAAGTTTAGTTACCTAGCCGAAATTCCATTCGAAATCGATGAGGTTCCATAGAGAGAGAAGCAACTTTGGGATTGACAGTGGCAGACTTCTTGCTGACAAGTTTTCCAGTCTTCTTTGAAACCACCTTGCCTCTGCAGGTCTTAGAACCTCTTTCGGGGTTTATCCCAACACACACACACACACACACACACACACACACACACACACACACACACACACACACACACACACACACACACACACACACACACACACTTTAAAATAGAAAACTTACAAAAATCTACCTTTTATCAATTTAAATATTGGATTAAATATACATTTGCTAAATTACGGGACAATAAAAGAAAATAAACAAATTTAAAGGGTACTATAAAAGGTCACAAAATACCTTTGAATGAATTCCAATGTGCCACATGCCTCCTCTGGATACTGACAATTGAAGACAGAACATTGTAAACATTATTCCAATTGCATTCAGAAATCGTGATTGTATGCCCTTACAAACAACACGACCCTCTAGTCTAGGGTAATCATCCAGTGTTCAGTACAGTTATCTGCCCTCCCTGAAATTATTTTTTTCTTCAAATTATACACAACACTTAAAACAACAGTTTACACAAAAATATACATTTTCTGATAATTTACATGACGTGAAACTCACCAATGATTAGGGATGCATACGATGTCAGTAAAACTCAGTAAAACAAGTGATTGTTTCCTAGAAAAAAAGAATACAATTATTATTTAATAAATATTTAATCTTTAACCAAGCAAAGAAATTCGACGTCAGAGCATGGAGAACATTGCATAGTGAAACTTAAGCTGTTGAAAACTGTCTGCTAAAACGAGTGCAGTCAAGAATATCTGCCTCCTCTTTCAAAAACAACCTCTTTGACTTTTAATACTATATAACGTTACATGCGAATCTCACAAAAAAGCAAGTACTCGGACCACTAAATTGAAAATATAACATATATATATATATATATATATATATATATATATATATATATATATATATATATATATATATATATATATATATATATATATATATATAATAAAACGTTAAATATCTATTTTGCATTGGGAATTTTAACAGCTTTACATTATTTGCATGGAAACTAATCAAATTGACCACAACATTTTAATTGCTATCATGGTTCTGGATATTTCGAGTAGTTTTGTAATTATTCTCCATCTTATGTGCATGATATTAACGTTATGCGAATAACATTAATGCATCTGGTTAGATTAACGTTAGCATCATGTAACATTAACTTACTAAACCAGAAATTCATGTGAATCGAGATAAGGGTTAATGTTACTACAAAAGCAAGCCAAAATAATTTCTAAATGGTAACTTAACTTCAACCAAGCAAATTCGCAGTAATACTTTAAATCGGAGCTCAGAGAATATTCATTAACAGGCGAAAGGCCTCATGCCGTTGAGAGCTCTGTCTGCAAAATGCGATTAGGGCTAGCACAGTCAAAAATACCTTGTGAAAAAGGCGATTTTATAGGTTGGGAGCAACATAATAGAATAACTGCAAAGAAATAAACTCACCTTGAACATTGTCCTTCTTTAAAATAGCCTAGACAGAGGAGTGTTGCTGTTCTTTGACTGCGTCTGCTTTCTGTTTGAAAAAAAACCGCGTTGAAGATGCCCCGCCCCCACGTGATATTTTTTACAGGCCAATACTGTTTTTTCCAGGAACAAATGGATTTACACATAAATGCTGTAAATTTACTGCAAGTAATTAATTTATGGAACCTAGACTGTTAAATTACAGGATTAAACTGTTTATTAAAATAACAGTATTTTACTGTTGGAAATCGCCCGTATTTTTACAGCAATTTTTAACAGTGTATATGTATACATTTTTTTCTAATGATTTTGGGTGAAATATGCAGATGTTTTGACAGGCTTTGCACTTGAATATTCTTAAAAAGTACTCCTTTTGTGTTTCACAGAAACAAGATTTGCATTATGGGTTTGGAACGTGAGTTAAATTTGGATGAATTATTCCTATAAGAGTGTAGCCTAACCAATACTGTACATCAAATAAGTTATTGTTCCTTTTGAATATTTGATGATAATGAGTAAATCGCATATTGCACTTAAAACAAATATTTACTTAATTGACCTACAGAGCATGAGACTGCAGAACGGTTAACTTTGTTACCTTCTAAATTGTGTTATCGGACTTCTGCACTCACCTAATACAACTTTAATCCTGTCTTATTGCATTAGTTCGGAGAGGCAGAGATCCAGCATATTAGACCTTGTTGGCAAGATTTCAGTGCTTTTTTAGAGAGGTATGTGTCTTCTGATGGCCATCTTATCTCTTTCAAGAAGCTGTGGGCAGATATTAAAACAACAACAACATCTCCTTAATGAAAAAGTGATGAGGGTTCTATTGAAAACAGTGATACCTGATCAACTGTTTGAATCATCCAGGCATCTGTGTTGGACGCAACTAACAGGCTTTCTATTGAATATGAACCTACAGCTGCTGACATTTGAGTTGGGTTTTACGGTGAATGTTTTTGCTGGTAATCCTCTACTCTTCCAAGGTTCTACAGAGTGAGGCTTTGTTGTGGTACTGGCTGGAAAGTTGCACTTCATTCTGTGTTAAGTGTAGCGGAGAGGCCTTTCTCTTGAGGGTCTTAAATCGCTCTGCCTGCTCGACCATGGCATTGTGATGGATACACGCTCAAAACTTTAAAGGGAATAGCCTGCTTGGTCATGGCCGATCCATTTCTCTAGGGTTCTCCATGTGTGAATTTCCATACTTCTCTCAAACAAGTGATTTTCGCCATTGAAGACCTTTGAAAGGGCTGGAATCAAAGCTTTGCATTGAGGGATTGTCTTTGATCAGTATTTTCTTTATGCAGACTGCCATTTTAATGAAGTGAGAAATAACTGACGATAGATGCTTCATGCCGTCGCTGCATGTCATGCTGTGCCTCACATTTTCAGTAATTCAATGGTCCATTGAGTCAATTACAGTCAAGTCTCACGAAACATGTCAAGAAAATGTCAAAAAGTCAAAAGAAAGGATATTAAGCCTTTTTTTAGGACCGTTTAGAGTTTTGCTTTTGTCATCAAAACCCTGATTTACTTTCATGAAAAAGTCTTGTTTTTATTACATAGTCATTTTCATTACTTTAAGGTTTAAAAAATATTTGGATGTAAATTATTTATAAATTATTTTTGTTGATTTTAATTGAAAATTAAAATAAAATCATATAACATTATTTTACTTTAGGTCTGGTAAAACGAATCTTTGAAAATAATGAAAATGGTCAAAGTAAAACATCAGACCCCTGTGGTTAAAATCAAGTTTTTAATGTTGTTTATGCATGTGGTGTTTTTAATATGCTCTAAGACAAACCATGTTCAAATTTATAAGACACCATTGCTGTGCATTTTCTTCTTGAAACTGCAGTGAACCAAAAACGTGGTTTGAATATGCCAGTGTTATGTCACAAACTACCTTCTAACCAATCACGTCAAATTGCGGGCGGGCTTTAACGTATTATTAACCATGACCTCTAAAGCGTGGGAGTCTCAAGAGAAGCAAGGTTATCCTGGTATATTTTTCTGTTGGTTATAAAAAAATCATATCTGTGTTTCGTGTCGTGTTGTGCTCCATGTACTTCCTGTTTTCATTCATCACACGTTCCTTTCTTTTTCTTTTCTTTTGATTTTTTTATGGCAGTTGGCATACAACTTCAAGTTGCATTACTGCCAACCACATGTTCCTTTGTATAATTTCCAGCCATGTGTCTGTTCCCATAGTTACCTTCGTTAGTCTAGTTTTGTTCAGCTGTGTTTGTTCAATCATCTGTATCACCTGTGCCCCTCGTTTAGTCAGCCATCAGTGTTTGTATTTAGTTCCCTCTTGTTCTCTCACTCCTTGTCTGGGGTGTATTCCAGAAAGCAAGGTTAACTTATCATCAAATATCCACAACTTTCCTGCGAGTCTTAGTGGGCTTCGCCATGACACTCGATACTTCCAGTTGACGGTATCTCAGTTCCGGTTTAGCACACATAACAGTTATGCTGAGTTCACACCAGACGCGAGTGACGCGGATAAATAGCGCTATTCGCGCGAACATGGACGCGTGAACATTTTGACTCCATTCGCTTCATTCACCACACAACAGACGCGAATTTGCGTCATGGGAGGGGCTTCTGCCAGACAGCGGCAGTCGTCAGAAGGACTAGCCGAGTTAAGGCTGCTCTCGCTGGGGTTGATGAGCGCTGAGCGCCTGGGTCTCTCACCTCAGAAACCTTGCTTCCATAAACCATGCAACATAAACGGACCCGTTTGACAACATATGCACCCATTCAATGCCCAACGAGCTTCAAATAAACTCTTTAAAAAAAAGAAAAAAAGAATTGTGATGCAGAAGTAATATTTATATTTTAATATTTGTAATTGTTGAAATCATGTCAGGCAGTGTCAGTAGACTTTTTTTATCAACATGAAAATAGATGCATGAACTTCAATTAATTTAAGTGCATTGTAATAAAAATTAACATTTCATTGCTGTAGATTTAATTATTGAGTTTATATATTAGTTTAACCTATTTAAAATACTGCAGTACAACTGTATAATTTTTTGCAAGGGGTATGTTTATTGGTTTCAATATTTTACAGATTTAATGTGTATCAAGATCGCTCTCAGCCTAACGTTACCTTCCAAATATAGACCTGCACTCCAGCGGGACCCAGCACAACCGAGTGCGACGCGGGATAATATTTGATGGGTGAATGCGGATGCGGGCAGCAAGATATTCCCTGCGTCTCAATCGGCTCCCTAGTTCACTAGTCAGGGTACTGATCAGGACATTAGTCAATGTGCTGACTCCCTGATCAGTGCCCTGACAACGGAACTAGGGAGCCGATTGAGACGCACATTGTGTGCGAGTCGCGGGAAAATAAAATTATTTTGCGTGACTCCCGCAAAGTGGAAATATCTAACAAAATAAATAACTATAAACAAATCAACCTTTATTTATAATAAAATAAAATCGATTTACAGGCGCATTGACGGAAGGTAACTCTTGCGTGGATCATAGGAACAGCCAAGCTGGCCTACCACACAGTGGCAAAATGTGTGCACCGCATAACTCAGGTGAATCGCTTAATGCTACAGATATTAGTAAGATAGTCAGATCCATGCGATCATCTGGGACATGTGATCATTTTGCCTGAAGCGTTGTTGTAAAAATCTACTCCTGAATCCTGATAATACAACCAAGCGTTTAGCTGATAACAGTACAGACTAACGTAAACCGGAAGTTCGTTACAGGCGTGTTCTACGTTGCCATAGCGATCATGGGAAAGGTCAGAGTTCGGGAAAGTTGTGGATACTCTGAACTCTCGGTTGATAATCCCAAACCCTGCTTACTCCAAGTTTGCTGGTTCCGAAAATGCATCCATGAGTAAGTTCAGACAACTCAGACTATGTTAACCATCAACACACAAGACATTCTCAATAGAGCGATGACTCGATGATTCACCATGGAAACAGTTGCTGTTTAAAGATGAACCTTCGCCCCAGTCTGAGGTTCAGGGTGCTGTGGAGCAGATCCTTACTAGTCTCCCAGTTCCTGCCGCTGAAAAACATCCCCACAGCATGATGCTGCCACCACCATGCTTTACTGCAGTAAAGCATGGTGCAGTTACATGTAGGGATGTAACTGCACCATGCTGCAGTTACATGTAGGGATGGTATTGGCCAGGTGATGAGCGGTGCCTGGTTTCCTCCAGACTTGACACTTGCCATTTAGGCCAAAGAGTTCAATCTTTGTTTCATCAGACCAAAGTATTTTTTTTCTCATGGTATGATTCTCAAAAGTCCTTTGCGTGCCTTTTGGCAAACTATAGATGGGATGTCATGTGCCTTTTACTGAGGAGTGGCGTCTGTCTGAGCATTATTGTACAGGCCTGATTGGTGGTGTGCTGCAGAGATTGTTGTTCTTCTGGAAGGTTCTCCTCTCTCCACAGAGAAATGCTGGAGCTCTGTCAGAGTGACCATTGGGTTCTTGGTCACCTCCCTGACTAAGGCCCTTCTCCCCCGATCGCTCAGTTTGGCCAGACAGCTACCTCTAGGAATGGTCCTGGTGGTTCCAAACAAACTTCTTCCAAACTTGGTGAACGGAAACATGGTTTGTGTAATGTTACAAACACATTATTAGCGGTTTGATAATGTAGTCAAGTAAAAGGCTCATTTGCATATTCAAGAATCAACATAAACTAAATTAAGCAAGGATGTAGAGGTACATTCAAGCTAATTTAAGGAATTTTTTCAATATATATTATATAATATTATTATTATTTAGGAGTGAAATATGGCATTTCTTTGTGAGATCTTTCTAAAACTTTTGAATTTTCCTAAAATGCTTTTCTGTAGAACTTCTTTATGCTGAGTTTTACTGTCAGTATTTTGTTTAGAAAACAAGTTGCTATTACTAGTTAAAGTGTCCATAATGTGGCAAAGTAATAAGAAACTTGCATGGATCTTCTTCAAAACTGTTAATGCATAACCATTTAGAAAACACTATAATATGAGATGATACAAATCATTTATGTATGCATGATAGTTTATGATATTTTGTGAAAGCATGCGAATAAAAGGACATGTGATGCGTACCTGTCTAAACTAGATGCAGAGCAAAATAATTAGCTCTAAAGATCAACAGAGCTTTTTGTTGCAGGCCACAGACTTAGCAGACTCGGACCCCTATTAAGATGGCAATCTCTCCTCCACGAGTTTTCATCACGGGGTACGTGTTCCACCCTGACAGCGCGCTCCTCCCAGCCCTGTGGGGTGGCTTTCTCGGCTAGCAGAGGATGTTTTCATAGCATTTACATGAGAGAAAATATTTTCACTGCTGTGTGAATCATGAAAGCAGAGGTTCCAGACAAGGCCAAAGGAAACTAATCTTTGATATTAACACCAATTTAGTCAGTCTTTTTTTCACACATCAAACCGTCTGTGCTGGAAGGAGATGCCGATGGGGGGGTTAAAAGGGGTCTGTGACGCAACTCTATCCAGGGTTACGGGAGAAAGACTTTTGTGATAGACAGATGAAAAGAAAGTCAAGTTTATGAGTTAGAGACAAAGTCTGGCCTATAGGAGGAAAGAAAAAAAAATCACAAAACACCATCAAGGTGACAAGTGGAGCATGAGCTTAGTTTAAGAAAAGTTGCTAAATGTTTTATCAGCATTCAGCAAGAGCTATGCTATGCCAATCTTTCCAAAGTGTTACCATTTAGCAAGGTGGCATTTATTGAATCGGTGAGATAAAGGGATAGTTCACCCAAAAATGAAAATGTTATGTTTACATTTAACATTTACATTTAATCATTTAGCAGACGCTTTTATCCAAAGCGACTTACAAAAAGGGGGAGAGTAATAGAAGCAACGAAACAGACAAGGCCAACAACCTGTAAGAGCTGTAAGAAGTCTCAATTAATTAGCACAGTACACAATTTTTTTTTATTTTTTATTTTTTTATAGACATCTACAACAAAAACTCACGTATGCAAAATGCCTAACACTGGATTTTGATAGCTATGATAACAACCCATTAGGACTAAGGCTGTTGCCCCAACTGTTGTCGTTAATGCAGATTCAGTGGCCCAATGGGTTGGTTTTGTATGGCATTCTAGCTAAACGCGCAGCAATAGCCATCTACAACAAAAACTCACGTACGCAAAATACAAAACACTGGATTTTGATAGTTATGATAACTATGTAACATACCCGCCTGAAGGCACAAATCCGGATGAGAGACGTAGATGTGATCCAGGAGTGTGCGCTTTTTGGTCGTTGCTGTGGTGATCAGTAAGTGCTATTCTGTATTGGTCAAGTGCAATTGGAAAAGATGTGTCTTAAGATGTTTTTTAAAAATGGCTACAGACTCGGCAGCACGAATTGAGATCGGCAGATCATTCCACCAGGTGGGAACGGTCAAGGAAAATGTCCGTGAGAGCGATTTCATGCCTCTTTGGGATGGAACCATGAGGCGCCGCTTGCTCGCAGAACGCAAGCTTCTGGAGGGTGTGTAAGTCTGAACAAGTAAGTTTAGGTATATTGGTGCAGCGCCAGTGGTTGTTTTGTAGGCGAGAACTAGTGCCTTGAATTTGATGCGAGCAGCCATTGGTAACCAGTGCAATTTGATGAAGAGAGGCGTAACATGCGCTCTCTTCGGCTCATTAAAGACCACTCTCGCCGCTGCATTCTGGATCAGCTGCAAGGGTTTGATAGTGCATGCTGGAAGCCCAGCCAGAAGAGCATTACAATAGTCCAGTCTGGAGAGAACAAGAGCTTGAACCAGGAGTTGTGCAGCCTGTTCTGATAGGAAGGGTCTAATCTTTCTAATGTTGTATAAAGCAAATCTGCAGGACCGGGCTGTTGCAGTAATGTGGTCAGTGAAGTTTAACTGGTCATCAATCACAACTCCAAGGTTTCTGGCTGTCCTTGATGGAGATATGGTCGATGAACCAAGCTGAATGGAGAAATTTTGATGAAGTGCTGGGTTGGTTGAGAAAACAAGTAATTCTGTCTTTGCAAGATTGAGTTTAAGATGATGCTCTTTCATCCAGTCAGAAATGTCTGTCAGACAGGCAGCGATACGAACACTGACTGTAGGATCATCTGGTTGAAATGAGAAGTAGAGTTGAGTGTCATCAGCATAGCAGTGATAGGAGAAGCCGTGTTTCTGAATGACAGAACCTAATGATGACATGTAGATGGAGAAGAGAAGTGGTCCAAGCACTGAGCCCTGGGGAACCCCAGTAGCTAGATGATGTGACTTAGACACTACACCTCTCCATGACACCCTGTAGGACCTACCAGAGAGGTAAGACCTGAACCACTGGAGAGCTGTCCTGAGATCCCTGTCTTCTTAAGTGTCGACAGGAGGATCTGGTGGTTAACTGTGTCAAAAGCAGCAGACAGATCCAGCAGAATGAGCACTGAGGATTTGGAAGCTGCTTGTGCCAGTCTCAGGGCCTCAGTTACCGAGAGCAAGGCAGTCTCAGTCGAATGGCCGCTTTTGAAGCCGGATTGGTTGTTGTCTAGGAGGTTGTCCCGTTCAAGAAACATAGAGAGTTGATTGAACACAACTCGCTCAAGGGTCTTTGCAATGAAAGGCAGAAGGGAAACCGGTCGGTAGTTTTCTAAAAGTGCTGGATTCAGAGAGGGTTTCTTAAGCTGTGGGGTTACCCGAGCCTGCTTAAATGCTGTGGGTAAGGTTCCCGTGTGAAGAGAAGTGTTGACAATGTGAGTGAGTGCAGGAGTGATTGAAGAAGAAATAGCCTAAAGAAGGTGAGTGGGTATAGGATCAAGTGGACAGGTAGTAGGGTGATTGGAAAGGATGAGTTTAGAAATATCTGCCTCGGAGAGCGGAGAGAAGGATGGAAGCGTGTTCGTGTTTGTTGTTGAGATGTGCGGGTCAGTTTGTGGTGAGGAGAACTGGTTGCTAATGAGAGATGTTTTGTTTGTGAAAAATGATGCAAAGTCATCAGCTGTAAGAGTTGATGAAGGAGGGGGAGGAGGAGGACAAAGGAGAGAGGAGAATGTTTTAAAGAGTTTGCGAGAGTAAGAGCAATTGTTGATTTTGTTGTGGTAGTATGTTGTTTTAGCAGTGGAGACATTTGTAGAGAAAGAAGAGAGAAGAGACTGATACAAGGTAAGGTCAGTATAGTTTTTAGATTTCTGCCATTTCCTCTCTGCCGCCCTGAGTCCAGAGCGATGTTCACGGAGAACATCAGACAGCCAGGGGGCAGATGGGGTGGGGCGGGCTGGTCTGAATGAAAGGGGGCAAAAACTGTCTAAGGAGGATGTTAGAGTGGAGCAAAGAGTGTCGGTAGCACTGTTAGTGTCCAGTGCTGAGAACTGAGCAGGTGGAGGGAGTGAAGATGAAACCATAGTGGATAGGCGAGAGGGAGAGAGTGAGCGTAGATTACGCCGAAAGGTAATCTGTGTAGGAGTACGTGTTGTATCAGGAGTCAGTATGAGGTTAAGAGTGATTAGAAGGTGGTCTGAGGTGTGTAATGGAGTAACTAAAGTGTTGTCCGTGGAGCAGTTGCGTGTGTAGACAAGGTCTAATTGGTTACCTGATCTGTGAGTAGCCGTAGTAGATACTAACTTAAGGTCAAATGAAGTCAGTAGAGTGCTGAAGTCTGCAGCTAGGTGTTTATCAAGATGGATGTTGAAGTCACCAAGCATAATCAGTGGAGTGCCATCCTCAGGGAAGCTAGAAAGTAACACATCCAACTCCTCCACAAAGTTACCGAGGTGACCTGGAGGACGATAGACCACTACCACATGGATTTTAACAGGGTGAGTAATAGTGATTGAGTGCGATTCAAATGAATTGGCCAGTAGAGACGGTAATGGATCAAATTTCCAATCATTTGAGATAAGCAAACCAGTAGTGAAGTCTTCACACTCGTTGGTCTTGCACAGGGAAGAGTTGAAGTCTTTACACTCATTGGTCTTGCACAGGGAAGAGTTGAAGTCTTTACACTCGTTGGTCTTCACACGAGGAGGGCTTCACACTGCTGCTTCCGCTGCCGCGGACTATCCCGCTATTTATACTAACCTGAGTATCGTTATTGAAAGCAGCTGGGAACGCCCCCAACAAACTCACTCCCAACGTGGCAATGACCAAACAAATGCTAACTCAACAAATGCTAACTTCCACACACACCAAAACTAATAATACACACCACTGCACTACACAGACACACTTATTCAACAACAAATGAACAAACAATCAAATGAGAGAAGTTACAAACACTTACAGAGTAGTTGTCTATCAGTCAATTAATTGCTCCTCTCTAGCCAAATGTTAGAAACACACCAAGGCTTTTAATACCTCGCTGGCCACGCCCCCAACAAACTCACTCCCAACGTGGCAATGACCAAACAAATGCTAACTCAACAAATGCTAACTCCCACACACACCAAAACTAATAATACACACCACTGCACTACACAGACACACTTATTCAACAACAAATGAACAAACAATCAAATGAGAAAAGTTACAAACACTTACAGAGTAGTTGTCTATCAGTCAATTAATTGCTCCTCTCAGCTCTGTTTATCTGCTTATTCTAATTAGACCTCATTGGCATGCATTATATTAGCAACAGTTGGAGTTAAAAATCTTAATTTGTGTTCTACTGAAGAAACAAACACAACTACATCTTGGATGCCCTGGGGGTAAGCAGATAAACATAAAATTAAAATTTTGGGGTGAACTATCCCTTTAAAAATAGCCAAATTAGCTTACTCAAATATTTCAAGCTTTTAAGCACATCATAAAGTGAGGATCTTTGGAAGGCAGCCTTTGTTTTGTTTTCTTTATTCAGCCTGTTTTGAAGGATAGATCAAGTGTACCCTTTGTGCGCTTCAATCACTCACAATCCTTTGCACACTTTCCAATTCACAAAAAGAACTGATGACTCGGCACTGAACTTGTTCATTATGAAATAATGAGAAAATAACGACAAAAATAATGTTTTCGGAAATTAAGGCATACAAGTTATCATTAGTTTTGGTATAAATGTATCACTTAACTGCCAAAAATGTAAGCCACACTGGGAGACCACAGACATTTGAAATTACCAAATATTATTTAAAAAAAATGTTTGTTAACAGTATCAAGCAAAACTGGTGGAAATGAATGGACTATTCATTTAACTCACCTAACTTTAGGGTGCTTCCCTGGAGAAAAAGGCCCTTGTCTTATCACTTTTTGTATATATATATATACAGTCTTGTTCAAAATAATAGCAGTACAATGTGACTAACCAGAATAATCAAGGTTTTTAGTATATTTTTTTATTGCTACGTGGCAAACAAGTTACCAGTAGGTTCAGTAGATTCTCAGAAAACAAATGAGACCCAGCATTCATGATATGCACGCTCTTAAGGCTGTGCAATTGGGCAATTAGTTGAAAGGGGTGTGTTCAAAAAAATAGCAGTGTCTACCTTTGACTGTACAAACTCAAAACTATTTTGTACAAACATTTTTTTTTCTGGGATTTAGCAATCCTGTGAATCACTAAACTAATATTTAGTTGTATGACCACAGTTTTTTAAAACTGCTTGACATCTGTGTGGCATGGAGTCAACCAACTTGTGGCACCTCTCAGCTGTTATTCCACTCCATGATTCTTTAACAACATTCCACAATTCATTCACATTTCTTGGTTTTGCTTCAGAAACAGCATTTTTGATTTCACCCCACAAGTTCTCAATTGGATTAAGGTCTGGAGATTGGGCTGGCCACTCCATAACATTAATTTTGTTGGTTTGGAACCAAGACTTTGCCCGTTTACTAGTGTGTTTTGGGTCATTGTCTTGTTGAAACAACCGTTTCAAGGGCATGTCCTCTTCAGCATAGGGCAACATGACCTCTTCAAGTATTTTAACATATGCAAACTGAGCCATGATCCCTGGTATGCGATAAATAGGCCCAACACCATAGTAGGAGAAACATGCCCATATCATGATGCTTGCACCTCCATGCTTCACTGTCTTCACTGTGTACTGTGGCTTGAATTCAGAGTTTGGGGGTCGTCTCACAAACTGCCTGTGGCCCTTGGACCCAAAAAGAACAATTTTACTCTCATCAGTCCACAAAATGTTCCTCCATTTCTCTTTAGGCCAGTTGATGTGTTCTTTGGCAAATTGTAACCTCTTCTGCACATGCCTTTTTTTTAACAGAGGGACTTTGCGGGGGATTCTTGAAAATAGATTAGCTTCACACAGACGTCTTCTAACTGTCACAGTACTTACAGGTAACTCCAGACTGTCTTTGATCATCCTGGAGGTGATCATTGGCTGAGCCTTTGCCATTCTGGTTATTCTTCTATCCATTTTGATGGTTGTCTTCCGTTTTCTTCCACGTCTCTCTGGTTTTGCTCTCCATTTTAAGGCATTGGAGATCATTTTAGCTGAACAGCCTATCATTTTTTGCACCTCTTTATAGGTTTTCCCCTCTCTAATCAACTTTTTAATCAAAGTACGCTGTTCTTCTGAACAATGTCTTGAACGACCCATTTTCCTCAGCTTTCAAATGCATGTTCAACAAGTGTTGGCTTCATCCTTAAATAGGGGCCACCTGATTCACACCTGTTTCTTCACAAAATTGATGACCTCAGTGATTGAATGCCACACTGCTATTTTTTTGAGCACACCCCTTTCAACTAATTCAACTAATTGCCCAATTGCACAGCCTTAAGAGCGTGCATATCATGAATGCTGGGTCTCATTTGTTTTCTGAGAATCTACTGAACCTACTGGTAACTTGTTTGCCACGTAGCAATAAAAAATATACTAAAAACCTTGATTATTCTGGTTAGTCACATTGTACTGCTATTATTTTGAACAAGACTGTATATATATATATATACAGTCCCTGACAAAAGTCTTGTCGCTTATCTATTTTCTAGAAATACCTGATATTACCCTGACTTTTAATTAATTAATTGGTGTTAGAAATAGCTCATATGAAAAGCTAAAACCCTCCAAAATGATGTTTAATGCACTGAAATAAATAATGTTCACAGAAAAAATATTTATCATTTGATCAAGAAGGTCAAATTTTGGCAAGACAAAAGTTTTGTCGCCTATACAGAAATTGAACAAATTTACACCAAATACTAAAATATGTCTGCAAATTAAGTTGTGGTGCTGTGAGATCCAAATTTAATATATCTATGTGGTGTGACAGGCAGCGGGGCGAGGGACCGCGAGAGCGGGCCGGTGATTAATGTTCACGAGTGCCAGCTGCGTGGCACACCGGTCTCGTCTCGCGGCCATGTGACGGGAGCATATAAGGAGGAGCAAGGGCTGCGGAAGACGAGAGAGGACCAGGCCTGGACTTTATGTTGTTTTGTTTTTGTTATTATGTGTTTGTGGGCAGTCGTCCGTGAGGGGCTGCCCACATTTTATTTTGTGTGTTTGCGGGCAGTCGTCCGTGAGGGGCTGCCCGCGGTTTTACTTTCATTTTGTTTATTTATTTTGAATAAATATTTTTGAACATTCGCCGGTTCCCGCCTCCTTCCTTCCCATCTACGAACTGTATTACAATCTTGTATGACTTCCATGAGCTTGAAGGACTGCATCCATGCTGTTTGGCAAGGATTCATACAATTTATTGATGAAGTCATCAGGAATAGCTTAGAAAGCAGTCTTGCATGCCTCCCAGAGTTCATCAATATTCTTTAGTTTCGTCTTCCATGCGTCCTCTTTCATCCTACCCCACATATGCTCAATGATGTTCGTGGTGACTGGGCTGGCCAATCCTGGAGCATCTTGATCTTCTTCGCCTTGAGGAACTTTGATGTGGAGATGGAAGTATGCGATGGAGCACCGTCCTGCAGCAGAATTTGGCCTCTTTTATGGTTGGGAATAAGAGGTAGCTAAGATTTCTAGGTATTTTAGACTATTGATGTTGCCTTCCACCCTGCAGATCTCTTGCACACCCCCATACTGGATGTAACCCCACACCATGATTTTTCTGCCACCAAACTTCACTGTTTTCTGGGTGAATCTCGGATCCATTCTGGCTCCAGTAGGTCTCCTGCAATATTTGCAGTGACTGTGGTGTAATTCAACAGAAGATTCATCTGAAAAATCCACCTTCTGCCACTTTTCCAGCGTCCATCCTTTTAGCAGGCTGTGGGCCTTGGCAAATGCCACACGGTTTTTCAATTGTCTTTTGTTTAGTGCTGGCTTCTGGGCACTGATTCGAACATGGAGGCTATTTCGAGACAGAATCCTACAAACTGTTCTGGTTGACACAGGGTCTTCAGGTGACCAGGTCTCGTGGAGCTCTGCTGCAGTGGAAAATGGGCTGGCCTTGGATTTTCGAGCCAACAAACGGTCCTCTCGAGCAGTTGACTTGCGGGGTCTGCCTGACCTGGGCTTGTCAAAAATGTCTCCAGTCTCTTCAAATCTTTTTTTATCCTCTATACTTGACGCTGAGACACATTGAAGGTGTCTGCCACATCAGCAGTGGATCTAGTCTTCAGCCTCTTGATAATCAAAACTTTAGTCTCAGGGTGAATCTTAGGCATGTTTGCAGAGGTCTAGTTGCAGTTGATGTGAAGGTCTAGTGTACTGGGGTTCTATTTATACACACTTGAGACCTAATTGATTTATTATTAGTCACAGGTGAAGCCCATATGACAAGGTGACAAAACTTATGTCTTTGCAAAAATTGACTCAATGGGCTTTACCAAGCTGTGAATATTAGAATACTTTTTGAAAGTTTAGTTTTTCACTGAAACATTATCACAAAAGCTGGTGTGATTAAAATGAGCCATTTCTTGTAAAAAAATCTTGATTAGAAATATATTTCAGCGGCACTTTAGGTCAATTTGTACACAAGCGACAAGACTTTTGTCAGGGACTGTACATATATACAAAAAAAAAAAAAAAAAAAAAAAAATATATATATATATATATATATATATATATATATATATATATAGACTGAGACAGCTGCCCGTTGAATAACTATTGTTCTAAAAAGTTTAATAGCTTGCAGCTAATCCAATCTGTATGCTGTAAACTGCACCATAAAGAGGAGAACCTCAGCTTTAGATTTCTTACACTCAGTATTTTTTATTGCACGATTTGTTGTCACAACTTGTTACATTGTTTGCATTTGTTATTCTTGTTCATATATTTCTCTGAAGAAAAATGTTTGCTTCAGTGTTCTGTTATTATATAACAATCTTTCTATTTACTTTACTCCCTAAACTTTTAGGACACATCTACATTTTGGACACATGTACATTGTCAGTAAATAAAATACACCTGTTTTCAATCGCCTGGAATAATATTATAAAAAATGGCTATAAGTTGCAGAGGGATTGTTACATGTAGACACAATTTCATCTGGATGTCTAAAACAACCAATTCTAACTTTCTAGGATAAAATCCGAACCTCATGAAGTTCTGTTTGAGTTCACAGTAAAAATGCCACATTTTTCCTGCTGTTTTTCATAAAATTCTATTAATTTTATACATTTTGAGGACTAAATTAATGTAAAAAAGGGACTTCAAATGAGCTAGATGGGAACTTCAGGTTCTCCTGTTTAAAGTGATATATGGCACTTGATGCTAACTGCTAGAATGGGAGATAAAAACAGAAAAGTAGAGGCACTACAGGCACCCCAAAATGTTCTAGGTCTTTAAGGGTTAAACGTTACAGTTTTCCTCTTTGATATGCCACATTTTTGAAAACCGATAAGATTTATTTTATTGTTTGGAAAGAGCATATGTTTTATCTTTATAACAAATGATAATCTGAAATGTTGTCTCAACCCCAGGGCCGCAGCATTTAAAATCTGCAGTATAGCAAGTTTAGCAGTATAGTGAGATATCTGACCTTTTAAGCTAAGAAAGACACATGTCCCATAAAAATGTATGAGATTAGAGATAAGGCAATAATGTCTTTTACATTTACATTTTAAACATTAGTCAGTATAATAATTGTACTAGCACAGGCAGAGAAATTTCTAATGGCTTCCTTTGCACTGGTGCAGCTGCCTAAAGCCTCCACTTTTTTTCTCTATTTCTCTCTCATTCAGCTGGAGATTGTAGGGTGACTGTCAGTATGTCGGGTAGCTGTTATTATAAAAGAAAGAGAGAAAGAAGGGGATAATGAAAGGTTAGGAGTATGGACAGCAGGCAGACGGAACTCTGCATATGACACACTCACTCATGCTGTGATTTCATGCAGACTGTATTCAAATGGAACCAATTAGTCATTGTTTCACTGGCCTTGCCATTTTCATTCTAGTGCAGTCACCCTATATGGAATAGTAAGATGAGTTATAATTATTCAGTGGCACTGCATAGAGACGCATTTTTCAGAAATTAAAATTCCCTTTCTAGTTAGCTTCAAAAGCAGGTTGATCCAACCCGATCACACATAAATGCGTATAAATAGTATGAGTGTGCAATGTTGTGGAATGTATACGCCAAAACTCATTTTGGCGTGCATATGATACGCTGTTTTTCGCGTGCATATGATACGCACTTTATGGCGTATATATGACACGCTCTTGGGTAGGTTTAGGGTGGTGGGGTGGGGGGTTCATATGTATAATACGCCATAAAATGTGTGTCATATGCACGCGAAAAACAGCGTGCTATAGACACGCCAAAATGAGTTTTGCCGTATACATTCCACGACATTGCACACTCGTACTATTTATAACGCATTTTTGTGAGAATACCCTGGTTGATCAGAAGTTGTCGTGTTTGCGATGTCACCCATATTAACATATGATCGTATTTACATATCTGTAGCTATTGTCACTCATTTTATTTTATTATTTAGTTTTTTTCATTTTTTATTATTTATTTTTATTTTTATATTTTATTCTATTTTATTTATTTATGAATTTAATTCAATGTATTTCATTTTTATTTTTATTTTATTTTCTTTCTTTTATTTTATTTTTTCATTTATTTATTTATTTATTTTACCAGACCAGGTTTGCAATTAAAATGCAAGCTTTAAAAAAAAAAAAAAAACATTTTTTTTTATGCCCTAACATACGCTTTTTTTCTGAGTTTTGTGGCCTAGTGCTTCCTACCTAAAGATGGAAATATACAGATGTTAAGTGAGTAATAACAATGTGGAATGGTTTTAAATGGGTTAAAACATTTTTGTCACTATTTGATGAAGGAAAAAAAAAAAGTCAAGTATAATATTTACAAAGCAAAATGATGTCACCCTATTCCTCAAGCGTAACCAGCATGCCACATGCGAACATATGAGATCATCTCAGAATTTAATAAGGATCAGCTGCCTTTGGTTTACGAAATTACACAGTGCATTGCTGTTATACGGAGGAATGGAGCGTCCTCTCTTCACTTCTCAAATGACAGGCCAGTGACAGTGATCATGATTTTTGATTGATCCAAGTGCTGTAGTTCTTACTGTCGGAACCTCGGGGATTGAGATCGGTCACAGGCTGGAGAAACTCAAACGGCGCAAACTAAAATGGACATGTTGAAATTAGAACGACAAAGAAAAGGGGCATGAAAGAGAAAAGTTAAGTGCAGTTTAATGGTGCTCACAAAAATAACCGTTGGTGAACACAGAGCTGGTCTAATGATTCCAGCGTTGGGCTGCGTAACCACAGGCGCAGATGAAAGTGATTGCTCACAGTCCACCACAACTCAAGGGCCACACTGTGATTGTTTAGTAATGATCAGAGCATGAAACGCCCTCTCGTTTGTCTTTAGTGGAGTGCAAACCCATGCTGACTTGTGTCCTTATTTTTCCTTCTTCGTTTGGCATGCGGATAATATTAGAACACAACAAGATGGAAACTGTCAGGGGAAGTGGTATCCTAATTCTTCGGAACGGAAGTTTCAGTTGCTTTTTTTCCTATTTGTGACGTATATCCAGAGGTTAAAGTAGGATATGGCAGGTAGGGGAACCCTCAAATTTTGTGTAGGTTCAACAGGGAACTCACCGTTGGGCACCATATTGTGTATCGTGGTATTGCAATAAGCTACTTTTTGGAATAAGAGTGTCACCAAGTATCACAATACTTAATATTTTAAAGGTGTCATGAACTGGCTTTTTAAAAAAAAAAATCATACTGTTGTCTGAGGTCAACTAATGATGTTTGTGTGGTTTTTACATTCAAAAACATCATAATTAATAAGTAATAGGCTATTTTCTACACTGGTTTTGAGGCTCTCTCCAAAACGCTGGTTTTTGATGGGCGTGCAGCACTGGAGACTTGGAAATAAACCCCCACGGCTAGGATTGGATAAGATTTGCATATTTAATGAGCTTTAGCTCCCCTGTCAGTTCAGTTCACATGAGAGAGGAGAGAATGAGCGAGAAGTGGCAACCGGAATGATTTTCTCGATCACAGGGCTCTCTAAACCTCTTTATCAAACAAACACATTGATTTATTTATTTTTCATCCACCTGCGATTGATTGGAGTATTATTTTTATATTACACATTGCCCGCAAGATCGGACGAACTGTGCGCACACACATACACGTGCGCGCATGCTCGCCGGCCTTCAGATGTCAACTTGAGAGAGAGAATAGCAGAACAAGAACGAAATATAAATAGATTTATCGGCCTGCCGGGCTTTGCGAGCCCTTGCCCATGCGTGTGTGAGTCCAGCATACTAAATGTTTCTGTTAGACACGTACACATAAGCAAAACGATCTATCACAATGAAGTTCTATCACATATAAAAACACGTTTTACCTCACGTCGGTGTGTTGCACCATTCCTGTCGGATCCAAATCCAGTACTGACCGGAGATTTGTTTACAAATGATTCCGCACTGAAATGAAGTGAACGTGTCTTCCCCACGTGAGCTGGAACTTCATTAAACATAAAGTTCAACCACTCATTCCTAATATTAGGATCAGAAGGAAGCTTATGCAGTGACTGTGTTCTACCACAATCAGGAATAGCGCAATATCTGAATCTTCCTCGACATCTTTATTGTTGTTGACCAGCTAGCACGAGCCCTCCATGAGTCGGTGGGCGAGGCTACTGGATTAGACGCGCAGTGTTTCGTCGTGCACTGATGTCAGTATGAAGCACAGGAACGTTTGCTGAGCCTGGTGTCTATAAAAGCTTTGCTTTGACTAACAAGGAAGTTTTTAGCTCTGAAACTTAGAGGATATTCTTATATTACCATGACCTTTTATATATCAAAAGCTCAAGGGAAAGTTGATTTCTCAATTCATCACCCCTTTAATGGTTTTAATGGTACATCTACAATGATAAGATGACAATGCTATGTTGTAATGGCTGAGCACCACAATATGGACCAGAATCTTGTTTTTCACAATGTAAATTCAAACATAAAAATGGAACGTCCAATACTTATCAAAATGTAACATCAAAATGGCTGAGACACAACTATGACAGAAATAAATCACATCCAAGATAGACCTATTGCATAGACAATGTCCAAATGCAGATTCAAATGTTTTGCTTTATCATACAACAAAATGGCTATTCTCACATATAGCTTGCATATTGAATGATACTGTGACTTGATTTGTCCTTTTAGCTCCACTGAAACCAGGCCTGGATTAAGAACACATAGGGCCTATTTCTTTTTATTAAATAGGGTCTATTTATTTATTAATTTATCTGTGGTGTCGGAACGCAGTTCCGGACCGTTCCGGCCCCCTTTAACCCCTGCATATCCAAGCGAGCTTCTCAACAGCTTCTCAACAGCTTGAAAAAATGCAGGGTGGCACTTGTGTTAGTGGGTCTGAACTCACTTACTAATGGACCGGAGGATAATGATTAGAAGACTGCTTGGTAGTACGGGAGGTGGCGGTGATACTGAGTAACAGGCAGAGACAGGTAAGTTGAAATAGGCCTTTACTTTACTGTAGTATTTTTAGTGACTTTCCTTGAATATTTTCTTTTTTTCACATCAATCACATACCCAAAGAATAACAATAAAGAAAACAGAGAAAATACAATAAACTATTAATGTATACCCTGGGTGCACCCTCTAAGGCCACGTCTACACTAATCCGGATAAATTTAAAAATTGAGTTTTCATCTAAAAATGCTCTGCGTCCACACTATCATTTTCAATCGTTTTCCAAAAAATGTTCATCTACACTGAAACGTCTGAAAACTCTTACATCCCTGTACTGCGCATGAGCAAATCCAAGACGCAATTCGACTTGTGTCATTTTCGCTACTTGTTTATTTACTCTTTTAAATTTTGCGGCAATGTCGAGAAAAGGCACTGAGTTTTTAAAATGGGCCGACAGTGAGGTGGAGTTGTTGCTGCATGTAACACATGAATATAAAGTGTGAATTGGCCATATGACTGCATCAGATGGCTAAAAATGTGTCATCGTATTAACAAGCCTCCGTTTTCACAGTCCACACTACGACGCAAAGAGGACGTTTTCAAATTTATCCGCTTTGGAGAGCGTTTTCAAAACGATACGTTTTCATTGACTTAAAACGCTGTCTCAGAGTGGACGGAAGGCCAAAATGGAGAGAAAAATATACGTTTTCAAATGAAAACATATGAGTGTGGACATGGCCTAAATTACTGTTCAGTCAAAAGTAATCACAATCAATTTAATTGAACACAAATTAATCACAATCACCAGTGATATCACATGTGTCACGGATCTGCTGGGCTCCTCCTCTTTGCTCTTTCCTGTTCATTACGGCTCCCCTACAGGTGATGGAGCACAGGTGTGGTGTTGTGCTTGTGATTGCCTCAAGGATCGCGTGTGATTGATTCCAGTATCTTGGGCTTTAAAGGGTCGTGAAACCAAAACACTTTTTTTGAGATGTAAATAGATATGTATAGGCTGCACATCATTTAAAACACTAAAGGTACTCATTAATGTTATTCATATGTAAAAAAAAATGTTATTTTTGCATTTTTCAGAGCGATTTCTGTCAGAGCAACGTCACAAATGCTGACGTCAGCATGTGTTTTTTGGCCCAAGTATGGGCTGCTGGGGACATGCTGACGTCGACCACTCCGAGCGATTCTCGATATATATTCATGACATCTCATTCAGTCCAATCACTGCTTTGTAGTGTGCACAAAATATAATTTAGTTAAAATACATGAGACAGTCACTTCTGTCAGGCTCATCATCTTCCATCATTATTGTATGTTAGGGAAGTTTTGAAAGCAGCATACGAAAAGTCAAGGAGGAAAGTGAGGCGTTGTGCTAATACGAAGTAACGTAAGGGCGCCGAGCGAGCTGTAACCGGGCGCCGTCTGTGGAAGCCTTTGCTACCAAAGGCTCTGTAAAGTAAAATTAACCTGAGGAATCGCACGCCGAACCTGCAAGCGTTGACTATCTAATTTATGTTAGGAGTGCAAAATAACCGATCTGTAGGCTAATGAACAATATTTTTGATGAAATAACAAGAATCAAAAGCCACCTTTTTCTTTTATTTGTGGTCATAGACATGCACTAAACCGCATGTGTTCGGGCTCTTAGTGAAACAGCGTGCTGCATATTTGGACAAATATAGATTAACCCAGCACGCGTCGCTCTGTGCTTCAGATGTGGGGTCAAGACTATGAAACCTCAAACCCCTTTGCTTTTACCCCGATCTAGAATTATGCTGCCTTCACGTGCCATCGGAAATTTAATCATTCTGACTTCTGAAGTCGTGATTTCGAAATCATTGCTTTCAAGTTTCAAAATGTGAGGGCGTTCATGTGCATTTTTTACCTAGGAAACTCGTATTTACGATAATTCTGAGAGCACCTGAAGGCAGCATTACACCTCTATCGCATTTGCTAGCATGTTCGTGAGTGGTTCATGTTCTCTTAGTCTTATCACGTCTGCGCTTTGTTCATCTTGCCAAACAGCGTGCATATTTGGACAAATATAGTTTAATTATCACGTTTGCAAAATAAGTCGTCATACAGAATAACATTTATTTTATTTTCTCACTGAATGCTGATTTGAAGAGCTGAAAAACTTGCGATCTCCGCTGCACGCCACTTAATGTCTCAGAGCTCTCTCCTTCGCTGTACTCATCCCTCATTTAATCTCACTGTTGTAAACAATGCCAACGGGAACCAAGAACATGTGTCAGAATCACTCTAACTGCTGCTGTTGGTATCGCTAATCTTAATGGGCCTAATTGCACTCCCCTATTTATGCAAACCATTCCCTCTTTCCACACAATACCCATACCACCTTTTCACAGTCGACCACTCCCCTTTTAACAAGCCTTTTCAAATCGAAAGTGTGAAAAAACACCGCTGCAGCAGGGTGGTTTCGTGACCCTTTAAAGATCTCTCCAGAGCTGGTTGAGGAGGCCGCCGCTTCTCCTTCTCTCCCGCACCGTTTTGACATTTTTGTTTCCTTTTGCATGACACTTCATATCACTTGTTGCATACATGTTTCATTTCTCAACCTAACATTTACACTGACTTTATTTAACTTGCTTTGTTTATTATTTATTTTTAATAAATATATTTCTTTAAATGAACACTCCGCGTGGTCTTCCCTCTCTGTTTACATAGCCTAGAATAGGCAGAATGTAACAGATTGGGGGCTCGTCCATTTTTTCTCTTCTTTTTCTTTTAATGCTTATAACTAGGTTTTGAGTAGCCTAGGTGTTAAAAGTGTTAAATATAGATCCGTTTTGCTTAGTTGCGTTTGATTTGGAAAGCGCTGTATACGGATCTTGTAAAGATCCGATACAGTTCATTGAACTAAACACGTTTTGAATTGTTGGGAAGATGCATGGGGAGTAATTCAAATTTGTTTTTGCTTTTGTTGTTGGTGCGTGAGAGAAGAAGAATATTTTGTTAATTTGTGCCTGGGGTGTTTTTGAAGTGAGCCAGGTTGAAGATTTGGCGGTGGGCTATTGTTTGGTAAGTGTGGGTCTGCCCTGCCCATTTACAAGATTGAGTTTATTGATAAAGTTTGGATAACATAAGTATCGGAGCTTTGCGAGTGCCCATCAAGCGTTAACGGCTTTTGTTATTTTGCTTTATTGGTTTAGTTTTTTGTTTTTGTGCTATCCTGGGCAGAGGACACAGTCGTGGAAGCCTGCTTTAACGACATTTTGTCGGGGGAGTTTAGGCGCAACTGATATCGTGTAATAAAAATCTTTGTCCTTGGGGTATGCATGAAGAGGATTGCTGTTTTTTTGTTGTAGTTTTTTTTTCTTTTTCTTTTAGGGTACTTCCTTTTGTCTCGCCTTGATGCGCAGCGTTGTGGCCACACTTGCATTGTAAAAGGTGAGCTTGTTTTTTTTTTTCTCTCTCTCTTTGGTAGCCTATATAGATTGTATGCTGTAGAACTTGTTTCATTTGTATGGCTAGTTTAGAGGATTTTTTCGTAGCTCCATCAGTGGAGGTTTTGAATTGTTTGACAAAGGATCAGCTGCGTCAAGTTTGTGAACATTATCATTTTGATTTGGGTTTACCTAGAACAGTGAAATTGGCCCAGATAAGTGTCAGTTCAGGCGGAATTGGTTGTTAGGAATATTCTTTCATCACCGGCATCTCTAATTATGGAGGAATTAGCGCTAGGAGAAGCAACGTTGACACCTCTTTCGGCAGCGTTTTCCAAAATGTCACTTACGTTTGAGCAACAGAAAGTATTAATAGGAACACAACAGAAAGAAAGGGAAGCGCAGAGGGAAGCTGAACGTCTAGAGAGCGAAGCTCAACGTAGGGCAGAGCAGGACGAAAGGGAAGCTGAGCGTCAATTAGAAATGGAAAGAATAAGAAGTGAACGTGAAGTGGCTTTAGAACGGCTGAGACTGGTCACTGAAGGTAGGCTTTCATCTGATGGGGGTGAGGATATGGCTCCTAGGGGGTCGGTGCGCCCCCCTGATATATCCAACATGGTTAGGTTGCTTTCAAAGTTCAATGAGAGAGATCCAGATATTTTCTTTTCTTTATTTGAGAGTGTGGCTGATGACCGTGGCTGGTCTGACTCTGAGAGAACGTTGTTACTCCAAAGTGTTTTTGTAGGTAGAGCACAAGAAGCATTTATTGTGCTGCCTGTGCCAGACAGGAAAAACTCTGTAAAGGTAAAAGAGGCAGTGCTTAAAATTTATGAATTAGTTCCTGAAGCTTATCGTTTGCAGTTTTGTAGCTGGAGAAAGGGAGACAAACAGACGTATACAGAGGTAGCGAGAGAGCTGAATTGCCACTTTAATCGTGCTCTGCAGTGGGGGTCGCTACTTTTGGAGAGTTGTCTAATTTGATTGTTTTAGAACAGTTTAGGAACATCCTTCCAGAGCGAATTGCTATACATATATTTGAGCATAAGATGAGAAAAACAGCAGCAGCAGTTGTGGCTGATGATTTCACTTTGACACATAAGTATAGTTTAAAGTAAACCGGTGCCGGTAATGTTTCTCAGGAACAACATTTTGGACGTTTCAATAAAGTTTTGAGGCCTTCTTTGTTAGTTTCATCTTTAGGTTCAAATTTGCCACCTGCTCAGAGTAGAATAGATTCACATGCTAATCGGCCACACAAGGGTACTGTGGGTTTTCACAGAGAGTCTAGGTTTTCTGCTTTTACACCTGCTAGTCAGGTTAAGAAGGATGCGGATGTGTGTAAATACTGCTTGGACAAGGGGCACTAGAAGAAAGACTGTCCTGTTTTAAAGGGGAAAAATCTGAGAAATGGTACTGATGTTGTTAAGGGGGTTCATGCTTGCTGTATCCGAGTCAGTTATACCTTCTAACGTTTTGATGGCTGGGAATGAGGTTAAACCTGAAGGTGTTCTGGCTTCATATACCCTATCAGGCCTGAGATCTGCTGGGGCTAGTGAGAATAATGGTAGGGCTGATTCAGTTGAAACGGGTGGAAGTGGCTATTTTCCTTTTGTTACAGATGGTTTAGTTTCATTGGTGGGTAGTTCCAGCCAGGTGCCAGTTAAAATACTTAGGGACACATGGGCGTCCGAGTCATTTATATTGGAGTCTGTTTTGCCTTTTTCTACTGACTCAAGCACTGGGAACAATGTTTTAGTCCGAGGAATTGGGTTACAGGTTGTCTCTATTCCATTGCATAGGATTAATCTGCACTCCGATTTGGTACAGGGGGAAGTAGCAATAGCAGTACATCCCTCTTTACCTGTAGAGGGCATGCATCTCCTTTTAAGTAATAACCTGGCTGAAGAGCGTGTTTGGGGTGATGTACCACCCCCTGTAATTGTTAGGAATATTCCCTCCATTCCAGCTGACAGTGGTGTTAGTAATCAGAATTTTTACAGCTTGTGCAGTGACATGGGCTATGAGCCGTGCCACTAATGATGTTTCACAGACTAGGGAGTTCAAATCTGTTGTTTTGCCTAATCTACCTCCTTCTCTCTCTCATAGTGATTTTGTGGCAGCTCAAAAGGAGGATGCGACATTAAAAGATCTGTTTGTTGGGGTTTTGCCACCTGAGGAGTTGCACAGTGCAGCAAGGGGTTATTTTGTTCAGGTGGGCTTGTTGATCCGGAAGTGGTCTTCTCACACTGACGAAGGAGTTGAGGACCCAGTGTTTCAAGTGGTAGTGCCAGCTAAGTTTAGATAACTGGTCCTACAGACAGCTCATGGGGATGTAGCGGGGCACTTGGGGGCTAAAAAGACCTATGACCGGCTTATGAAGTACTTCTATTGGCCTCGCCTAAAGAAGGAGGTGGCTTGCTTCATTAAGACGTGTCATGTTTGCCAGTTAACAGAAAAGCCTAATCAGGTGTTAAAGCCCGCCCCACTTTACCCTATACCAGCTATAGGAAAACCATTTGAACATTTGTTAATTGATTGTGTTGGACCGTTGCCTCCATCTAAGTCAGGGTGTGTTTACCTGCTGACGGTGATGTGTCAGTCTACCTGATACCCTGCTGCCTATGCTTTGCGTACAATATCTACTAGAGCTTTAGTGAAAGCACTTTCACAGTTTATTTCCATCTTTGGTATCCCTCACACTATACAGAGTGATAGAGGATCTAACTTTACATCACGCATGTTTAAAGAGGTGCTTGAGCAGTTACGTGTGAAACATCAGTGTAGTAGCGCTTATCACGCCCAGAACCAAGGTGCTCTGAAGCGTTTTCATCAGACATTGAAGTCGCTTCTCAGGGGTTATTGTGTTGAGCTTAACAGAGACTGGGAGGAAGGGCTCCCATGGCTAATGTTGGCAGCACGAGAGGTAACTCAGGGGAGCACGGGATTCTCACCAAATGATTTGGTCTTTGGCCATAGAGTTTGTGGGCCTTGAGCAGTTTTGCAGGGGGAACTAAAGTGTCCTGAGTCTCCTGTTAATTTGTTGGACAATGTTAATGGTTTTCATCGTAGGTTGTTTTTAGCCTGTAAGATAGCGACTGACAACCTCACGAAAGCCCAACAGAAAATGAAGAGTTGGTATGACCGTCGGGCTGAGCCAAAGGTGTTCAGTCCTGGTGATCAGGTTTTGGCATTATTGCCAATAGCCAATTCCCCTTTCTTGGCAAAATACACAAATCCCTAAAGGGTTCTTCGGCAGGTGTCAGCCCTGAATTATTTACTTTCTACACCAAATTGTAGGCGTTGTACACAGCTCTATCACATTAATCTATTGAAGTCCTATTACAGCAGGTCTTCGGCCTCTAGGGCAGCAGAGTCTGGGAACCTGGTTATGCCTGTTTCTTTAGCTGTAGCTGTTGAGACTCCTGGGGCCCCTACATGGTGGCAGCAAGTAGTGGTGAGGAAGTAGGTCCTGATAACGGTGTTTTGCAACCTCGGTTGAGGAATTCTGAGAAGTTGGTGGACTTGAATACTTTGTTTAGGCATTTGTCAGATGAACGGGCATCAGAAATTATGTGTCACGGTTCATGGATTCCCTGTCTCACTCTTGGGTGCGTGTTGAATGTAGGTGAGGGCGGAGCCTGGGATTGGCTCATCACGCACCTGTGGCTGATCACCTGCACCAGCTGCAACTCATCACCTTCACCCTATTTAGTCTCTCTGGTTCTCTCTTGGCTTTGTCAGAGCGTTGTTGGATGTTTCCCCTTGTGTCTCCGTGTTGGTTGTCGTTTCCCCCCTCCGTGAAACGCTGGATCCTTTCCCGGATTACCTGTACCGATCTCCCGAGTCACAGCTGCTCACAGCCTGCCCGTGTCGCCAACAGAGCCTCTCTCACTGCTCCGTCTTATCCGGACTTCATCAGTGTTCTGAGTTTGGACTTCTGTGACACTATCTGGCAAATAAACTGAGTTACTTGCTATTGAATCCTGTCTCTGTGAATCTGTTACATTATGTCTTTGTTGTCTGCTTTTCCCTCCTTGTTTTCAGACACACCTTCACGTAATCATTTAATTGAGCATGATATTGATGTCGGTGATGCGGAACCTATAAGACAGCGGTTCTACCGGGTGTCACTAGACAAACAGCGACATCTAGAGGCAGAGGTGAAGTACCTGTTAGATAATAGGTTGGCAAGGCCTTCTTATTCCAGTTGGGCTTCACCTTGTATATTGGTCAGTAAACCTAATGGGACATATAGATTCTGTACTGATTACTGTAAACTAAATAACATCACAAAATCAGATTGTTTTCCTCTTCCAAGGGTTGAAGATTGTGTTGATAAGGTAGGATCCACAAAGTTTGTGAGTAAATTTGATTTACTCAAAGGTTATTACCAAGTCCCTTTGTCAGCTTGGGCTCAGGAGGTTTCAGCCTTCATAACACCCTCTGGGTTGTATTCCTACTCTGTAATGAGTTTTGGGTTACGAAACGCACCAGCCACATTTCAACAACTTATGAATCGTGTCGTTTCTGGTTTGCAGGGGTGCACGGTGTACCTCGATGATGTGGTTGTGTACAGCAATGATTGGTCTGAACATGTGGACCGCATTCGGGCTCTCTTTACTAGGCTTGTGGACGCTAGCCTCACTGTAAATCTACCCAAATGTGAGTTTGCCCAGGCCACTGTTGTATACTTGGGGAAGATCGTAGGGCAGGGACAAGTGAAGCCGTTCCATGCTAAGGTCGTGGCTATTGATAATTTCCCTGTTCCCACCACCAAACCTGAGTTGCGGCGCTTTTTGGGGATGGTAGGGTATTATCGTAGTTTTTGTTCCAACTTTTCTACGGTAGAAGCCCCTTTGACTAATCTGTTAAAAGCTAAAGTGAAGTTTGAATGGACTGTGACCTCTCAGGCTGCGTTTAATAATGTTAAGTTGTTGTTGACCTCGGCCCCAGTTTTGATGGCACCCTGTTTAGATCAGCCTTTCCAGATGCAGGTTGATGCAAGTCATGTGGGTGCTGGTGCTGTGCTCCTGCAGAGTGATTAGCAGGGGGTGGATAGGCCATCGTGTTTCTTCTCTAGAAAGTTTAATCGTCATCAGTTGAATTATTCAAATATTGAGAAGGAAACATTGGCATTAGTATGGGGTCTGCAACAGTTTGACGTGTATTTAGCTGGGGGCGCTGTTCCTATTGCCGTTTATTCGGATCACAATCCACTTACATTCCTTCAATCGTTAAAGAGTCCTAGTCAGTGCCTTATGCGTTGGGCTTTATTTTTACAGCCATAAAATTTACAGATACGGCACATTCGGGGCATGGACAATGTCATGGCTGATGCTTTGTCCCGTGCCCCAGGTGGAGTGAGTGTTTTGGTCCGGTCTCTTTCTCTTCCTGTTTCTCCAATCTCTTCTTCTGCCTGGTCTCCTTAAATGTAGCTTTCCAGGTACCGGAATTTGCTGGAGTTTTTGGTATGGGGGGGGCAGGGCGATTGAAGCTGCTGGAGGGAAAGGGGATCGGGGCCTGTGGACAAGTGTTCTTCTGTCCAGTTCATGTATATGGGCTGTCAACACTCCTGGACCAAAGTTAAGTGCTCACTTTATGGAAATTGTTTTAAAAATTAAAAATAATAAATTGCTTATTTTGTTGTGTGTAGTCTGGTTTTGAAGACGGTTACAGAGGCTTTGTAGGGGCCTCTGTTTTAAGGGAGGGGTGTCACGGATCTGCTGGGCTCCTCCTCTTCGCTCTTTCCTGTTCATTACGTCTCCCCTACAGGTGATGGAGCACAGGTGGGGTGTGTTGTGCTTGTGATTGCCTCAAGGATTGTGTGTGATTTGATTCCAGCATCTTGGGCTTTAAAGATCTCTCCATAGCTGGTTGAGGAGGCCGCAGCTTCTCCTTCTCTCCCGCATCGTTTTGACATTTTTGTTTCCTTTTGCATGACACTTCATATCACTTGTTGCATACATGTTTCATTTCTCAATCTAAGATTTACACTGACTTTATTTAACTTGCGTTGTTTATTATTTATCTTTAATAAATATATTTCTTTAAATGAACACTCTGCGTGGTCTTCCCTCTCTGTTTACATAGCCTAGAATAGGCAGAATGTAACACATGTAACTCACAAAGTAGTAGTCTTTCAAGTTCAACTCTGTCTTAACTTTCTCCAATTGTGCTCCTGAGATGTTTCAGTCCCATAAACAAAATGATACAGAATTAGGTTTGTGAAGCTTTTAGGGTCGAAATAGGAGGCTCCATAAATTATGGAAATCCAACTTGGAAAAAAAAAAAAATTCACACAGAAAAGAAAAGAAAAAAAACCCTGGCCTGATCACAGACCAGAATATGCATTCAATATTGTATATCAATAATGATCTACAATTAAATACATTACACAGAAAACAAATAAAATACATAGATGCTTACCATTATCATATAGCATATTTCATTATATTCAATTACCTGTCAATTCATGTGTTTCTCTTTTTTTTCTTCAGGCACGCACAAAAAATGGCATCAGCGAACGGCAGTGAACACTCAATACACCATGTGGTCGATTCAAAATGTAAGCTCTGAAGTGCTTGATCACACTGGATCATCCAATATCTTGAAGTTACACACTGATTCTTGCAGTTTAAGTGAACTTTAAACAGTTTAAGATTTATATTTTTCCATTTTCAATTATCATGTCTACGGAGCCCCGCACATGACATACAAGAAAAAAAAGGATAAATAGTTTGCACGATTTACAATTTTGTTCCCTCGATTTATAAATCGTTCACACGTTTTACTAATTTGTTCCCTCGATTTATAAATAGAGCGCACGATTTAGCAAATCAAGGGAACAAATTAGTTAAACGTGCACACGATTTAGCAAATCGAGGGAACGAATTAGTAAAACTTGCGTACTATTTATAAATCGCATAAATCAAGGGAACGATATAGTAAATTGTGCGCACGATTTTGCCTACTAGTTTTTTACTGCATGTCATGTGCGGGGCTCCAATCCGATTTCCCCGATTTTCCGATTGTTGCTCTGCATCTGTCTTCCAGCCTGCGCAACGGGCGATCTGTCAGCAAGGGGGTGGAGCCAACCAATCAATAGTCCGATTGGCTGTTTCTCATGCATATATATATATATATATATATATATATATATATATATATATATATATATATATATATATATATATATATATAATTTATTAGTCTTCTATAATTTGACAAGTATGAAAAATCATAATGTTATATTTATACGATCATAATTATTTAACCAGGTGTAACGCAGTTCGTAGATGATAAGGAAGGAGGCGGGAACCGGCGAACACTCAAATACTTTTAATAATATAAAAATAAACAAAACAAAAGTAATGCGGGCAGCCCCTCACGGATGACACAGAAACATAAATCCAGGCCTGGTCCTCTCTCATCTTCCACTGTCTTCGCTGCCCCTTTTATGCTCCCGTCACTCCGCCGTGAGACAAGACCGATGTGGCGCGCAGCTGCCGCTCATTAACACTCGTCACCGGCCCGTTCTCACGGTCCCCCTCCTTGCTGCTTGCCACACCAGGGTTACACTTGATTTTGTCAGGGGGAATTGTATGGATCATCAGATCGTGATCTCATGTGAGTGACAGGTTGTCGCACTCTCACGCCAGTAAACACATCATCAGAGAAGAGAGAAAAGTTTTTTTTCAACCCCTGGTAAATATGTCTGTAAAAATACATCTGCTTATCCTTTTGATCTTTCATTCAAAAAACTGCAAAAATTGCTGGCCAAAAAAAAAGAAAAAAAAGAATTGTAAAATAATTGAAAGTCGGGGCTTTTCTCCAAAACATGTTGGCCAATAATTATTGGCACCCTTTTATTAAATACTTTTTGCAACCTCCTTTTGCCAAGATAACAGCTCTGAGTCTTCTCATATAATGCCCGATGAGTTTAGAGAACACCTGACAAGAAAACAGAGACCATTCCTCCACACAGAATCTCTCCAGATCCTTCAGATTCACAGCTCCATGTTGGTGGTGCTTCTCTTCAGTTCAGCCCACTCATTTTTCTATAGGGTTCAAGTCAGGGAACTGGGCGGCCATGGCTGGAGCTTCTTTTTGTGCTCAGTGAAACATTTTTGTGTTAATTTGGCCCATTCTAAGATTTCTAGCAGAGGTTTTAATTTTGTTATTTGTTAGTATTTACTAGAATTCATGATGCCATATGCGAATTAGACGTCCAGGACCTCCAACTAAAAAATAGGCTGACAACTGTAAGGATCCAGCAGTATATTTAACCGTAGACATGGGGTACTTTTTATTCCTGTTTGCACTAAACCCATCTGTTGGGTTTCCTGCCAAAAAGCTCTTTTTGTTTTGTTTCATCTGACAATAGTATCCGGTCTCTTTTGAAATTCCAGTCATGCTCGACAACTGAAATTATTGTATGTATTGTTTCTGTCTAAATGAATACATTATATTAGCTAACTGCATGATTTGGAATATCTCAATACTGTAAAAAATGATAGAAAATTACTCTAAACTGTAATTTACAAACCTGGATTTTCTGTAAAGCTGCAAAACGATATGTATTGGGAAAAGTGCTATAAAATAAATGTGAAATGGAACTGAGGCTGTCTCCTCTTGGTCATCAGATGACTTTTGTTAAACCCCGTCTCAGTTCTTGTTTTTCACCCTGCAGACAAAAACTACACACACACACACACACACACACACACACACACACACACACACACACACACACACACACACACACACACACACACACACACACACACACACACACACACACACACACACACACACACACACACACACACACACACTACCTCTCCCTCACATTTGTACATAAACACATATGTTTAAATTAAATATTATATATTATATATAATACATTATATATATATATATATATATATATATATATATATATATATATATATATATATATATATATATATATATATATATATATAATAATTTATTTAAACTAACTATCGGCTTATGGCAATTAGAGATGCAATAACCAAATTCCAAGATTAACCATTCTTTTCATATGCATTTAAACATTGTCCCTGAGATGAGAACAGAAGTACATCATAAATAGGGGAAAATTCAAGGGCGGAACCAAGAGAGTGAGAGAGAGACAGAAGGAGAGAGTGAAAGAGAAGAGGTGGGGGTGGATGCGAGTTGAGCGAAGTGTTTGGCTGTTGTCCATATGTGCAGCATGGGAGTTGAAGCAGTCAGGAGGGGAGAGAGGGCTGGCACGTGGAAGGACAGTATTTCATAGAGAGAGAGAGAGAGAGAGAGAGAGAGAGAGAGAGAGAGAGAGAGAGAGAGAGAGAGAGAGAGAGAGAATCGGCTTCTTCTCATTAGAGGAGGTGGAAGCTCTCCAAAATCAGCGCGCTTGTTGTCTCACACACATAGTGTTATGAGCTTGAGGAATCCATCGGCTGTGGTAAGAGCATTGAGTCACAGCCTTACACTCAGTTTAGACACTTTTCTTCACGCTGGAATCCACAGAAGCATCTCAAAGCCACACTCACACACCTTAAGAGTCAATGAAGTGAGTTTCATCACACTTCTCTGATGACAGCTTACTAATTCTCTTCTTTAACGGCAATTCAGTCAGTGGATGGAGGCTGCTCGTGGTGGATCGTAAGGAGTCACTGTGAGACATTTAACAGGAGTGTGTGAGGATGGCATGGGGTGTGCGGACCTTCATGCTTTGCATGACACTATGGATCAGCACAGCAACTCAATCGACAAAGAGTGTTTATCCAAGATTACGACTATCTCACAAAGGTAAGGCAACAGGTGTGTGGGTGTGTGTCTGTGCAATGCTCATTCAATGCACATGAAGTTCACTTACATTAAAGCTGAAACTAATTATTGGTCATCATTTTAGACAAAAGTTTTTAGATTAAAATATCAATATACAATTCTTACTTTTTACTTAATGCATGTTGAACTTTGGACTTTACCACTTTCCCCCCACAGTTAAAATGTGCAAAAGCTCTGAATGATAAATGACTAAATGTACAATGATATGTATACATTATAAATTGTCATAATTATTATTTAATTGCTTTAGTTATTACAACACACTCTCACAGCAATTTATAAAATTGTTGTGCATTTTTTTTTTACAATCTCATTTGTACAATTTCTTTAGGACAATCTCTTTTGTATGACATGCTCGCCCCACTGATGGTTAGAGGTTAACCTTCATGCTTAGTTTTTCTTCTGTAAATCTCAATTAAAATTGTGCAAATGTATACAAATTTGCCACCATTTCATCAAAATGCACTATACATAAAATAATGTTTTTTTTTTCTTTTTCTCATGAGATCAGTTTTTTTTTATTATTATTAAATAATGCAAACTGGATTATGAATGATTTGTCACTTGCGCTGCCATAAATACATCTGGATTCTCATTTATTTGTGTTTTTCCTCACCGTTATGGTGGTTAAGCTTCTACAATGTGTTTTTTTGTCAGCTTAAGCGGTTCAGTGAAGGAATGTCAACTGTTCTTTTTACTATGCTGGTCTCTCATGGGCATGTTTACAATGAAATTCAGGGATAAATGGGGGCATCCTTTGTAGATGAACCTAGCCCGACGCAAATAGCCCATGCCACTCTCAGTCTTCCTCTTTGATCAAAATGTGGTGGAAACGGTGTCATATAAAAATCCACACCCCAGCCGTTGGTCATGGTTGAGAGTACATGTGGAATTTCAGTTTAAATAAATCAAACCAGTTACGTCTATGAGCTAACTGTAAAATCATGGAAACAACACTTTTGTTCTTTTGACACCTTTTCCTTTGAGAAAGACACTGAAACTGTGAGCTGGCCAAATGTATTAGACTGAAGTGCGTCTGAGTGGCTTTTCTCATCAGATTTGTCATAATATTGATTTGGACTGTCATATTTAGTGGGTTGTGTGCGTAGCTGCAAAAAAAAAAAACTCAAGCAAATTGTGATTGACGTGTGGCGAAGAAACCGGCTGGCTCCAGAGGAAATGTCCCCAGGCAAAGATAAAATGTGGAATTTCTTTCCCAATCTTCTCATTGCCTCTCATTCTCCTTGTGCCTTGTTGTCTTTCTTTTATATATATATATATATATATATATATATATATATATATATATATATATATATATATATATATATATATATATATATATATATATATATATATATATTTTTTTTTTATTTTTTTTTTTTTTATTTGCTATTTATACCAAATAACTAATTTTAATAGTCAGACCAGGTAGAAATAGAATGTTAATTTCTATCAGGTCTGACTATTAAAATGACTTTAATAGTCAGGTTGATTTAGTTCACATACATATATTTAAAGGTATTTTACCCCAAAATGAAAAGTCATAATTTACTCACCCTCAAGTTGTTCCAAATCTTTATGAATTTCTTTCTTCTGTTGAACACAAAAGAAGATCATTTGAAGAATATTGGTAACCAAACAGTTGATGGTCCCCATTGACTTCCACATAATTTTTTTCTCTGTACTATGGAAGTCAATGGGACCCATCAACTGTTTGATTACCAATAATCTTCAAAATTGGAACACCTTGAGTAAATGATGACAGAATGTTCATTTTTGTGTGAACTATCCCTTTAAGTATATCTTTAGATTGTGACATTTTTTTACAGTAAACTTTTTTTTCTTTCTCAGTTTACTAGCTATTTACAGTTGCTCTCAATGTCCATCTCTGTCTTGCACCTTTTTTTTCTTTTTCTTTCCATTCTTGTGCTTTCTGTCATTCACTTGGTGTGCTCTGCGTGTCTAGACTGATAAAGTTTTCTCTACTCAGCCGAAGAAGCATTTTTTTCTTGTATCCTATCATTATGGAATGAAAAACATGTACAAGCTTTAAAATTTGAATAGCACAAAGATCTCAGAGGTAGTCAAGGCATTTGTGTAGACCTTGGAGGTAATCACAGGAGGTTGGCTTGTGGTTAAACCCACTGGGAGTCTCTTTCTAAATTTTTGATACGTTATAAATTACATCTGGAATCAAAACCAGGTGTTGATTTAATTTAATCCTGCCCTAATCTGTCAGCATGTGTTAAGTGCTAAGTGAGATCTTTTTTTTTGTGTGTATGTGTGTGTGTGTGCGGTTGACTACCAGAAAGCGTTATTTTCCAGTTTAATGGAAAACTGAATCTGAGCCACTGTGTTTTTTAGTCCACAGTTTTAACCTAAATAGGTAATAGCTAAATAAGCAACCTGTTCTCACTCCCAAGGCGTCAAAATCCGAAGCATGGTCAAGTGACTTCCGCTGATCGCTTTTGGGGATTTTCTTCAAGCAAATCAATTGTTTGGCCTCAGAAAACTTGGATTATTTAACTTTTTTGAATAACTCGTGGATGCAGTCGTATATCCTGTGTTTTATATCATGTACACAAAAATGGGTAGGTTTAGGGATGGGGTGGGGTTGGGTTGGGTTACATGTTAAAACGTCTAAATAGCGTAAATAAAATAAATGTAAATGAAATTATGCTTGCTGATTTAGTTAAGAAGCACACTCCAATATGTCATAATGGCAAAATTATAAACCAATAAATAAATTTAATAAAAAATAAAATAAAAATAAGTTTCACCATGACGATAATATCCCCATACCCAGTGCGTATGTGTATGACGCCAAAGGTTTCTTATTGAAATGAATGGAGCACCCAACGTGTCGAAAAATGATGCCAAGGTGCACCTTTAGGGTCTTCATTAAGACGGAGAAGGCACTTGACCATGCTTCGGATTTTGACGCCTTGGGAGTGAGAATGGGTTGAAATAAGATTAATAAAAATTACAGCAAACTATTTGCACTACAAACAAGTGTACTTATAATTATGACAATACATTAAAATAATAAATAAGGAATACCAGTTTTCTGTCACTTTAATCTCTAATGACAAAACCACAAAGAATTACTAAAATCACAGTGTCCCAAATTTTACTGTATTTTACTGTATACTGTTTTACTTTTAATTACTAACTGTAGTAAATGGGTGTAACCTATTGTTACAATACACAACAGGTTACACACCCATATACTACAGTTATTGATTAATACAGCAAAACTGAGGTCACTTTGTGGTGTAAGCAAAGGCAATATTTGTGGACTTGTTAATTCTCCTATCCAGCAACTGCTTGTAGCAGCCTGTGTGTGCTTAAGTAAACATATTTGACATGCTTATCAATATCTATAGAGCTTGAGTTTGTCTCATCTGTGGATTTTCTGAATGCTCCTTTGTTTCCTTCTTGACTAGAACGTGGTTCTGGATATTACATTTGCGTTAGTTGCATTGAAAAGCTAAATATAGCAGCAAAGTGCTCATTTTCTTAAATGAATCTTCAGTTGTGTAGGCAGGAAAGTTTCAGTGGGATTTTCTTCAAGCGTCTAAATTAGTTTTAGTAAGCACATTAACCCTGTTTAGGGCTTGACATTAATAAAATTACAAAATTTGAAGATTGAATCTATTATATGCCTGTGATTTTCAGAGTTGCTTGAAGCTAACCAAGTGGAAAATGCAGACCAAAGGGGAATTTCCAAATCAAATTTAAGCACAAAGCTTCAAACTGTTGCTCTGCATGCTATCATTTAGCTAGGCTCTGCTTAAAGAAGTGTAAATTAGCTACAGCAAATGTTAATTACATGTAAAGGAAGCTTATTTCAAAATAAACTTACGCCTTGAAATGTTTTGGCTTCATTTTTCAACAGCTGAAGCAACAACAAGTTCAACTGGTTTGTAGGTGTTTGGGTGGAATTGTGTAGGTGGGTGCACATATTTGATATTTATTTTTAAGTGGCTTTGAAGGTTTAATGAGGGTAAAAACAACTAAAGTGAGAGTTAAGGGATTGCTGCTGAAATTGGCGTAATTTAGTAGGAGCTGCAACTTGGCACAATTGTTTGTTTATGAGGGAAAATAACGCTGCCGTGATTGCAGACATGAAAATTGCCACATTTCTTAAGCAATATCCCAAATGTGCATTCTGAGCATGACAGTCATCTTCATTATATGCAGGTATTTTTAGTGGTGAGACTGTACATCCTTCACTACCACAGGGTCCAAGGGGCAACATGTTGAGCACATGATCTGCAAGAGTTGTATATTTATTCGAGAGTGAATTCGGTTTCAATCTACTCTAAACATTATTTCAAAACACTTCCAACTGGTTCTGGAGTGTCCGACCCCAGTTTGAGGTGATGTCACGCTGTTAAGACAGAGTTTGAGTTTCGTGCATTAACTTGTATAAATAAACCTTGCTGGTTTCGGAGCGGTATTACTGAACAGTTACCCCTTGCAAAATTTCAACAAGGAGCCCCCCCAAAAGCTCTCCAGGGCTTTTAGCCCTTGTCCCAGCTACTTATAAAGAGTGTCAGTTTCTTATCCTGAATCTATGACCGTTCAAACATACAAATCCTAGCGGACCTCCAGTTGGTCCCAGCTATCATCACGTAAATGGATGTTCGCGAACGTTTTTATGAGGTTTGTTGAAACAATCCAAACATATAACATGGTTACCCCCTACATCAATATGAATGTGAGAAAAGAGACATATTTGAGCTCTCTGACACTTAAGTACAGTCAAATAGGTAGCATACTTTAGTTTCACCCAGTTATATGGTCTATAATAACAAGCTATAGTAGCTTTTCCATCGTCAGTCATCACTAAATGACTAATGACAGTTGAGCACTATAAATCGGTTTTTCATCACCCTGCCTTCAGTGGAGAACATTATCTTTAAATTTTGAATTCAGCCTTGGGATTTGTTTTACAAAGCTTTCGGCTCTTAGTGAGGAAGACCAAAGTCTGTGTTTAATTTTTATATTCTGTTTTAAATTGACAGTATAACAGCCCATTAGCCAGCTCATGTTGCATTTAGGCTCGGGTTATAATCACTATCGTGCTGCTCGAGTCTCTGCTGTAATTTTAAACCTACCTCTGTACAGACAACAAGGCTCATCTATGATTCACATTACTTTAAATGTGTCTGCCCAGGGTTATTTTCTTTTTGGTAAATAGGGGAATTTCAGTCCCACACAGAAGACTGTTTTTGTAACATTTAGAGTAAAATGTAATTTTCTTATTTCATATTTTACCATTCTACATTATTTCATGTGAAGGTGTTCAATGCTTTCATCTAGGCATTTCTGTTTCATGGCCGAAAGGTTTGGCAGTGACACATTTTGTTGCGCAAAGTTTGCTGCTTCAGTATTTGTAGATTATATTTTCTCATGTTTCTTTGGTATAGTGGAAAACAATGATATGCTTGTATAGCCTTTTTTGGCAAAAACATTCAATAACATATGCAATTCGCTCTGGCTTGTTGGATATCAGCTTCTGTGCCAAATCCTGACTGATGCGATCTATTTTTACCCTATTATTTAGGGCTCAGAGTTGATTACAATTTTTGGGTTTATGCTTGTCCACTGCCTTTTAAGATTGACCATAGCTTCTCTATGGGATTAAGTTCAGAAAAATTGCGTGGCCAAGTATCCAAAATTTCCATGTATTGCTCTCAGAGCCACTTCATTATCACTCTTGGCTCGATGACATGGGCCTCCATCATGCTGAAAAACATGCATGGATCATCATCGCCAAATTGCTCCTGGATCATTTGGAGAAGTTGCTTTTGCAGGGCGTTTTGACCATTCTTCATTCATGGCAGTTTTATTGGGCAGAATTGTGAGAGACCCCACACCCTTGAATGAAAAGCAGTCCCACACGGGATGATCTCAGGATGCTTTACTGTTGTCATGACACAGGACCCATGATAGGGTTCAGGTTTTCTTCTCTGGACAATCGATTTTCCAGATATCCCAAACAGTTGGAAGCTGCGTTTATCAGAGAAAACAACTTTGAACCAATCTGTTTATTTCCTACAGAATTTCCATCTGTCCTTGATGTTTTTTCTTGGAGAAAAGTGTCTTCTTTGCTGCCCTTCTTGACACCAGTCCAAAGTCTTGGCCTCACTGTGCGTGCAGATTCACTCACACCCACTTTCTACCAATATCGAGCAAGCTCTCCACTGGAGGTGACACAATTCTATTGATGACTTCTCAGGAGGAGGGGGTTCTGGTGCTTGCAGGACACTCTAGGATGCCCTAAAGCATTCTTCAATGTAGTTGTAGTCCATGAAGTTTGTAAATGGTTCCTTCAGTTGCAATATTCTTTGCAGCAATTTCCCTGCATGTGTGGGCAT